>NC_056483.1:21897464-22202673 GCF_008729295.1 Plectropomus leopardus
GGACATGGGATCTGAAATGGTTAACAAAATAAAACAGGAAACACAGGGATGACAATGTCAGCACTTTTCAGAATAACAGATTCAGGTACATCCCTATTAGGCATCATATCAATTTGCAGCAGGCACAGACATTTTGTTTGAACTGGTAGATTTATCTATTTATAATATTTTTCAAATGTGTTTTAACATGTTTTTACAGTGTTTGTAGTTGTGACATTTAAGTCCTGCGACTGCGATTGTAGTTTGTGTATAGCCTAACAATAGCTTTTAGCTTCTGGCAATTTCATTTAAGCTTCAAAACCCACAAAAGTGGTGTTCATCTGTAAATATTATCATGGTGAACAAAACATGCAAGTCTCATAAACTTGTGTTTGTCGAGAGCTTAGTTTTGGTGATAATCGCAAATCCCATTCAAAAATCCCTTAAGGTTTTTGACGAGGGAACCAGTGCGATGACAACTTCCTGGTTGGCCTACAAAAACACATCATCACTTCACCACTATGATATGCTGATGATAAAACCACATACAGACACATTGAGAGCCTTCTTATATGTACAGGTAAACTAACTCACAACCACAAAGATGCTCTGACACACACACGAACGCACGCGTGCACGTACACACACACACACACACACACACACAGACACACACACACACACACACAAAGAAGGCCTCCCCAGTATGACATGCCACAGTGAGAAACTACCTCCCGTTGTGTCTTATTCAGGTTAGCTTATTTCCTGAAAACTGCTTAGCACAGAACTTCACTAACTGGGAAACAGAACAATGCGTGCAAAAATATCGGCAGGAAGGGTTGTCTTATCTTAGGTGTTATTGTGTGTGTGTGTGTGTGTGTGTGTGTGTGTGTGTGTGTGTACGATAGTAGCACCACCTGGCCAGTTCAGTGAGAGCAGCTCTGTGTGTTCCACTAAAGCTGGAGGTTGTTCAGCCAATAATGTGACATGTCAGCATTATGGCAGTGTGTCATGTCATGTCTGTCCTGTCATGAGCTGCAGCATAGCATCATGGGAGCTGGGAATCTGTCCAGAGATTCTCATGGACCCACCTGCTGAGACTGAGTCATTTTCCAAAAGTTAAGCTCCACGGGAGACTCTCCTCTGTTCCCTGCGCTGTCGTTTACTCTGCCTCTCTCTGCCTCTTTCTCACCCGATCTGTCTCCCTTGTTTTCGCTCTCAATTTATCTCTTTCTCTATTTTATTTTTTTTATCTCTGTGTTTTGCTTCTTATTTTTTCCTCTCACTTTATCTTTTCAGTTCTTTTCTTCACTCCTGATTGTCACTCAGTCCCCCTTCTCCATACATTTTTAGTGCTGTTGACCTTCACAGACCTCAATGTAAGCCAGAACTGTTGATACCACAGAGAAGAAAACAAGGGATTCACATAGAATGCAAAGAAAGGAAACAGTCTTTGGAAGTGACTGAGGCCAAGCAGACAAGCAGGTAGGGCTGAGTTTTGGAATGCAGCAAAGCCAAGGGTACAGTTCAGCCTGAGGAACTGTCTCCAGGGTAATCTCGGGACATTGACATTGTAGCTCAGTGCAGCCTTGCTGTTTGCCAAACGGATTTTGTGATTTCTACAACATCTAATTAACCTCCGCTTTAAAAAGTCTTGTGCTAAAGCCAAAATTGCAAAATACAAACAAACAACACAAACTTCAGTTAACAGTATGTACTATCTTATAATTTCGAGCCATTATATAGTGCACACACTTTGACACAAGTTAAATCAACCTGTGTGGTATGCATTACGATGCCAGTTTTTGCTGTTGTTGTTGTTGACCTAGTTAACCTTATTTAAAGAAATTTAAAAAAAATTAAAAATGGGAGGTGCACACTTTTGGGTGTCTTACCTTAACGCAGCACTGTAATATAATAGTAAGAAATGAAAAAAGAGGGTTATTGATTAAAATTTTAATAAAACTGTATACAGTACTTATACCATATTGCCGTAGGGTAATGGACCCATTTTTGGCCATTTACACTCAATGGCCAAAAAAGGTCTCAAAAGACACAGTGCATGCTCAATTATGTTGCAGTAGAACTATGGAAACTAACAGCAGTGTTTATATTGTTGCATTACTTACTGAGGTCCATGTTAAGTCCCTTTTTTGGAACACAAACTAAACACAAAAATCATCTGAAAAATGTTTTTCTGTCATTTTACAACTTTGGAAAAAGTATTATTTTCAGTGGCTTAATCTAGGTTACATAGTAATTAGAAAATCGAAAATTGTTCATAATGCAAATTTTGCTTTGAAGCAACATTATATGTTTATGAAATCCCATCATGACAGTATAAGGTATTTGCTGTGTCCCAGTTCAGGGTCTGCATCCTTCGGAGGACACAGCCTACGCGGTGTACGGAGGCGAAGGAGTCGCCTCCGAAGGCCGCATCAACGGTTGTTAAATGGGACAGCCTAGCCTTCGGAGGATTTCCTGGTTGCGTCACCAGATGTTCCCGCCCTTACCCCCACGTCAGTTTATTCCTGCTGTTAAGGCTTGCCAGAGAGAGAGAGAGAGAGAAAGCCTCGCTCAGCGGGCGGAGCTCTCCTCTGCTGTGGGCAGCACAGCGGGGCTACAGCGCCGAGCTGGCTCTACATTCCCATAGCTAGTACGCTAAGTGGCTACGTGTTAGCATTACTAACGTCACATATTATGAAGGAAATTATGAGATTTTAATATCCCTCTAAGTTTAACATATCTGGCGTTTGATTTTCAAATGAGTAAAAACCCACATTAAGTTAAATCAACGCTCCGATCTCTGCTCTGTGCCGCCGTTATGACAATTATTTTTGAAGATCGCGGGCGCGCAAGGAATCTTGGGAAATGGAAGGCTGCAAAAGATAGTAGTGATGTATCCTCCATAGAGAGGGAAAAGAAGGCCGAATTTGTGGGCTGAAGTAATCGGCCTTCAAATGCAGCCTCGAAAGGATGCAGACCCTGAATTGGGACACAGCTATTGTGTGTTTAGGTTTAAGTACTATCCGAAAGCACATACGTCATAATTTCCTTGTTATCTGTACTCATTAACTTTTCATTCATTCTGTAAGAGTTCATGCAGTCTGAGAGGGAAAAGATAACAACTGAATCTTTGAATGTTGGTAGCACTGCCAAGAGGCAAAGCTGGACTGCAAAAAGATGGGTTTGGATTAGCTACAAATAGAAGAATACTTTATTATTTATGTGCTTTCTTCCAGCCTCTTCTTAATACGCAACTCCTCATTGTGCCAGAGAGACTGCATCTTAGTTGGATTTTAACAATTTTGCTAGCAACAACAACAAAAAAAACCCTCATAAAATAACAGGAAAGCATATTACATGTAATAGCAACAACAAAGAACAATGACCCCCCAAACAGCTATAGAGGTTTGTTAGTGTTTGGCACATGTGCTTTCTCTTGCAGCCTGCGGCATGTTCAGACAGAATAGTGAGCTCTGGGACGTTTTGCTATTAGAAAACATTCACAGCTTTGTTATCTATGTTTATATATGCATCAGTCACATTAAAACAGCAAACACACGTGCAGACATTTATCCTTTAAGTTAACATATAGACAGAAACAGCAAAATGGACAGGCTTTGGGCCCACAAGTGAGAAAGTAAGAGAAAACAAATAACAAATAGCAAATTGTAGCTAAAGTATGTGTTGGTCTTTATTTGACCCAGAGGTGGTATGTCCTCTGTCATGTCTAATGGCTGTCCATTGCTTCAGTTAGCACTCTGGACCCCCAGTAGCTCTGTCAACACCTAAAACATCTTGCCGTGTTAATAAACTGCTTCTCAGCTTGTGATATATTTGTTTGTGTGCTTTTATGCATGCACACAATGAAAGACATAACATCTGAGTATGAAATGTGTGTCATAGGACTGTTTCCACAAGAGCGTGTGTGTAAACCATTGGGAGCTCTTGTCACAGCTGTCACAGCCTAGGCTCATTGGTGCTGTCAGACACATCCTGGTGTCTTTGTTTACCTTATTCTGATACCCCCGTGTCCACTGGGAATAACTGAGCTAATGTGTAATGGAATAAATGTGAGGTACACTTCATTCAAGTGCACCACATATTTACTGTGAAGAAACAAAAATTCTCTGTGACTATAAAATCACTTTAAATTTGTGGGAACTTCTCTTTTTCCCAAATATTACGTCATCTGAAAAGCCTCCCATGCATTTGGAGACATACCAGGGTAAATACTCTTGTCTTCAAGTTGACATTCTGTTTGACCTTACAATCAAAGTCAATTCGTAATGACAGCAGAAAGCCAAAGCACAAATTGCTGAGTAAATAATTTTGGACCTCACTGTAATTTCCCAAAATAGTTTGTTCTGCATAGTCTGCTAGTTTCCACAGTATTAATGACAAACAGGGACAGTTTAAAGAAGATTTGGCATGTTTAATCCTCTGTAGTTTTAGCTCTGAGAACTCACACTAATGTGCATACTTGGCTGTAAGGACAGAAGGCGAATTCTCAAATGTCTTAAAAGCAGAAGCAGTTTGGGTTCTGCATTTGTATTAGCTTCTTAATTAAGTCTAGAAATATTTTCATCTGTTTGTGTTTGCATTGTTCATAGCCATTGCTGCAGGCATTATATTTTGGGGTAGTCCACCAGTGACATTCTCGTGAACATGACATCTTAAGACGACCTCGAGATCATTTCTTCAAATTTTGTACAAACATCTACTTTGACTCAGTAATGAACTATTAGATGTTGGTAGTCAAAGGTCAAGGTCACTGTGACCTCACAAAACATTTATTTAGCCATAACTCAAGAATTCATATGCTATGAGCATGAAGAAGGGAACACATTTGATCAGATGCTAAACTGGTGCACACTTTGAAACTGTAGTGATTGTGTAGATCTTCTGTGCTGCCAGGAGGAAGATATATGTGAAGCACCCATGTTGTCACAGATATGGATGTAAACTGTAACTGCAACTGACTGGTTTCCAGAGCCATAAAACCACAGCGCAGTAATTCTACTTTTATAGATATTTTTACTTGTCCTCAGTACCTTGAACCTGGCCATACAAGACCCAAAGTAACAACCTAAGAATATGCTAACTTTTTTACTCACTACAAATACCTAAAGTATCAGACGTTTGTATAATTTCCAATCAAAATGACATCTTTAATGGACTCAGCACACGGTAATATGTCATAATTCCCATCAGTAGTTGATTTACACCCTCACACAGCTGCGTTATTGCTCTCTAAACACCTGAATTCCTCCCTTCCATTTGACTTTGTGCCATTCTCTTTTCAAGTAATCTGTATTATTGTTATGCACTAAAGCAGAGAGTAAATCCTGTGCACTGTGCAGCCAAATCCCCAAGGAGAGTTACAGTATCAATGAATCTCCTGCTATATCTCCATCACGACACTGCTTAGCATGCATAGCCTATGCTCCGCGTCCCCACTTTATCAGCTTAGTCAGCGGGGACAGCAGAATGAACCCCCCGATTCACTCGGATATCCCCGCTATCACCCTGTACATAGGAATGAGATTGTTATTGTTGACAAATGCCAGACACAGTATAAATAATAATTACGGATCAGTGTTTGCGAGTTTATTAGCATACTGTGATAGTGTCCAATGAGCTTGCTAACAAACCCCTTGTTGACTCTGTCATGGCAGAGGGTTGTTCCAGGAAAAGGACAAACCGTGTGATGAGTAATGTCACAATCATCAGCACTTTTTGCTGGCTTTGACATGCTTTAACATCATCCCAAAGAACGTCAAATCTGACTCCACAGAGGCTGACTGGGTGGGGTTTGGCATGAGTTAGCACTTTTTCAGTCTCCCATCATCACTTTGTGTGAGGGAAATGTGTGAGCAGTGTCACATGTAAAGACACACACATTCTATACATGGTACAGAGGAGACAACCAGTCACCTCAAATCAAGTGTTTCACAAGTAATGCTAGCTAGTGCTGCTGAGTTTTGCCGATAGCAGTTTGAGTTACATTTTAAAAGGAAATGACATCTACATAGTTATTTTTCATAGAGAATACATTTTGAGAGAAGTGTAATGCTGGCTGAATGACATTTTTAATCAAATATATGAGGAAGCTATTTTAATGAACCAATATATACCAAGTTTAAATGAACATATGCAAAACATTCACTGTATTATTTGTTTTACCTACAGTATCCACCTTTAGCAACTAAAGCATGATTAGAGTTTGAGAAAGAAGGTTAAATACTGAAAACAGTAACTTGAAGCCCTCGACAAGACATGTCCAATTTGTTAACAAAGCATAGATCCACCAGTGAGTTTCATACAGTCTATGGTCATAATTCCAAACAATAACTGAGAATAAAAAATGTATTTTAATATCCTGCCTTCTTGGAATCACACGAGAAAACACAGGATGGATCAATGCTATAATTAACGGTCATTCAGACTGGGATTTATTTTCATTAACAATTACCATTTATTTCAATAAAGTTTGAATTCTTGAGGAGTTGTGATTGATTTGTGATTTTGGGTTTGGCTTAATGTTTGTTTTTTGTTTTTTTGTTTTCTGAAATCACGTTGCTTTGACTGATAATGATGGTTAGAGAAAAGATGTACTCCATCATAGGCTGGTCATAATGGCAAAAATCAAATATTACAGTATTTTTCGCTGGGTTTACCATTGGTGCTTTCACAAAATAATTACACAGTGAGACTAAATAATAAGTAATGTGGTTATAATCACTAAGTGAGTAAAGGCAAATAATAGAACAGCAACAATTTGTTAAGTTTAATGCATCCTTTAAAACTGGAAAAAGACAACATGACAAATCCAAAATCTAAGATGATTAGTGTCATATCATGGTATCTGTTGTTATTATATTGCCCAGCCCTATTCCAAAATAATCTGTGTTACATAACAATTATATTTTGTGCTAAAGGAGTCAAGCAGCTGCAGGCATACAATGTAAAAATGTAGAGGATGGTAGAAAACATCCCTGATTACAGTGTTTGGAAATCAAAGTGAATGTGCTTAGTAATGTGGTAATGATTTATTAATGGTGACTTTGATGACTTTTCATAGAGTATACATTTAAAATGGTAATAAAAGTCACAAATCTTTTTAAAAAAATTAGTTAAGCGTGCTGATCAGATAAAGAGTGGAGTAAAAACGAGTTGAATAGGAAGGCAGTGTAAACAAAAACAGCAACGAGACTCAAAGTACTTTGTTCCACTAGATTGGCTGTGAAGAGCAGCACTTTAGCATCCTGTGGTATTTCTAAAAGACCACCAATTCACAGTTTAAAAGAGCAAATCCCTCACAGCCTCAGCGGCGCTCTGTGGGAGTCTCTCTCTATTCTTTCTCTCTCTTCATCCTCTCTGTCCCTCTTTCTCCTCCCTTTCTCCTGCTCGCTCCCTCTGTTTGCCAGTTCGTCTTAAAAGGTCATCCCCACCTGGCGCGGCACGCAAAGTGAACTGTCAAATCCCATCTGTCATTGTGTTAGAGAAAGAGAGAGTTTGTGTGTGTGCGCGCGTGTGTGTGTGTGTGTGTGTGTATGTGTGTGTGAAGAGAAGACCATTTAGAGCCTTTGTTAAGATGATAAATACATTGAATATATTCAAGGATTTTATTTAATGTATTATCACATGTTGCCACTTAGCAGTGCACTACCACGTGCACATGTCATGCGCTAGGTATCCTTCATCTGCTATTTACATTCTGGGATGTTGCTACTGTGATGTCAACAAAAGCACATGGTGGAATTACACTGCACGTGGTGATGTTTAGACAACAAGAGTAAGGTGTAAAAAAAAAAAACCTGTCATGCTCATATTACTTAATTACTGTCAGCTTTTCAACCTGACGCTGTTCAGAGGTGTATATTGCGGACACCAGGTTCCATCTAACTGTGTTCTTAAGAGACGCAAACCATCTGTGTATCATGCTGTCAGGCGGCGTATAATAACACTGCGGCCAGTTCTGTCCGGCTGCGTTCTCAGCTGACAATGTCCTGCGGTGTATCATGCACGCACAAAAGGTGGCTTTTGGCAACAGGATCTGATGCCAAAAGCAAAAAATCTTATGTCAAAAGCAAAAACTGTAAACCTGATGTCAACAGTTTTTAGCATGCTGATATTAGTATTTAGCTAATTTAAGCATTACCTGGCTGAGCTTGACATAGGTTACCATTGTTATGTGTCTCCAAACAGCAAAGAGGCTCTTGGGAAGTGGGGTTGTAATTACAGCTCAGTGCAGCCGGAAATATACATATTTATGAACATAAAAATATGTTGAACGAAAGTACACACATTTGGTATGTAGTGCATAGTATGCAATTTTCTACTCACACACAATCTCCCACACACACACACACACACACACACACACAGAAACACACACATATGCTGCACAAGTCTGGGTACAGTAACACACTGGGCTGCTGTGATAGATGGGTGATCAAGTGAGCATGCATGTGTGTGCAGCTGTATGTGTGATTTATTCTCATGGCCCTGCAACCAGCTTACCTGTGTATACATATATACACCCTTACACACAGACTCATTGTGCTAATGAGTAAGTTGAGTCATTGTGTTGTCACCACACTGTAATGAAACATGGAGGTCAGGTGACATAAATAGCTGGTAGTGAATTAGCCAGTAGCAATAATTTGTAGAGGTTGACTGTGAAATAATGAGTGGGATGCACCTGAGAGGCGAGGTTATGCAGGTCGACTACATTATCACAGCTGTTGGGTAGATAATTTGTACCTGAGTGTGTACTCTTCCTGTCTTGGTGAAAAGCGTACTTTGACATACAAACACACAGAATCCCCTGTTGACAGATCGCTGCTCCCATCTTTACTCCATTGCTAAATATCATTGGTGGTGGCATTTATTAGGAAGGGTCCTGTGCTATTTAGCCTCTGACACACAACCATGACCTTTATATGCTGGGCAACAGATGCATATCACAGTGGCTCTGTTCCAGCCTTCAACACACACACTATCTGTGCATCTTTACAAGGTGTTGAGTTTTTAACACAATTAAGGCCATAAGATGTCTTAAAAAGGCTTCATTTTTGATAATGTAATGTCTCAGAGTTTTCAATACGGTCGAGACTTCTGACAAATTGCATAAACCCACAGGAATTAATGTTGTGTATTTAACAAGCTCCAATGTTTACGGCTGAAAAATGAAGCCAGGGTCACAGTAGACAATGTCAAAGTCCATGAGTCAGATCCATCCCTTGTTCCTCCACAGTTTCACCTTCTCATTTAAAAACAGAGCTAAACTACACCCGCCAACCATGTAACCATACAGAAGAAAATGTCCATCTACTCATTCACGAGAGGCTTGTGAAAGGGTGATTTGTAAATGTTAATGAAGTCCTCCTTGGCTGAGCCGTAACATTAGCTAGCTCAGGGAAACTCTTGAACTCCTTCATTGGTCAGATTGTGGAAGGCCAGCACAGTGACATGGTTGGTGGGTGTAGTGTGATGGAAAGAAAATAGTTCCTACATGAAACTACTTCCAAGCTCTGTGGATTATCTTGAGTAACCAGGTTATGATTTCTGGAAAGAGACATTGATGTTGAATTTCTCAAGTATATTTTTTTTCATCTAGTTCCATTAAATTGGAGAGAAGGCTGACATCTCTTCAGCTGATATCTCCTAAACGCTGTAACGCACACCAAAATAATGATAAATATGCTTTTTTGATTTGGGGATGGACTTTTTCTTTAAAAGCAGATAGTTGAAGTTTACCTCTATGTTAGATGCAGTTGAATTGATTTGATGTAACTATTTTTGCAGTCTGAGCCTGCACTTTACTTTTATTTCTATAAATTGTATACTTTAGGGAAATTAAGATAAATAGCGATTCAGCAGAAGTCATGATATAGTTACAGGAAACGTGAGTGTGTTTTTGTCATTTATTCACTAATAAGTGTGTGACACAAGACATTTTTAATCATTACCGCTGAAACCTGAAGCAACATCACTTTTCTTGTGCTGCTTTCAGACACCTTTCACAAGTATTTTAACTACTGAACCCAAAGCAAATCGGTGGGGTTTCTTTCAAAAATATGGGGGGAAAGGAAATGAGCGACTTGGTTAAAAAAAAAAGTTCTTGCAATAAAAATAAAAATTGCAATAAAAGCTAGGGAAAACTGTAAAGGGAAAAATGAAGGAAAAAAGCAAGGGAATAACTAGATTTAAAATGGTCATAATTACACATTTAAAATAATGTGTCAGAACTACTGACACTTTTAGCACTTTTTCCAGGTCATTTTGTTGTTTTGAAAAAAATCCAACCAATTTGCTCAGGTTTCAAAGGGTTAATACTGGGATGCCTCACTCTAGAAAGGTGACCTACACAAAAGTGTATTTCACGCACCACCTTATGTGTTAGGTAACTGTCATTTCTGTGACATATACTGTCATTTCTGTGACAGTTTTTTTGACAAATGTGTGATTCCTTCCCAAGTAATTCCCCCCCAGAAACAGAAGTGTCACTTTCTACACCCAGCCACTGTCAATCAAACAGGTTTTATAAACTGGAGCTGGGGACAATTATGGCATGGAGACATGTGTCCACTTCTATTAATCTTTTTATTGAGGGCTGCAGAATGCCACTATGTATTCAGGATTTTTTAATTTCAGTGTTTTGAATTTTAAGAAAAAGCTAATACACACTGGCATCTGTGTAGACTGGCTTTGTTCATGTTTGCTCACTCTTAAGCAGGATCCATCACTGTGGATACTGCTGCCCTAAGCCAGCCTCATCTAATCTTCAACTAATCCAGCCTGCTCTCCTGGACAGCTGGCTTGGCCCAAAGCTCTGCACTAACTTCTAAACTTAACTCCCTAATGTGCACTTGTAGTCCTTGGTCCTTCGCACCTCATGCCTATTTTAGTTCCATAGCATCCTGATGATGGGCCACACCCACCCACTCGCCCTTGATTCCCTGACTCTTCATCGCTTTACCCCAGCCTTCAACCTCTCTGCCCGTCCTTTCAGATCCAGGCATGTCGATATTTATTACTCATGTCTGTCACATGTTCAATACATGCTCCATATTACCTCGTCTCACAGCCTTCAAGATGTTATATATGTCTGCAGGGCCTCATAACGTTAAACCTTTCTGACCTTTTCAAGACATTTGTTGGTCATGGCTCTGGACACAGGAATTGCATCTGTGCAACAGAAACAACACTGTCAACAAGGCACCCTTTTTACATGACATTGTCCTTCATTGACTAACATTTCAAACTACCTGGCCTCCTGTTGTCCTGTTTATACATGATGCCACTGTGATGTATTATACATCAGCACAAAATTATCTTCCAATGTTATGCAAATGACACGCTAATTTCTGTATCATTAAAACCAGAGAGAATGGCAACTTTCATCATGCATGATGCTGTCTGTCTGAAATACAGGGTAATGTCTCAAAACTTTCTCCTACTAAATGAAAACCAATCTGAAATCCTTGTTTTTGTACCCACAAAGACCATCGCTGTTGTACAGAAGCGTCTTGACACACTGTCTACAAATGTCAAACCTGCAGCCAGAAACCCTGGTGTAATATCTGACAGTGACCTTTCATGTGAAAAAACTAGTTACAAAAGTCGTTCAATCAAGTTTTTATCAACTATGGAGCCTCGCAGAGATCCATTCTTTTCTCTCTCATCTCGATAAGGTCATACATGCGTTCATATCATCTTAGTTAGATTATTGTAATTCATTGTATTTATGGTTACACAACTTCCGCTAGTACAAAACACAGCTGCTCGGATTTTAACAAATGCTAGAGGTCAAGATCATATCAGCCCTCTTTTATCCTCTCTTCACTGCTTACCAGCAAGTGTTAAAATAACACCACCCACAAAATGACCATCTGTTTATCAGTCAGCGCGTGCTATGTTGAATTCATGAAGAAAACTTGGTTTTGCAATTGCCTCCACAGTAAACGAAAACATTCTTCATGAATTGAGAATTTAGGGACCAAAATTAACAGCAAAACTATTAACTACCAAAACAGCCATTTATAAACTGTCATACGATTCCTGCAGTGTGATTTAAGTTTCATTGTTTCAGCGGTATTCTCAGTACCTCTCAAACACTTGCACATGCCTCGGCTACTCTTAGGCAAAAGTTTTAGTGAAAATCCATGTGTTCGGGAAGTTGGTACCAAGCATAAAACTGCATAAATGAGACTTGGATTATACTGCAGGACTTGTGTGACAGTTTGGAAATAGATGTTTTTGATATAGGTGTAGTTTTGCTGTTAGTAAACACAGTGTCCATTTACTACAATTCATGAATACTTCATGATTCTCTGTTCACCATGGAGGCATACAAAAAAACCAAAGCTTTTTCTGCCCAAATTTAAGTTAACATGGCAAAGTATTCTTTTGAGATATATTTTTGAAGATTTTACTGATTATCTTTAAAGCACTTTGTTTAGCTCACAGTTATAGTGCTGAATCAGCCTGTTCTTACTCTGAAGTCATCAAGTACTGCTGCTTTGACAGTTCTTTAGGTATTAGATCCCGATACCAAAAACCACCTTGCGCATCCGCGGTATATGCTGCTGGATGGCGTGTGGTTAAAACACAGCTGGACAGTGCCAGTGATGGTGTTATTGTACACCTTCGGACAGCTGGACAGCTCCTGCTGCATCAGCATAATATGCGGACAGCTAGTATCACTTTAGAATGCAGCCGAAGGGAAGCTGACGCATCTGCATGATACAGGACAGGATCAGGTTGAAATGCTGCCAATAATGATGTAATTTAAGGAGTATGAGGGTGCCTAAAGGGCAGTCCAGTGTCCAGTGTTCGCTTCCCATCAGAATAGGACTTTTTTTTCCTACACCTTACCTCCTACCCCCAGTGGCAACCATGCATACCTATGTTGCCCCATCCTAACCACCCATGCAAGCATGTGCATTTGTTGACATCCCAGTGTTGGTTGCCATGTGCTTTTTCTTGTCTAAACAAAACCATGTACAGCGTCATCCCACCATGTGCTTGTGTTGACATTATGGTAGCAGCATCCCAGAGGGTTAATAGCAGACGCAGAGGGATGTCTAGTGCGTAATATGTAGATGTGGAAGTCCACTGCAAAGTAACAACATGTGATGACTTGGGATGAGAAGGAGTTGGTTGACCTGCTGCTCTCCTATGAGCCACAGCGAGCCTCAGATCATCAGGTAGGCCTTTGCTGTTCTTAAATCTCCTCTCAGCACCCACAATGACTTTTACAGTTGGGGCCCTTCAGCTCTGCTCTCTTCCTTTTTATATTACTTTGAGCTTTTTTATTATTTATTTGTCATATCAGCTTGAAACATTGGAGTATTTTCTCCACAGACCATGTTTGTGTCTCACTGACTGAATAACCAGGAACAAGTCGTTTTCTATCAGTTTAAAATCAAGTATCATAGTAGAGTTTCTCACCTTAAGCATGACACTTTTTATTATATCTTATCTTAATTAGCCCAAGATTGTTGGGAAGGCTATGAAATATACTGTTCCCAATTACAGTGGGCTTGTCTGCCCCCTACATTATTTCAAAGGTATACTTCATTCACTGTCCTCATAGAAGCCTTTCCCCTCCACTCTTTCACTTTCTAGAGTAAACATGGCTATTTTTCTTCTTACAGATATTTTTTCATCAAGTGTCACCTATCCAGAGATTTGAATTGGGCAAAGAATGTTCAGAGTTTAAAAGGATCTAAAAAAACTTTCATCACATCCACTTCATTTTAGGTTAACCCCTTTATTTGTTCTTCATTCCATTTTTCAGCTTGCTGCCTCTTATCTGATGCTTTGCTTTCTTCAGTGTCATTCATCTTTGGCTTGCTTCTCTTTCTTTGATCTGATTTATTTGATCGATTCAGTTTCAATGCTCCTCTTGGGTTTGCCGGTTAGTAGATCAACTTCTACTTTTTTGTGCTTTTGTCACCGTCAGCAGATTCTCTTCTCCTTTCTCATTAGTCATTGCTACATTTCGTTTCTGAACGTGTTATTAATCTAGCAAAAGTCTGCTGAAAAACAAATTTTATACAGCTTCAAACACCCATGTTCTAACTTTTGTGAGCTGCCTCCTGATGTCCGCCATTAGAGCCATTCCCTGGAGCCTTGCACAAGGGCACCTCGGAATTACTAATCAAGGGGGGAGCTTTACTCATTTCCTTGCTCACACATCCCTGAATTGCGGGCTGTGCCACCCTCCTCAGGGCGTTTTCCACGTGCATCATCCTCCTTCACTCCACGTGCCCTGCCCACCGCCTCCAGCCAACCCCTGACCTCCGCCTCTCCTTTCCCTGCCTCCCTGGAGCTTTCTCCCTCACTAGCCCATCCTCCTCTACCTCATCCTCCCCAAGCCTTCCCTCTCTCCCCATGTCCCTAGAGATTGTAGATATTCTTTCCATTTGTTATCACCTTTTTTTTGGGTCCCATATCTCCTCCCTTTCACCACGGACATCATTAATGAGGGTGGAGGGATTGTTGGGGTCACCCTATGCCTGTCCTTGAGGTGCGGTGCCTTGTGCGTCACACTCTGTAATTCCCCTCCCGTCTGTTACCGCCTGACAACTTCCACACACCATCAAAGGCAATGAAGGTTTATTTATCGTTGGATTTATTTATTTATTTGCTTATCTTTGTAGCCGTGACAAAGCCGGTGAGTGACAGCGGACAATTTAGGGCCATTGGACGTTTCCCAAGGCTGAGTGAACACCGAATTCCAGCCAGAATACAAAGTTGAGTCAGTGAAAAGAGGGAGAGTGTCTGGAGGGGTCATCCTGTATAGGGGCGTCGCTTTGCCACCAGGCGTTTGATCTATGTTACAACCACAAGGCCAACCTTTTCACCTGGATACATTTTGCTCACAGTGGTGTAGTACATCCGCTGAACACACACACCGATGCATGCACACTGTATGTACGCTCACGCTGCTATTAAAAATGACAAGATATATGCCCCAGCTCAGTGTCGTGCTGACAACACTATGTCATCACTCACACACACACAAGCTTTAGGAAAGGCACCTACTATTGCACCATGGTGGCCAACTACAGAGTGAGCCTGCAAGTGTAAAGCAAGGTGTTTTTGAAAAAGAGCAAACGGGCTCAATCTGCTTAAGTACACACACAACACACAAGCAGGACACACACTTGCATTCATACAAGGACATGTAACTTAGCCATATTTAGCACTGATGTCACTGACGTCACATTGAGCATTAGGAGCACCTGGCCCACAGTCGGGGGCCTCTGTAGCGTCTCACACACACACACACACACACACACGCGCACATGTACATGTCCTGGCTCTCTTTCAAACTAAGGCACCCTCACCCATGTAGTGCGTTACTCATGCACACCAAAGGCAGGTAGCGGGGGTGTCACATTCACAGAATGCCATACAGGATGCATGAGCTGGGGGTCTGTTCACTCTACTACCTGGAGATGCAGTCCCCACCCCAGCTTAAGGGGGGAGTAGTAGATGAGGGGAGGAGGCAAGGGGCAGGTGGGAACGCTGCCTACCTCAGCAGTACGCAAACATTAAGTGGGACACCGACAAAAGCCTCGGAGAGAAGAAATAATGGTGTCATTTGTTATCGAAGATCACGGAGAGAGAGGGGGGTGTAAGGAAATGAGCGCTGTTCCGTTTTCTCTCACCTGCCACGATGACTGGGCGGCTGGCGTGTGAGTGTGTGTGTGTGTGTTTTTGGCAAACTGAAAACTGAGAATATCCTTAAACCACCTCATATGAAGCAGCCATAATATGTCTGATAGTTTTTTGTCTTTTGTCACTGCAAATCCCCTTTTTATCTTATGCCCATTCCTTCTACTCACTGAACTGGATAGATGCGGTACATCATTTTGATCAAATCTTTATTATCTCATTTCCTATTTTGTGAGACTTGACAGTACTGTATTGGCCTGTTAAACACAGTGTAATAAGAAGCCTGTTCCTTTTCATTCATTGGACCCCCTCAGTCTGGGCGAACTGCTCTGTAGGTTCACTTCTTTGGATTTTTTAGAGCATTCAGTCTCATTTAGAAGCAGCATATTTAGACCACATCCAAGGGCACTTTCACTTTGTCTGAAAACTCATTTATTAACAAGGAAGGGGCAGGTCTTATGACCTATACAGCAGTCAGCCATCAGGGGGCGATCAAAATGTTTTGGCTTCACTTTTGGGGCACTTTCGTGTGGCCTGTCTTTATTATACAATCTGTGTACACATTGCACATTTTCAATTTGTGCATAAAAAAATGAGTGGATACAGCAGAAATTCTAAAAATCTCAGAATTATCACAAAAAAAAATTTATGTTTGGTGAGGTGGGAAAGTTTGTAAACATAGCGTAGACGTTACGATGTGCAATTAAAACAGATTCTGTGAATAAATTATGACATACAGTCATGATAACTACATTGCATAGGCCACTGCAAGCTCTCTCTGGATGGCTTTTCCCAGCCTACATCTGGACAATTAGCAGAACTTTTCCAAGAGCACAGAGTTTGGATATTATTTGAGTTTTGACTGGCGCTTTTTTAATTGTGTCATCTCATTGTGCATCCTCTTATTCTGCACCTGACTGCAGAATTAGCGGCACCCACTGTTTATCCCAATGAACCAAATGTTCAAATTACTTTGGTGGATGGAAAGCCACATAAATGTGTGTATTCTTTTGCCAATTTTCTCAAACTAAATTGTTAAAAATAGCACGACATTTGGAAGAAAACCTAACTACAGGCAGTGTGTTTTTTGAAGGAGTTGAAAAAAAGGTGTTTGGTTTCGGGGGCACCAAAGACAAATAAGCCATTCATTGACAACATTGTAACTGTGCAAATGAGCTAATAAAGCATGGCCACCACACAACTAGCTTTAAGATGCCAAATCTGAAAAGAAATCTTTTTCTTTGAATGTTGGTTTTCTATCTGTGCATGAACAGTGTTTTAAAAACCAAAAGAAAAGATCATTAAAAGTGTTACAACTCACATAGTTTCACTTTTCCAGCTGAGTTGATTTGCCAGCTTAGTGTGGACATACTCTTTCCCAAAAATGTGCATATTTCAACAGAAAAGACGTTTAAAGGGCAGTCATGTGACTAGAATAAGGCTTTGCAGTCATGCCGAGGACTTAAAAATAACAGCCCCTTTTTCACTGCCTGTTCAAGGCAGGAATATCACGCTGTTATGCACCTTGCCATTCTGTTTATAAGGTACCATTGCAGAATGGAGGGATAGAATTGTCTCACCTTTAAGCCCCCTTAGGAGGTAGTAAAAGCACAGAAATGGTGTCTGTATAAACAGGACAGCTGGCAGGACAGGACCATGGGCAGGACAAGTGTGACATTTTGATGACATATTATATGTGCGACCCACCGCAGGAGATTTAAAAAGCAGCTATTGGCCGTTAGTGGCTAACTCAAAGAATAGCAGCCGTAAGTGTCTGCAAACTAGAAAAACAATGAGATTCAGGTGCTCCTTACCCTCCAAGGACGAGATCAGCCACCATATAACAGGGTTAGTAAATGATTGTTATTGTCATGGTATGTCATTGTTATTGTTTAGAAAATGCTGCCATCATGTATGTTATATGTCACACAAGAGGCCTATGCTGTTGTGTTAAACGTCAAGCCCGTCACACCTTTTTTGGTTCCACAATGCCACCATGCTGTCTATATTCACACACTAGAGCAGAGTGACAATGCTGTTTGACTCTGTGTGAAAATGCAAAGGAGGCATAAATAAGGGGCTTTGTAGTGACTTTATAGCGCAATCTCTGTGTAAATAGGGATATGGAAAAGCTGTTCTTGGGGGTCTCCCACCCTCCCATCACTAGCGCACCTCAGTCCTGCTGTGTGTGTCTTGGGTGCTGAGCACATGGGCCTCTGTCACAACCAACTCCACTAATGTCTGACACTGATATATGAAAATCTAATAAAGAAAGCCATCCAAAAGGACCATATATTGCAGTGTCTGTCCCCAGGCCTGCTTTGCTCATTGATGAAATCCAATTTTAAGCAGGTCCAAAGTTTTTTGAGGACAAGATTCCCATTTGATCAATACAAGTTGCGCCTTCTGACACCATAAAGGAAATTGTGCCATAAAACTCTGATGACACACTGAAATAAATTCTAGTTCAAGTCATTTCCTTTACACAGTCAATTAGGCCTGGGAGTCCTCCCTCCAAAATGTTTAACCTCACAAGGTCCTTCCAAGAGATTTGTTGGGAAATCCAATCACTACAATAATTAGTGGAGTTTACTGGCCGTTCTGGAGTCAGGAACATGGACGATTACATTTCAGGAAGCCAAATTTGAATCAAATATAAACATCAGAATCAATACAGACCTTTTAGGCAAATTGCAGCTTTTTGTAAAGTTTGTGCCACCAGCAGAGCAGATGTTCCTCAATAAATAAACAAAAACATAATTAATATTAATGGTGCACAGGCCAGGTCAGCCTGCTAATGGTTTGTTGTGCACTATATTATGAGGAACATGTGTTTGCATAATATTAAAACACTGCTGTTCCATTGATATCAGTGATAACACTAACATGGCTAGACTCGCACGGCATGACATACATGGAGCAGATGTTGGTACACCTGTCCAACCAAACACGCACACATACACACACCCTTGTCATTTTCCTTCTTTACGTGTATTCATATCACCATAAAACACACAAACAGACTGCAATGACACACAGCTTTCCCCTAATGACATGTACACGTATCAAACTTCCTTCCTGACTGCTGTTCCTGCACATAGACACACACACACACACACATAGCCGCACACACCTGTCTGATGGCTGTCATTGCAGCAGTATTCACACATCATTTGTCATGATTCCCCTTGCAGCCTCCATCCGGGGGGCCATTGACAAGCCAGCAAGGCAGTAACTGATGTGTCCATTGTGTTTGTGTAAATCAACCCCCAGGGCTAATTAAATATGCCTACCTGATCCATTGTGCAGGGGAATCGTAGTGTACGAGTAACAACTGTCTGCTGATGACTGCCAGAGAGACACAAAGACCAAGAGAGGGAAAAATTTGCTTCTACACTCGAACTATAACATCCCATCCCGGCCTTGGCCTGTTTGCCAAATCTAATGTACACCTTAATACCAGAGCAGTGGGAGCACTGCTGCAAACCTCTTTAAGAAGTTGGCGTTTAAAATCATGCTCAGGCATAACTTGTCTATATTTTTTCATGCAGAGGATACATAAATTAAAAGGAAAGTCCACCCCCGAATCTGAAAATACCAGCCTATTCTCATTCCAAAGTAGTCAGATACTGCTGCTTTTGCAGTCTTTTTAGTGTGAGAACCCGATGCCAAAAGCCACTTTTCCGTCCGCATGATATGCCACAGGATGGTGTCAGCTGAGAACGCAGACAGACAGGGCCGTTCACGGTGAAAAGCCAGATGGCACCTGCCATGGCAGCCTGATACACAGACGCTCTGCGTCAGTTGAGAACGAGACCAGATGAAACCTGTTACGTCCATATGAGGTGCCACTGGACAGTGATGAGTTGAAATGCTGCTGGTAACAACATAATATAAGCAGCTTGAAGGTCCCTACAGGACAGGCTGGTGGGGCAGTGGATGGATCCAACAAACCCCAGATTTTCATGTAGGAGTCCAGTGTTCACTTCCCCTCTTAATGTTGTTGTTTACTTCTAATCCTAACCATCCATGCCATGCAGGCTTCCTTCTGTGCAGTAATACAGCTGGTATAGTTTAGTAGGAAAAAATAGTTCCCACATGAAACTACTTGCAACAAGTTCTGTGAATTATCTTGAGTAACCAGGCACGATTTCTGAAAAGAGACATTGCTGTTGATTTTTCAAATGTATTTTTATGGGGCTTTGAGTCCCACAAGCCGGTTGCCATTTAGTTCCATTATATTGGAGGCAAACATGTCTACGGCCAATATCTCCAACACTCTGCATCTCACACCAAAACAATCTAAACTGAAATAGTACTGCACTGCGAGTAAAAGGAAAAAATAAGTATTTTTGTTTTAGGGGTCAATTGTCCCTTCAGGCATAGGCAAGGCAAATAAATGACAAGAGAAGTAATGTAAAGTGAAGTGTCTGTAGTGGCAGTAGCTTCATTCTTACAAGGGAAATGTGCTGAGCTTTCTCTTGGTTTTCAGCAAATCCAGGCTGCAAGCTCATTCTGGTGAGGGCAGTCCTGCTTCACTCTTGGCCCCTGAACAACACGTAGAAGCAAGTGAACATTACATGTTAGAATCAAGGTCTCTAAGGAGGCAATCAGAAGTCTGTCTGAGGGTATGTTCAAACCAAGTAGTGTGAGGGAGTTTGGGATTTGAAGGTGTCCAGGAAAAAAAGGAACATACTGAAAGGCTTAACAATGGATCTGAGTCAACTGCAGTGCTGTCTGTTATTGTGGAAGTGATCTAAACCAAAAACAGGAATGGACCCATATGCACATATGCTTTTGCTACTTTTTACAGCCATTTATATGTGTCCAAGTGTGTCCACTAGGGTTGCAGTGGTATACCGGTTTCGCAATAAACTGCGATATGTAGATTGATGATTATCATACCATATATATTTGCTCTTCATTGATACTGAAAAAAAAATACCGCCGGTCAGAGAATCTCACCTGAGAATGCCCATCTCTTTTCCTCCTCAATTACCTGTCAGACTCAGCAGCTTGCGTCACAAACACACACACACACACACACACACACATGCAGCAGCAGATAAGCAAAGCTGACACCTTTCATCCTTTGCCAAAAAAAACAAAAGGTAAAATCAGCCTTGTGGGATCACTTTAGATATCCCCCAAACAAACAGAGCGTTGTCCTCAACGATGGATTTCAAGTTTGCAAAAATTGCAAATTGTCACAAAGTGACTGCCAAAGGAGGAAACACATCAAACATGTTCACACAACTCAGGGATAACAAACCCTTTATGCAGATCAAGGTATAAGTCCTTTTTTTTTACTTTAATCCCTAACAAAAAGAAAAGTTTGAAAATTCAAAAAGTTGACCATAAAACTCGCTATTTTAAAAGCTCAGCACTACTGTGTTTCTCTTCCATTAGTAGTTCATTTTAACATGTTGCTGCTAACATGTAAAGTTAGTCATAAAACATGTAAACAACATGCTATTTTTCAAGCAGGTTTATAATGATCATTATTATACTATTGTTAATTTTTTAGGATCAAGCTGTTCTCCAAAGACTTCCGATCCTGCTCAACCAACTGTCACAGTCTTGAGTAAGGCCCCATTTTCAGCTTTATTCCTTTAAAGGTCATTGCAATTTATAATAGTAATAACAATAAATTGTGTAATATTGTATGCCATAATACCATGATCCGTGATACTTTTACACAATAATCATACTGTGAAAATCTCATACCATTGCAATCCTAGTACTTAAAGCAGTATCTCAGCAGTCTCACAAAATAATTGTCCTGAATCCTCAAAGAGAACAAGCCTTTTCTCACACTGACACACACACGCACACACGCGCTCGGCGAGCACACACACACACACACACACCTGTACATTTACCACACACTCTTCAGGTTGACAGGTTCATAAAACTCCGTCCAGTCAACATGCTTCTGTTTAGGTCCATGATAATTCTGTTGTTAGTGAAAATGGTACCAACAAACTTTTCAGCTGTGTTCAGGAGTAATGACCCAAAACTAATTGTCCTTACACAAATCATGGAGGATTCAAACCATCCATAATTTTTTAAGCTTCTTTGTTAGCGTTCACCTCATTCCTTACCTTCCCACTGGATAATGGAAGCAGAGACTTTTTTAGAAGTATGGAGGTGTGATTACCCAAGTGTTTACCTACTCTGATAGAACTAATATCCTGAAAAATAATTGCTTCCTGCTGCCTTGAAGCAGTGCGGACACTTTGGAGTTTATCTTGCAGTTTTTTGGTAGAGTGTTGAGGTGCCTCAGTGATTTGCATTCTGTTGAAAATGCTGAGAGTCATCGATTGTATTTGAATCAGAGCAGCAGGCCACAAAGGTCATTTCAGGTCACATACACACGGACAGCCACAGCCTGAAGCAGGACAGCATGTGTTCAGACACATGTAGTTCAAATACATGTTTTGTGACACGTTTCTATTCAAACTGTAAAGGACGAGGTGGAGCTGTAAGAGAGCAATACATGAGACACAAATAAACACTGCAGTGTGTCCTTGCAGAGCAGCATTTTTTGTATCATTTTTGAAGATATCTTTTGCAAGTCCTCAGGCTCATTTCAAGGTTGAGTCAACCGTCACTGATGTGCCACTGATTTGGTCACCTCAGCCCCTGTACTTTATTCTAATACTGTCAAGATAGCGCTATGATAGCTAATAAGTCTGCTCTGTGTCTCCGCCCTGCAGAAGAGTGATGACTTGGAGGCATCTGAGCATGGTAATGGAAATAGATCGCAGGGAGCCGCCATAATCTCTCTGATTAAAGATGAATTTATTCCGCTCAGCAACATGTATGAGAACAAAAGAGCCGCCGTCGCCCCTGATTTTGTGGAGAGGAAGGAAGAGAAAGATGGAAGGAGGGAGGTAGAGGAAAGGTGCATTATTGAAATACTAAATTATGTCTGTGAGACAATTATGACTGAATTGGGGAGAAGGAAGGGTAGGGAGCCAGTTCATTGTTACATGTGACTGTCAACTGCTAGTTGTGTGATTGCTATGCACATCACAGAGAAACTATGGAGTGTAATTCACAAATATACTTTGCTGCATTTTTACCAGCCACAAGAGCGGAGCTGATATTGTTTTTACCCAAATTTGACCGAAATGTGGTCCTCCAGGCACCTACTGCAGTCGGAACTACCACAGAAACAGTTTTAAAGTATTCTGCCAGCTCTTTATATGTTTGTGGACAAATTTTGTCACAGTAACAGCATCACAGCCATGCATGATGCAGTCATAAAACTTCCAGCACCCTTGCACATGGTTTGTGCAAGGGCGTCGAACTTTACACCTCTGACCTGCAGCTATTTTAAATCACAGATCGCTGTATTGCCGTATTGCTGCATTGCTGTATCACGGTTCGAGTGAAAGCATTGAATCCGAGATGGTCTCCTTGTGGGGCTAGGTGATATGGAGAAAATCATATATTATAATATTTTTCAATATAAACTCCTAGATATCCATATTGCGTTGATATTGTAGGGTTGATTATTGGTGCTTTCAAAAACTATTTACACAATTAGATTTTTGATAAATAGTCCTCAGTAATGTGGGTCAGTGTATTCTCATTGAGTGATTTGTATGATATCCTACAAATTTTAACCCATCATATGATGTTACATCGTTATTGCACAGTTACGTAATTATCGCAGTTGTGATTAAGGTTAGGTTTAGGAAAAGACACATGGCGAGGATGTTCCCTCAAAATGACTCCAAGGTCACACGCTTTTCTGCATGTGTTTCCAGAAGAACGTCCTGCGCAGTTTTGTTAGATTTATATCACATCACGATATTGATATAATACTGATTGCCTAGCCCTACTCTGGTGCTAAATCTGTTTTTGCAGCAGAAGCAGCAGTATTTTTTATCCTTCTCATCAGTTCTGCAAAACCTTAAAGGTCCAGTGTGTAACGTTTAGGGGGATTTATTGGAATCTAGCAGTGAGGATTACAAATTGCAATCAGCTAAAACTTCTACCAATTACAATCCTTCAATGTTCATTGTTCAGGAAGTTTTTACCATGAGCTGAATTTTCCACATAGATGTTTTTCTCTCCAAAATAAACAAAGCAGGTGATTAAATCCCTCATAAAAAGCAGTTTCACATTACAAATCAGTGTTTCCCCCAGGCTGTTTAGCACATTGCAGACGGCCTGCAAGAAGAAAGCAAATCAATGTTTTTCTGCCCTGGCTTGTCGCAGAGGGACTGCTAGCGGTGCCAATGGCCCTACCAGGGGCCAGTGTTTAGTTTGTCAGTTCTGGGCTACTATAAAAACATGACCGAGCAATCTCTATACACAAAGAGTCACTCCATATGTAGATATAAATAGCTCATTGTAATGTTACAAAATCACAATAATTCTATTTTTTAGCTAATTTTACACTAAAGAAAATGCACTTATTAAATTCTTATTAATTTCTGCAAGAAGATCCCTCTAAATTCTACACACTGGACCTTTATGTTGCCTGTATTATACATGTATCTGTTCTTATTCTGTGAACACACATTAGTCAACACCCATAGACAGTGTCTTGCTCCTTTTATGGAATTAGAGTCTTTCTATACAGCTTTTATTGATATGAATTTCTCTTAGTGTCAGCCACTTAACTGGTATTTATCTGTTTAGCTCCTTGCCTTCATCACTGTTGCTCCACTGTTATTTGGATAATAAAAGCATGACGTAAACAGATGATCATGCAGCGTGTTGACTGAAACTTATGAAGAGGGCCTGCAGTTGTGTGATCTGAAATAACTCCTGTCTATAGTTGGAGATGTTTAGGATGGCAGTGTGAGAAACTAGCTGCATTTCAACATCTAAATACGGCTTTGTTTACTGAATAAACAGGCAGCAATGGGGAAAGAAAATACAAAAACTCTAAGGAGCTCAAATCCTTTCAGTGCAGCAACACACGAGGTTTCCATAAACACAAAGAGTTACTGGAGCACTATATCAGCTCAGACTTTGTTTTTTTTTTTTAGTGTGTTGACTGATCCTCGGTCAAGGTCTTTTCAGTATTGGAGCGTTACACTTCATATCAACAAAGGCAGCACGGGTCAAACTTTGCCTCATCCATCAAAGCAGCCACCCTGTGTTGGCATAAACTGTAGCTCTGCATTGCTGCTGTGTTTATTATTTATGAAGCCACGCAGATGAAAGAGACATAAAGATCCATTCAGGCCGGAGGAAAGATGAGCTGTCAGCCTGGATGGACCAGCAGGTGTGACATTTATGAACTGATGATGATGTCAAGAA
This sequence comes from Plectropomus leopardus, assembly GCF_008729295.1. Classification (NCBI taxonomy): domain Eukaryota; kingdom Metazoa; phylum Chordata; class Actinopteri; order Perciformes; family Serranidae; genus Plectropomus; species Plectropomus leopardus. Next base: position 21,922,428 of record NC_056483.1, read on the forward strand.
CTTCATGTACCACTTTTATGCCATTAAACCATATCCTTATTAATTATTGAAGTGAAGGAAAATGAGGCATAACCCTGTAAACTGCAAGATTTTTTTTCAGACATATAGTATGTTTGTCTTTGGTAGTTGTTACTGTGTATCAATTGCTATGGTTACATACACATCAATATTCCCTTATTACTCCGAAAATGACACTATTTTGAATTTATTGTGCATCATATAAACAGCTATTTTGTTTAAATATTCTGAGTTAGGCTGTTTTCTGAACTTAGCATTGTACGATTAAGACATGAGATGTGTGCTGTATTATTTGGGATTTAGGAGAATTATTTGAGCACGTACACAGCTAATTCGGAATATGTGTCTCAGGTGGTATTTTGTGCGACACACAGCCTCTCGTCTGTTAGCCACTTTATGCCTTGTCATGGATACGTTGTACACAAACCAACTTTCCTACAGTTCTTAAAGCTGTGGGGTGGAAATGCATGCCCAAAGAAAAAGCCCACATTTCTATTTAGAAGGAGAAACACACCTGCTGTTAAACTTTATAAAAGAATTGATATCATTAGGTTTTTAGATATGTGCACATATGGCAGCACAGACCTTTTCAAGAAAGTGAAGGAAGGAAACGGGGAGTGGTTGGAAATTGCAAAAAAAATCTTGTTTTGGTTCAAAGAAGCAAACTGACAAATGGCTCCACCTGTTCTCCTTTTCCATATTATGACGTAATAAATGACATGTTTGGGCACATTAATCAGAGTGTGCACGGCTGCATGGAAACAGGACTGTTAGTTCAGTTTAATTTAGTCTAGTTTATATATCAAAAGGACATGAAAACATGGTTGCACCAGATTCAGCAAGATGCTAATTTCCATCTGTAGTCCTAAACTTAATAAGCTGATGTAATACATACAATTACCATATTGAACACGCACAGTAAGAACACACCAGACAGCACAAAACACAACATAGTATACAAGATTACATTTTTAAAGTGACCAAGCACATCACACAACCACAGTTTAAGTGACAGATGCAGATGGGGAATATTTATTTTCATTAGCCATGTAAACAGTTTAGTAGGAATCTTGTAGTTTTTGTAAAAAAAATTGACTATTTTGTGCATGTAAACATACTCAATATACAGTTTCTAAAAATGTACAGCTGTGTTTATGTGTTGTGTTTGGACAGAAAGCAGGTACAGTATGTTTCATTCATGCAAGGCTGTCGCCAATAAAAAGTCCTATATAATCAGCTTTTATAGCAGCTTTCTTAAATCACTGCAAATCTAAACATTGCAATATTATCCTTACAATATATTGCATAACCTCCTCGGTATCAGAAGTTTGGTTGCTGGTTTTCAGTGGAACTTGGTTTCAGTGGCAAAGAAGATCTTTTTCTGTCTTTCTCTGTGCAACACTCTGCACTGTTAGTGTTGTTCCACCTGGTTGGATCAGGAAAAAGAACATGTATATTATTGTGTGTGCGTGTGCGTGTGTGTGTGTGTGTGTGTGTGTGTGTGTGTGTGTGCTTTTGTATTATATGTCCCTGTAACCGCTTCAAGCCAAGAGCTGTGCATTCCCTGTTCAGCAGTGTGTTGCATACGGCTCAATACAGATAATTGCCAGGACTTGTCAGAGTGTCCCTCTCTCTCTCTCATACACACATACACACACACATACAAAGCTCTGCCTGAAACAATTTTGATTTGGTAATGAGACTCATAAAGCAGACTATTCTCAGTGCGATTCATCACGGAATATTTCCGGGCCATTGCAAATTTTTTTCCCACCCTCTTTGGCTGTGTCCTCCAAAAAACTCAATACATGGCTTTTCGGTGTTGCTGCTGCCACGGCTCCATTCAGTTTAGCTTTTTCAAAGAGGGATACACATTTGAGTGTTGGAAACAGAGCGTTCCACCGCATGACTCACGCATAGGTATATACACACACACACACCTCCACACACACAGACTAGGTCAGCAGAAGCCAGCATCATTTTGTATGAATCATAACCTCCCATCATAGAAATAGGCTCACAACAAATCAATATGAAGCACAGCGACTGTTAAACACCAATGATTGGCTGATGTGACGCAAGCAAGCCGTCACCATTTTGATCTCACATGCTGCTCAACAATGCTGCTGATTGTGCTGATGACCGTTGATGATTTGAGGGTTTTCATGACTGTGATTCAATCTACCATCATATTTTCCACTGAGGAGCTTTTATTTTTTAAGGAAAAGCTCCCCCTAGGCATGATATTCTCCTTGCTGCTATATTTTGAGAACAGTCCAAACACTTCAGAGTTGATCTGAAGGCCCCTATAGGGCTGTGGAGCTTACTCAGTTCACAAAAGGCCCAGTGGTATTTAATAATTAAAGAAATCATTATCCAATACTTTTTTAAATCCCTGTAGGGAAATCCTCTTTTCGCCTGCTCTGGTAAAGGAGGTCAGAGGTAACCCTCAGCTACAGAGGAGCACCACAGGAGGGGGCAGGAGACAATTTGAGAGGGTCGCTGACATGCGGCTTGAACTTTGCAAGATAAAAGAATATTTTTAGAACCACAACTGAAGTCAAGCAGCATTGCTTTGACGTAATGTATGACCCATTCTCCTTCATAATTAATCACATCCATCGACACTGCTTGAAGTGTAGCGAAAGCATTAAATCCGGATGAAAAGCCAACATGAAAAGCAAGAGAAGAGAAACTGTGGCGTGGCGGTTCACAAATATGACATTTTTGAAATAGCTTAGACAACGTGTTTTTGTTTGAATGCCTCGGCAGCAAAGTTACTCAAGTGAAGTTGGAGAGAGGAAAAGTGAAGCGCAGAGAGAAAGAGATGACATACAGACCCAGAAAGCTGTGGAAGCACAATCCTGGGCCAGGACGCACTCAAAACACGCACTCTTCCACACTAATCCAGCAGTATGTTCAGTAATGAGAGGCGAACAGAAGGGGATGAGAGGATGGAGAAAAGAGAGAGGAAGACAGAGACAGAGAGCTGATGGATGGACAGAGGGAGGGATGGACTTCTTTATATGGAATAGCAATTAGTACTGTCACAGGCTGAGATTTAAATAGAGGGAAGGCAGACAGCAAAAACTAGATTTAAAAAAGCATTTCTGGAAAAAAAAAAGTTATTTAAAGTAAGAACAGAGAATTTCTTTATTTGGTCTTCTTTCTGTCACTGCCATTTCTCTCAGCTGTATTGGCTCACAAGCTTGCAAAATATTCTTTTCTGCTTCCATTTACGGAAACTGACTATTGCTTCAGCTGGGGGAGAACTTTGAGCTGAAAGTTTTGTAAGTGGTGTTTTGTATCCTTCTTGGATCCAGCAACCATCTCACAAGGTTTAGTGGATGTGCACACAACTCTTCAGCCAATTGTACATCAGTTGTGATAGTTTAATGGACTTGTTTTAACTTGAATCAATACTGTGAGATTTAGAATTGGCTCCAAAGAGAAGGGAAATGGACCTGGCTGCTGTCCTGAAAAATAAAAACAGAAACTTATAGAAAAGGTAACTGAGGGACTGACGAAGAACAGGAAAAAGTGGAAGAAAAAAAACAGAGAAAGAAACAGAGTATTTTTGGTGTGTTTTACAGTATGTAAGAGGCTGTAAAATTGGAGAAGAGAGGCGAAAAACTGCCATTGTAGTTTTTAAATATGGAGAGTGACAAATAGAGAGTGAAAGATAAAGGAAAAAAAGAAAGGGTTTAGGTTTGGGCTTTAAAAAAAGAGAGATGCAGAGAGACAAAGGGAGACCAAGAAGCCAAGTGACAGAAAAGAGCAACAGAGAGAGAGATCAGGTGTATTGAAAGAGAGAACAAAAAAGAAATCCCGGATAAAGAGAGAGTTCTGCTGGGAGAGAGAGATCCCGCAAAACGAGGAGGGAGAGAGATCCTGTGTAGAGGAAGAGTGAGAGAGAGCGGGAGGGAGAGGGAGAGAGAGCTCAGCAGAGGGAAGTCTCAACAGCAGCAGCAGCAGCAGTTTGGCTGAGCTCTCAGTCAGACCGGCTACAGCTGTGGATCTGATACGAGCTCTGTTTCTCTGCCAGCCCCAAGAGACTGACTGAGACACAGACAGACAGAGAGAGAGACAAGCAGAGAGACAGACAGAGACACAGGCAGAGAGAAAATAAAGAAGGACCAAGCGAAAGAGCGAGAGAAGCAGAGGAAGCTAGACTGTCACCAGAGTAGCCAAAAGAAAAGAGACTGAGAGGAGGCAGAGCGACGAACCCCAGGAGCCAAAACTCTTTGTTGCTGCGGGAGCGTTGGGGGCCGACCAGTGACAGCACAGTCAATGGGGGGGAGGAGGAGGAGTGCAAGGAAGAAGAAGGCAAGGAGGTGGAGGAGGAAACGAAGGGACCTCAGGGGCACGGTGACGGTGCCGACTGTGCCAACAGTGGTGCCGCCTTTGCCCTTTCCGTCTCTGGGGGAGGGCGGAGGGGGGAGGACGGCCGACGGAGTGGCAGGACGGGGGAGCGCGGATGGCGGGCGGGCACGGGGGGGCAGCTGGGGGGGCACGGGGGATGCCCGGTGGGATGTGCCCGTGCCCGTGGGACGGGGATCCTGGGTGGACCAGATGAGCGAGATGTCGCTGAGTGGGCGAGACAGCCTCCCCCAGGAGGGGGGGAGGAACGCTAGGGTCCGAAGGGCTGTCCGCATCTCGTCCCTCGTTGCTCAGGAGGTGAGTGGAACAGCAGTGCCTCTGGGTGTGTGTGTCTGTGTGTGTGTGTCTGGATTTGTGTGTGTATCTGGTGGTTCAGAGGCAAATTACACAATCAGAAAATGAAAGTGTGATTGAGGCCTCAGTGTGTGACAAAGTGGGAGATGTGTGTGTTGGTTTGTGTCTGTGTGGGGTGTGTTTGTGTATGTGTGTGTGTTCACAGATATATGACAGGGTAAGCAATCAGTGAAATACATGTGCTGTATATTACAGATGTGTGTATGAATTCACTTTCATCAGTGGTCTGAGCTCTGGTACAAGTGACCCTTGACCTCATCGTTGTTGCTTGCTTGATGTGTAGATGTCTAGGAATCAAGGCTGATTTTTTTGTCGGTACATTGAATAAGAACATAAGCTTTGATTTCTGTATTCACATTCTAACCAAAGTCCTTCTGCCCTATGCGCACTGACATTCTAACCATTCTGAATCTCGGCAGATGCAGGTGTAAAATAGTCATTATCACTATGGATACTAGGGCTACAACAAACAATTGTCTTCCTAATCAATTAATGTGCAAATTATATTGTAGATTTACTGATTAATCATTATATTTAGCAAAAAGAAGTGACCAACACGTTTTAAAAACCTAACTATGTTCAGTTTAAGGCTCTGTATGTTACTTTTTACATACATCTGTTATTATCAATTGGTGAACGGATTGTAGCGTAACTTAAAATGAGACCTCTTGGCAGGTTTCCATTACAGATTTGCATAAAACTTAGGCGATATTTTCTAAATGTCGATAAAATACAACTGCAAGATGACTGCATTTCCATTAAGTGATGTTAGCAGGTTATGGGTGCACTAGCATTTTTTTTTTACTCATTTGTGGTCTGATAACAAAAAATTCATCCAATTCAATACCCCATGCAATAACTCAGTTCCCCAATTCTTGACAAGTAAAAGACATAGTGATACTGTGGTTTTAGTTGACTAGTATTCATTTTCCTGGTAACGCTGACAAACTGCTTGTTAATGTAGTAAAATACTGACTGAGTGTACAACTTAAGCTTGATTCATTTAGACTCCTGGGGCTGGTTTGCAAATTACTTCATCAGCTAACAATTTGCAGCAACCAACGCCAGAAAAAATCACAGCAAGCTGGCTAACCTTAGCCAAGTGGTCAATGGTCCAAATAAAATATAACATTACAGATAGTAAGTTTATTCTCAATATTAATTAGGATTTATTTTACAGCACTCTATTAACATGATGCCACTCAATCACGTTCAGTCTAATGTAGGCTATGTCACGTTATTGTTATTGGTCGCTGCACAGGTGCTCACATGCGTGTAGTGTGTGAATGTGAGAAACAGGATGTTTACTCCAGTTCACTCTACAGCCGACAATGTCATCAATAACAAAGATTCTTTGAAAGTTACTCACATAACTTTTACCTAATCGTCAATAATTAATGCATTATCCAAATATTAGCTTATTATTTTTCTTTTTGTCAACTAATTAAAAAATCAACTAATGAATGTAGCACAAATTCTTCACTTGAGCACCACAGATAGTGGTATTCCTGTTAATACATAAAGGCAGAGGATGGACAAAGCAATTATCCACATTTTTGTTTCACATCACTCCGTTAATCATTACCTTTCTGTTTTATTTTACTTTTAAACATAATGGAATGTGTAATTCTTTAAGAATTCGCACATGTACTATTTTTAAAAAAAAAGAACATTTAAACCTTTTATATATTATTATTATTATTTCAAAAGTAGTTTTCAAGTTTTTAGTCATATTTTGATAAAGATGATCAAGATGATGCCATACTCCAAGGTCATAATGCCATTTTTGCACTGGCAAATTCCATTCATTATATTATTGTTGCACATTTGCTGACAAAACCCTAAATATTCAAAGTTATCTCATTTCCACCTCTGAGAGGCATAAAGACAGGTCTGTCTCCCTGTGTATTGATAAAGTAAAAGACAATTGCATTTCCACTTCATCAGGACAATATAAAGCCATTAGGTGTTGAGAAAATGTGTCCTGGGAGGACACTCCAACATCCAGTCTATTTAGTAATTGTATGCAAGCATCTCAAAAGCAAGAAAGTGACAACTTGGCACAGCAGAATGTAAATGGTGAGAGCTCATAAATCATCCATAATGAAGTCTGGGAGTGTGTAGAGGAGATCAGGATGGTGAATATGTAATACTGAACTGCAATTATGACATTCACTCTGGACTTGTGGGCAGATGTTCTGTAGATAAGTGATTTCCTTGATGGAGAATAGGTAAGTCATCATGAATTAAAATAATAATCAATTAATTAACTCTTGAAACCTGAGCAAAGTTCTTTATGACATCTAATGCACATCTGTCCATCGTGGAAGAGGGATCCCTCCTCAGTCGCTCTTCCTGAGGTTTCTCCTGTTTTTTTTTGGGTGGGTGGTGTTCCTGTCCAAGGACAGGCTATGCTGTAAAGCCCTCTGAGGCAAATTGTGATATGTGTAATAGGCTTTAAAAATGAAAACTGAATTTAACTAAATTGAATTACCCAGAAATTAGGAAGAAATCAAAGAAAAGCACAAGATAATTCGCCTTTTGACAAATAATTTCCTTAATCTACTAATTACTTGCAATTTGCAAGACGTTTCTCGCCAAGTTGCTCATCACCTTTTTCAACCTTGTTTTCAAAATAAATCAAATATTTTTGCTCAGGGTTCAACATTTTGAGTACCTGCGAAAGGCATCTTAATGCATCACAGGAAAAGTGATGTTGATCCAGGTTTCAAAGGGTTAAACTATTAAATAAAATGTAATGCTGGAGATAAATAGACACATAATCTGATAGTTGATATCAGCTGAATCAGAGCGTACTCATTAATTTTAACAATATGAACATAAAAAAAAAAACAAAAAGAGGAATTGTATAACATTTTAGCAGTTACTGTAATGTGTGTGTGTGTGTGTGTGTGTGTGTGTGTGTGTGTGTGCGTGCGTGTGTGTGTGGCAACTGGGGCAAGGTCCCTGGGCTAGCAGTGTTTCCATGTGTTTGGCCCCGTGTCCAATGTCGTCTGTGGAGAGAGACAACACATCTGCACCACAGTATCTGGGAACATTGGGTCCAAGAGTGCACTGAACCTGACTCTCCTCCTCTCCACTGCTCCTTTTCTTACCTCTCCTCTCCTCTCCCCCATCACCCCAGCAGCTGATGTAGAGCCAGTCCACGGCGATACTAATAGAACAGTGTGAAGTGGGACATTCCAATTTTAGCAAGGCAATGCAATCAAGTAAACACGGTTTCTCACAGCCCCACATGTGTTCTCTTTTAGTCCCCTCCATTTTTCTTGGTTATTTGTGCGTGTATGAGAAAGAGCGAGAGAGATTGAGGTTAGAGCTCGACTACTGCTGACATTCTTCAAATGTTGCCATTTAAGCTCTCCGTTCAGCAGCTCTGTAAACGCTGGAGATTTGCCGCTATTGAGAGAGAGACCCAGAGAAAGAAAGGGGGAGACAGCGTGAAAGAGAGTGAGAAAAGGGGTGATGAATGAGAGAAGAGAAGAAAGGAAATATATAAATGGTATTAGTTCATCAATTTTTCTCTTTATGTAAAATACTGGAGGATCCTGGAACGTTGGACAACTCTTATGACATCAAAAGTACATGTGCCAAATGTCTCCTGATTATAGGGATTTCATTAAGAAAAGTTGAACAGCTTGAGAAACAGAATAATTAAGAGACCTTTAAATAACATCATGAATACACTGACAATATGTATTATGTGTTTGTGTGCATGTGTATTTGTATATTTGAGTGCATGTGTGCATTGACAGAGAATGTGCGTGCAGGAGCAGGTAGTGTGCAATGGGATGCTGGCATGCTCTGGTTCATCAATACAAACCACTGTTTACATAAGGCAAAATCTAACAATTGATGGACTGTGCACTGTGTCCGTGTCTACTCACACAGACATTAGCCCACATATCTGCATATTTCTCTATGCCCATTGACTTGGGTTTTGATATCAAGAACAGGAATATGACTTAAACCAATGGCTGATCTATTACCAGTGGGTTGTTATTGTGATTCTTTATTTTAGCCTTGGTATTTTTTAAATTGGGCTGTCATACTCCTTTTGAATAACACTCAATTTTCCACAAAATATTTAGTTTACTCTTCACAAGGAGTATTACGAAGCTTTTAAGAAAAAGTCCTTATAGTCATTTAGCCTGGAAGGTCATATGTTCCTACCCTCTTATATGACCTGCAGTGGCGTTTCCTAAATTGGTGTCCCTACCACTAGACAAACAATTAGCTGATATATGACATCTGGTTATTGTTGTGAAATGGTCCAAGCTGCACTGAAAGCACATGGTTAGGTTTAGAAAATCAAATCAGGGTTGGGCTTAAATTAAATATGTTTGTTAAGGTAATGTGAGATTCCCTCACATTAGTAGCACACACCGCCTACATCATGTACATACCTACTGATGCCCCATACTAAGTTACGTTGTTAAAATAACTTGACTTTTGAATTCACATGCGACAGTGGTCTCCTGGATGAAAGTCCTGTGTTTTTTGGACCCATCCACCTCCCCTTCCTTCCGCCCTATATAATGACTTTATCACTCTTCATAGGTTTAGACTATGGTAGCCCACTCTACCAACTTCACTGATTCTAATGGCTTCAAAGACGTGAAACTGTGGTTTCTTGGCAAAATTTATAAAAATAAAAAAAAAAAAAGATCCAATCTTGTCAAGTTGTGTACAGGAACAAATTTTAAATATTAACAAAAATGGTGAGAGCTATAGACAAGATAGACTCTGAGCATCTGTTGATGCTGTTCTAAATTGACAAGTCTTCTCAATATCGCCCAACATTGTAGCGTATTTTACTTCACTGCGGTTAGAGAAGATACAATGTCAAACTGAAGATGTGAACACAGTGTAATAAGTTGTCAGTTATGTTTGATATTACGCAAGTGTCCGACTTCCTCCTGTTATAATTTTTCCTGCCTCTAGAGGTCGCCACTTAACAAATAATGGAAATATGAGTTGAAATTTGTGCTTGTTAAAATGACCTATGTAGTCGCATTTTTGAGGACAGTCTCATTAGAAATTGCTCCCAAAGTCTGAAAGAATAAGTCTGATGACATCATTAAGGTTATTTTCAAGAAAGGCATAATAAACACACTATAAAGTTGTATTATAGGCAATGTAATATCCAGCCTTTGTTGAGCTAAAACAATACTTGAGAGTAAAGGGTTAAGCTATCTCAGCCTCTGCTGCTTCCCTTTGATTTTCATTAGTCTTATGAATCCTCCCATTCTACGCAAGTATAAAACCAACTCACTGAAAGAACCCCTTAAATGTCGAATGCAGCAGTTGTACATATAGCAGTGAGGGGACAGTATCATAAAGCTATTTGCTACATGATTGCTATTTCCCAAAAATAATAACTCAGTGGATGAGCTGTGGATGGCACTTTTATAATGCAAAACATATTTGCTCTGTCAGCAGGAGCATAACAATATGACAGTCCAGACAAAGTGCTTTGTTTTCTTCACTCCCTTAAAGTGACGTTTTTTTTTTTTCTCTGACAGTAACAGGTAGACACAGACAGAAGCAATAAGGGTGAAATAGGTGGAGTAATAATAGCTGAGATAATAATAGCCTGTCTTTTTTTCTAACACATTAACTGTCCAATAGACAGAGCATGGGCTGTTTTACTGACTAACCAATACATCTCTTTTATCGAGGAATGGGATGTGTGTGTGTGTGTGTGTGTGTGTGTGTGTGTGTGTGTGTGTGTGTGTGTGTGTGTGTGTGTGTGTGTGTGTCACATTACTTGCCCGAACCTGACCTCATGTGGCTGTCAGTGTTAACATCAACACACTGTCGCAGTAATAAGTGTGTGTACATGTGTGGATTTCAGTGGAGGTACAATTACTTGTACAGGAGGATTTTAATGAGACTTACAGTACAGACATCACACATAAACACACATGCAGATTATAAGTGCTTCCCACCTGTACACACATTTTTCTCCTTTATGTCCCAACTGAGGCAGAGCACAAACAGCCTCCATACTGGACTATGGCAAGGCAAAATAAATAAGTTATTGCCTCCATGACAAATTGCTTTTTATATTGTTCAGGTTTTTTTTTTTTTTTTTTTTCACCCCACGGGAAAAGTTATGTTGGTGGACCAGGAGTGTCTGATCAGAGACAGAGAGAGAGAGAAGTGGAGTGTTAACACTTCCCATCCATCACCTTTACCAGCAATGCCCTTGAACGCAGCAATCAGTAGCTCTGGATAAATAAATCAAGACTCTCTTCCTTCTGCCCTAAATTGTGTCCTCTCACTACACTGCACACACAAACACACACTCACAGACACTCACACACATACACAAACACACAAAACCATGCCTTCATTCCTATATTACTAATAATTGAACTAAAAGTGTTATTCTACACTGACAAGCATAGACCCCAGTGTCTGGTCTTTTTGAAACAACAAAATTAAAATAGAAAAATTTCATAATAAAAGTTCAAGTATGCTTCATGTTTTATTTATAAAAAATGACAAAAAGTTCTTGCAACCTCCATAGACTGCTATGGTGAACACAGACTACATAGGTACAACACAGTGATTGCATATAAAGATGGACGAGGCGTCCATCAATTTGGAGTTAGCGTTTATGCAGTAGAAATCTCTGTGGTATCAAGTTCCCATCCATACATCTCGACCAAACACGAGTAACACCATTGATAGCCAGTGCATGGATTGGTACACACAGCTGTCAATCATAACATTACAACCCCATTTAATAGCATCAAATAACTAACTAATTAATACATTTTAAAATAATGAACACTTGAACAAACATAAGCTCAATAAATGCTATATACACTTAATATGACAAATTTCACACAAAAGTCTCTCAGGGTAAAATGATGAAGTGATGGCATTTTATTTCCAAAAGATTAAAGGTCAGTAAGGGTTAGGGATACAACTCATATCATGCTGAATTGGTGACACTAATCTTGGGTGTAAACCTTCAAACTGTATTGAATGTGTAGATCCACTGTGCTGCCGGGTTGAAGATGTGCGCGAAGCATCCGTGTTTCAGAATTAGTAGCTTCTCTGATGCAACATATTTCCAGCTTTGTCAACTGTTATGACTACATATGAGTCTGGACAGACATGGTTGTAAATTGCAACTGCAACTTGACTCATTTACTAGTTTTAGTCTCGTAAAAGTCTGATGACAGATCTGTTTTGAAGAATCTTAGTATAAAGTCTCTCACTGCTGACTCTCATATTTCTAACTTTCCTGCCTGTTTTTTGTTGTTGTTTGGGGTTTTTTTTAGATTTAAAATATACCTACGCCTTCTTAGTAGCCCTTCCTGTTAATATAGTGTGAAGCGTGAAACTAGTTAGGACATCCACTATAGTTCATGCTTTATGTTTAAAGAGACGGGTCCCATCAGTGTGAAGCCTAAATAAAATAAATAACCCCTGGTAGTCTGAAAGGCTGTCACACTATGGAGAGTGAGAAAAAACATGTTTTAGTGAGTTGTTAAAATCTCTGCTCCAGCCTGCAGAAGCAGTGCTCAGTGTGAAGACTCAGACATCTGCTGGCTCCTCTTGGCTCAAATCAAAACCATTTGCCAATAGGGTTTTAGACAAGATTTTTGCATGATTTAAACTATACCAGTCCACTGTTGGGGAATGCAGGGTAACAAGGTCCACTGTGGGATAGGTACAGAAGTTCACACACACACACACACACACACACACACATGCACAGTGCTACTTACCCTAATCAGTAAGTCCCAGCTTTTTTTTTCCTGTCTTTCGTCTTGCTCTCTGTCAATCTTAGAACTTTTGTATTTGAAATTGAATTTGGCATGTTCTCAAAGTCTGTCCCATACAGTGCCAGGTGTAAATGCCACTATTGACAGTGACTGGAGGTGTGTTCCTTTATGTCAGAAGTTGGAGTTTGAGATTCATGGTGAAAAAAATTAAGTCAGAAATATTCCAAGAAGTATAAATGTGGCTACACAAATCCACATGCTACAAATACAAGAAGAGATGGCAACCCATGTATCACTTTTACAACAATAATTTTCTTTTTATATCTAGTTAGTTAAATATTTATTTCAAACATGCCAATAAAAGAGGAAAACACATTGTAAATGAAATACAAGCAAGAAAAATGACACAATGAGTGCTCATCAGATATATTCAGTAAACAAAACATGAATATTCCCATTTTCTGCCCCAATATTCACCATGCACACCTTGATCTAATCAAACAAGAAGCAAGACAAAAACAAGAACAGATCAATCTAAATAAACAAGTACACACATACATCAAAGAACAAAGAAACACATCCATGCAGAAAACGAAGTCACACTATCAAAAGCAGCCCACCTGTCTTGTATCATATCTGACTGCCTGTTTCCCTCTCTGCTCTATTAGCTCAGATCCCTTCAATATGTTGTTTTTAAAAAAATGTTTTAGTTTTTTAAATGTTCTACATGTTTCGATTCCACACTACAGCTGTACCATAAATGAACACCTTTGACTACAATACAGTGATATTTTGCATTTTGTGCAAAATATCACTGGGTCAACTTTTTGATATTATTCTATTCCAAACACTGAGACAGAATACAGTTTTCATCCACTCATCCATGCATATCCATATTTTATACATGGACTGCAATTTAAGCCCAACACATGGTATTTGTACACATCTTAAACTCGATTAGCAGTACTTTCTCATAACCTGGGCTGACTAAAGGATGCTAAGCACCAGCCTGCTGCTTTCTGTTGTTGTTCTTCAGTGTATTAGTGCATGTGCATTGTAGGTGCAGCTATGATAAATAAGGCCAATAAATATGATAATTGCCCTTCTCTGTTTATCTAAATGCTGCATAAATGCTGCTACTTATCATGCACAGAAAAGTGCAATTAAACTATGCATTGCTTCAGTGTTCTTGGGGTGTTGTGAATGAAACTGAAGTTGTACGCAGTAGAGAACAAAACCATTACCAGTCTTGGTCTTGGTCTATCTTATGCATTCAGGGAGCTGATTCAGAGTCAGGAGGATCCTCTTGTTTGGTGCCACAATCTATCCATCCACGTAATGTAGCAATTATAATGCAGGTTAATCAAAAAGAAAAGTGGAATGTGGCCCCGCACAGGCAATGGTGCATTGCAGATTGAAGAAGTTTGTAGGGTTTTTGACAAGTTCTTACTGAAGAGGTTTTCTGATTGCCCCACCTGCCATATTTCTGCGTCAGTTTTTCTGTGTAGTTGTTTGTTTACACCTTCTTTGCATTTTCATTGGGCTTGTTCCTCCACTCCCCCATCTCTTTTATTTCTCTCACTCATGCACACACATTTGCAGCCTTTTCCGCATACTGAGTGAAAGTTATCCATGCCTCATTCCCCTCTCTGTTCACTCGTGTCTTACTATTTGTTTGCCCTTTACTTGTGCTGTGTGTATGTGCGTGAGCATATACGTGAGGAAGGCTTCTTCTTTTTTTTTTAGCACACCCCTGGGTGCTGCTTTCTGGCCCCCATGCCCTGTCTCTCCATTTTCGTTCTCTCCACTTTGTTGTTTATCTGTGGAAGGTGATTGGAGAGTTGTATCCCCTGTTGGTTCGTCTGTTGTGCTCCTGGGAGTGTGGGTGATGGCGGAGCCTGAAGATGGACACTTTGAAGCTTAAGGGCAGCTAAGGACACTTACACTCTGGCCTTTGAAAGACATTTGCGAAGTAGGGGAAGTTGTCCTTGTGGATTTGTCTTTTTTTTAACATTAGTGTGGTGTTACTTTTTATTCTGCAGGACTTTTTAACCTTTTTAAAAGTTAGTAAATCATTTGGACAGAAAAAGAGGGAATGATGCGAGGATTAGTTGGTGTGAGGGTTTTACCTGCTTGGCTGCATTCTAATTGATTGATTCATTGATTTACTATTCATTCAGTCATTCATTCATTATGATTACCAGTTATGCACATGTAAGTAGCTGCAATTTAATATAAGGCCATTATTATACAGGCCATTGTGTGTGATTTCACTTCACACCAGACTCAATAACATGCTAATGGAGAGCCCTGATGAGAATGGTCGGCAGGCTTCTCGTCTGTGGTAAATCATTTTTGGGTGTATCACCATGCAGTTTCTTTCATCGGACCAAATGAAAGCTTACTTCATAACCTGTGAATTTTGATAAGAAAATAAGGGAAGGCTATGCCGCTTGAATTGCGGTACTGAGTATTTCTGTTGCTCTTTTAAAGCAGACGAGGCATTATATTGTAAATTGTTGATCACTAGTAAAGAATCAGTGTGATTGTAATAGTGTTCTCACTCTGTTGTACAAAGCTGCAAATAGAGTGGGATGGAACACATGTAAAGACACAACATTGTTGTTACAATCCAACCCACATCCTCCAGTAAAAGTTAAACTGACTCTTGCCTTAAGTGTGAATAAACTATGTTGGTGACTTTGTAAATACCCACATACTGAACTTTGTTTTAGTTGAGTCTTCAGAGGAAGCCAACAGACACATCCCCCTAATATCACCTTACAAAGTTAGTATGGATAAAGAGCAAACAGTTGCTTGCACCCAGTAGACACAGCGCAGCATTAGCATTTCATTTGGAGTTGTTATTCTGACCTTCTGATGTATTTGGCTAGTGGCTGGCTCTAGGGAGGCCAAAGTCAATGTCCACTGGTCCACCACAGACTGAAATATCTGAACAGCTACTCCGTGGATTACAGTGCAATTTGCTAAGGATTTCCATGGTGTCTAAATCAGTCCTTGTAAATTAAGTTCCACAAGCAGAGTCAAAGTTTTCACTTATTATGCTGAACATCTCAAATTTGAACACTAAATTTGGTACAGATGACTGTGGTGTCCAGACAGTATCTTCTAAAGACTATTGATCCCTTTGGATCAGCTGCGGCAAAGGCAGAGCAGCATATACCATTTGAAGGTGGGTGGTTCGATCCCTGGCACTTGAAGTCTATATGTTGAAATGTCCTTTGGTAAGATACTGAATTCCTCCCACTGGGTGCAATGGCACACCCAGTGGGAGCATTGGATCATCCCTCTCTCCTCTTGTGCCATGCAGCAGGTGTGTGACAGGCAGGAGGAGAGGAGAGCTCAGTTTCTTGCTTTCTTGCTCTCTGTATTGGAAGTGAAAGGAAGTGTTCCATTGCAGTACAAGTGCCATAGCTGTAATGTTTTGTTGTCGATTTTTTGAGTTCAATCTAATTCAGTGAAGTTTTAATGCTGGGATGATGGTATGACATCATCTGGTGGCTGTTGGAGCTAGTGCTTGTTACTTTCTTTTGGAAAGAGTTGGCAACATGATGCTGACGTAAGGTTAGCATTTAGCTCAGTGCAGCCTCATAGAGCTGCTATCTGTTTATTTGTTCTGGCTGTAGAGTCTTAGTCCTGTTAACAGAAAACATCTGTCTGCAGCTGGAAACTGGGTCAATGAGAGCAGTGAAAGTGAACCATACAGTGAATGTAGCAGAAAACTAAAATAATGTGATAAAAGAAGTAGGGGGATTATTCTCTGTGGGTCTGTCCTCACACATTACACATAACCATGTGATTTAATGGTGATAAAGAAATACAGATTAATGGAGCTTTAAATCTCTTACATGTTTTATAATAGTTTTTGTTGTGCTGCTCTACAGCTGTCTTCAACAAAATGCAAATGAAGGATTAAACTAGATAGATAGTGGAATCAACATTTTACATGATTTAATTACCTGGCAGGTGATTCATCTCAAACTGTGTGTGCATTTGACTTAGTGTGTGTCTCAGGGGTTTGAGGTGGGCGTGTATGTGTGTGTGTGTTTGGATGATGGTGCCAGCTCAGTGGTGCAGAGCCTCAAATATCTGCTATTTTATTTAGCAGCTGAGCTTGTGTGTGTGTGTAAACTGACAGCAACTAGCTTCTCACAGTCTTATCATCCAAGGCATCCCCCCGATGGGAGATAGAAGGTGGTGATAGGAACAGGGGAAGGTGCTAAACAAGCACAAGCACACACACACACACACACTTTCTGGACTGAAGCTGCTACTTGTATGTGCATCTCAAGCTTCATTCACTTGCATCACATCCTGGTGTGGTTGTGTGTGCATGCGTGCGTGCGTGTGCATGTGCAGGTGAGAGACACAATGCATAGTACAAACTCAAACAGGTTAGTCTATAGTCTCTCTCTGTTGCTCCCTCACAGACTCCCTCACACTTATACACACAATAAAACCCACACAGAAAAACACTCTCACACACATATGCAACGAATGCAGCCGAGACCCTCCCTTAGGATCCAATCAGCAGTCAGTCTCGCTGCCTCCTACATTGTACTGATGATGACAACCTGTCCTTGGCAGCTTTCGCAGTCTCTCTCTCACTCTCTCCCTCTTACTTTCACACACACACACACACACACACACACACACACACACACGCACGCACACACAGTTACTTGCTGTAATTCACTCTGACTTGTCAAACATCTTTGCCTCTTTGTCCCAGTGAATCCTGCTTCAAAATGGGAATGTGGAATGTCTTAATAATAATTGCATACAAGTCATAAGTCCTCCTCTGTCATTATACCATGTAGTTGGCACTTCCTCCCTATTCTTTCACACCTCATTTCACATTCTTTTTGGTCCTCACTCTGCCCCTCTCTCCTACCACATTTACACCTGGCATTAAAAATGTAGCCCGAGCCCGGATATGTTATCTAGATAATGTTATGGCCCTTGCATTAACTCTACATCTGTTATTAATCATGTGTTCTGTAATGTGAGATTTGTCCTTACTGTAATTCAGTATGTGGAAATTGTGAATGTTAGCAGGGTTGATGCCAAAGTTAGAAGTTGTGAGATGCTTTTTATAACTTGTGGGCAGATGCTGTAATGTTTTTTTCCAATTTTGAACAAGCTGCTGAAATTACATTCACACCTAGCTGACTGAAGCCAAGATCCCTTCACAGAGCAAGACAGACTGCCTCTAGATGGGTCTGGGTGATTGAATGATCCAGTCGCAGAGGGTGCTATTTATGGAATATATGTAAAGGGAGACTCTGCCAGTTTTCAACTAGCTTTTTATCATAACAATATGGGTAGAATGTTAAAATGAACTTCTGTCCATTGCAGCACAGGAAAGTGCCCATATCTCCCTGCTCAATTGCGTCAGCAGATTTTCGCTGGCTCTGAGGCTGTTGCTCAAAATACAAATTGTACTTCCTTGTTTTTGTACACCTGCCGCCACCATGGACACATAAAATATAGAGGCTGATTGTGAAAAAGTGCCAACTCTCTCTCTCACTCTCTCTCAAACTCCAATCAAATAATAAAACTCGGCAGATCAGATATAAACCAAGATTATGTTACTAAGGTAACTGCATGGTCTATTTCTGCCTAAAATGTTTTCAGAAACATATTTAAAGAGTAACTAAACCCTCCACTTTTAGCTTGAGTGCCTTTTCCCTGGAATGTGAAAAAAAAGTCTTTAAAATTCAATTGCTATGGCCATTTAACCTTGAGAGGGCAGTCACTATGCATATTTTTACACAACATGTAGAATTGTAATACTTTGCACTGAAATATAAAGAGTTGAAACTGAATCAATCAACAACACTACTTAATACTCATGCACATGGATTTTCAACTGACAAGAGTGGTTTGGGAGGTGAATTACTCTTTAAGTACACTGTTTAGCTGTAATATGAGAGTTTGTCAACACAAAGCCATACTGTTTACTGTATTGTGTAAATAGAGGATGCAAAAACTCAGATCAAGCAGCATTGATCAAATGTGAATCAAGATTATTTTAGTGCGATGCATTTTCTTGCATAAAATGTTTTCAGAAACATATTTACCTTATTTTTTAACTTTTATATATAGATTGTTGCCAGACAGCCAGGATATGGTGCAGCACATTCTGGTAGTTGTAGGTTTTTCTACATCTTGAACTAAACGAAATGCCATTGCCCTTTTCCTTTCAAAAGTTTTGCGTCTTTCTTCTGCATAGATGGCCTAGTTTTGTGAAAAGACCATCTGTCCAACAGGGATATACTTCTTTAAGAATTTGTTTTTTTATGGAAAAGAAATACAGAATGCATCACTTATAAACAGCCCTTTTTTCTCTCTCCAAGAACACCTGCTAAGTTAACTTGTTTACATCCTGTCTGATCATCAGACAGCATGTTTCATGTCTTGTCAGACTTTGTCGCCATATTCCCACATCTAAGCAATACATTTGGTGGCTACTGTGGTACAGTAACCAATAGAAATGTTAGAAAAGTTATAGTATGCACAGAAGTGAGTCAGCTTGCATTATACCTGGACTCTGACAAAGATACACATGATAAAGCACATAAATGATATCACACCTGTGCTTTTTCCCGCTATGACATGTCAGAATGTATGCTGTGAAAAAAGTCCATTTTAAGCAAGTCTGATCAACTTAATGAACTAAGTAAAGGATCTGTGTCCAGCATTCAAAAAATAGTGAATATAGTAGTATATTGTGCATTTTAATAGGTTTGTTTGGTCCTGTTTCTTTCTCTCTCTACCTCTCTGTCAGCTTGATTGACTTTGTTCCTTTGTGGAGATGACGTTCTTCTCTCTCCATCTTTTTTTTACCCAGCAGCATTAGTGACACAGAGATGATAAAGGGAGAGAAATGATCTACTTCCTCTGCTGCTGCCCCTGATTTATTTTAACTTGGTCGATAGTGCGAGTCTGGCAGTGCATTCTGGGAGACTTTATGCCTCCTCCCTCTCCCTCATCTTCGTGTCATCCCTATAGGTTGGTATCAGCTGTGTGTGTGTGTGTGTGTGTGTGTGTGTGTGTGTGAGTGAGGGAGTTATATTCAGTATTGTGAGGTCTTCTTCCTGTATACCAAGCCATCTGTATGCCCTCACAGTATCTCTTTACAGCCCCCCACCCTATACACACACACACACACACACACACACACACACACAGACCAGCGCTTTCCCGAAAGAGTGCCCACAGACCCAATAGTGTTTCACTGCAACTCTAAACTTGAACCATTTGCTTGACAGTCCTCTGCCATTTGTCTTGTTTCGATACCTGTTACCTTAAAGTTAGATGCTGGACACTTTGCAGAGATTTTAACAAGCTTTGTGTTTTAGAGATTTGTATTGGTTTTTGAGCTCTCTGCATTATTCAATTTCTTCTTTCTGAGTGTCTTCTCATAGTCAGCAGTTTGGTCAAGGATGAGGCAAGCGCTGGGTTTTTTCCCAGTCATCTGAGTCTTGCCCAAACTGTGTGTCTGAGTTAAGGATAGATGTTGTAGTTCTACAATAGTGTTACTCAACTTACAAATGACTAAAAAATCTGGCCCTGATTTGGTGCTGGGTGGCCCCAAACCATTTTCTAATTCATAATAAAAAATAAAGTGATTAAGGGACGCCAAATAGTTCAACAGTAGGTAGGTAGAGCAAACACCCCATGTACACAGGCTGCACCGTC
Organism: Plectropomus leopardus; assembly: GCF_008729295.1. Classification (NCBI taxonomy): domain Eukaryota; kingdom Metazoa; phylum Chordata; class Actinopteri; order Perciformes; family Serranidae; genus Plectropomus; species Plectropomus leopardus. The sequence goes on from NC_056483.1 coordinate 21,942,668, forward strand.
ACCACAGCGGCCCAGGGTTCGACCCTGACCTCTGGCCCTTTGCTGCATGCCATCCCTTCTCTCCCCCCCTTACACTCTTATGCTGTACTGTCTATAATAAAGGCAAAAAAAAAAATATATCTTTAAAAAAAAAGTGATTCGCCCTGGGAATTTTTTTGTACTTTTGGTATACATGAGGTGCCAGACTGAATGAAAAAGCATCAAATTAGAGCTTGTTTATCACAAGTGCCAGTGGAAAGGAAAGGAAAGGAAAGGAAAGGAAAGGAAAGGAAAGGAAAGGAAAGGAAAGGAAAGGAAAGGAACGGAACGGAAACGGAACGGAACGGAACGGAAAGGAAAGGAAAGAAGTCTTTATTGTCCCCGAGGGGCAACAGCAGTTAACACAACCAATTCGCAGCATAGCAATATACAACCAATAAAACTATAAATACTTCTTATAACATACAATAGATGTCATCAAAGTTAGTTGTGATGAATATAAAAAATTGAAGGTTCATCAATAATTGTACAGCACAAAGACATCTGGGCCCATAGACATCTGGGGCCCAAATAGCGTTTTTAAAAACCCAATAAACTGAGGGCACAAATGATCTTAACAGAATGATCTCAGAACTCCTAGCCAAGCCCCTAATGTCGTAAAATCCCAAAAATTTCCAAAAATCCTAGAAACATCCTAAAGTCTTGAAAATGTCCTGACCTCCTAGAAACATGTATAGAGACTGGCCCATGGCCTCCTGTGATTGATTGATTTGCATGAGTGGCCCTCAAACCAAGTTGAGTATCCCTGTTCTACACAGTCTGTGGTTCATTGGCTGTAACAAGCCAGTGATGGGTGATGCTGGTCTAGAATCACACATTCATTGTATTGAAACCCTAGTACAGATTTCCAAAATATGAGACTTGAGCCACATTTTAGATTTTTAAATTTTTTATTATCTGATTTCTTGAAGGAGACTCAAGGACATTCTGAAATTGGCTCCTCTTTGTGTTTAGGGCACATCATCCCATATTTTATAGGAGGAGTGCTTGTTCCAGGATTTGTTTCCTGCCAGCAGTACAGTTGTTAACCTGCCATGACTAGAGGGAGGTGTCTCCCCTGATAGATGGACACTGCTATGGGGGAGCTCGGGGGTTCTGGCTAACAGACGTCAGTTTCTGCTCTTCTGGGGAGGTTGATGGCCAAGGTCTCCGTCACAATGGAGTGTCACCACTGCAGCCGTTTATCACCCTCAGCGACAGCACTCGGATTCCCTTTTGCGGCTGCCTGTAGTCCCATGCCCATTCATCAAAGCGACAAATGTCTCAAAGGGGGGCGGGGCTATCCATCACCGTTCGCCTCCTCATAGGATGATATCAGGGCCCGTCAGGCTCCACTGGATATTAGCCATGAATCAGGGTTGTAAGTTTTGCCAGAATGGTCGTACTATGTGGGTGGATATATTTTAAGTTCTGCAAAGTAAAGTAATTTAATTATTTGATCACATGAATGGCTGCAGTTTGACTCTTAGGACTAACGCCAGATTAAATAAGGGAAAAAACAAATTTTGTATTTTTGGTCATTTAACATACCAGTAGTGACTGACAACAATTTTTCCATCACGTAAAGCCAAGAAAATATGATATGTAGCTGGAAGTGCAAGTGACTCAGGGAGGGAAGAGAGCTAATAACATATTTTCTCAGTGATCATTAGGGCTATGTATCAACCTAAATAACACAGTAACAAGTAGTTCCAGAATGTTTACAGTGAAATGATACCTCCATTTGTTCATCTTTGCAGTTGGGGTCTGATCAGGGACAGTCCCAACTCCCAGTGGGATCAGCAAACTTTCTGTTGCAGCCATCCCTGGAGCTACTCTCAGTGTTTCCTACCAAATTAGAATCTATGCATGGTGGTAACTTCCATTTTTTTTTCAATCTTGTGTGTGTGCTTCTTTTTTATCTCTCTGTGTCCCCTCTTTAAATTTACACCTTTGTTGGTTTGTGAACGCAGCGCAGGTGTAGCTTGACACAAGTCCTTTCTTTTCCTCAGCAGCAGTTTGTGAAGTTTGTGTTACTGAGTGGATAACTGATTTGTTGATTCGGTCAGAGCAGATCAGATCGATGGATTAGAGGAGCAGCTGCTAGAGAGAGAGTGAAGGCAAGCTTTTTAACCCAGCTCAATGTATGGTTTAGTTTCACTTTCACTGCGCCTGACATTCTTTTGCTCAGAGTACATTCTGCACTAAGACGCTATGATGCTGTAAATCACCAAACGGTATATATAGTCCGAGAGCACTGCTAATAAATTGTCCAGCTCCAAAAATAGAAAATCTATTAATGGCAGCAGATGTTATGATCATGGCAGCCCACCAAAAATTAATGAATGTGTGAGAAACCCTGACTTTCCTCCAAGCAGATGGTTAGTTCAACATTTTCCCATTTTGCGTGAGCTAACATAGCATAAGTGTCTAACATCCAACAGTGAGCCATTAAGAGTCCCAACAAACTCGAACCAACAGCAAAACAGCTTGAGTCTGTTGTTAAACCTGTTAAGCGTTTGGTAACCTTAGCCATGTAATACAAACATTTATCCCTGTCACTGTGTGTGTGCAGCCAGATGGACTGCCAGCCACAACCGACACAGTCTGTGGTGTGTCAAAGTTGATTGTGGTTTATTTGACAGAGTTGGCGGTCCAGTGTGCCAAGAAGCATTATCCTGTTGATATCACTATCCCTTTAAGAGTCAAGGTATTGGTACAGGCATCATAATTTTTTAATTTCTTAAATTGAGAACAAGCCCTAGTGATCATGCATGAATGTTTGTGTATAAACTTGTGTAGTAGCAATAGTGTGGTGCAGAAATGAGTCCTAAAGCCCAGAAATAAGTTAGCAAGCCTAGTTTCCTCACCCAAGCTTTACATTTTTCACATTTTGCTCCACAACATAAAATATCTCAGTAAATGCCCTGCTTTGGAATTTTAAATCTTTTATGTGTCTTACAAAAGGTGCTTGCTAACAAGTGGCTAAATGATACATTAAATGTCATCACGCTGTCTTTACAGCCTCGTTGTGGTGGTGACATTTAAGGGGTAAGGGTTAGGGAACTGCAAATACCAAAAGACATCTGGAAGGCTCTGGCTCAGGCTCTCTCTCAATGTCAACACACAACCATATAGAAGATATAGAAAGAGGTGTACAAATCAAAAGTTGCGGTGTTAGGCCTTGGGTTTGGAGATTAAGGTTAGGGCTGAGGTCATGCCACTGTGGTTTAGTTTATTTATAACCTATTGTTAGCTTTTTTACTTCTGATTGTATCTTAAACTTTTGGGCGATTCCATGTTCAGGTTGGCTTACAGAAAAAACATTTTCTTTTAGCACCCTATAACTTAATTTCAGACATTGTGTACATCTTTCTAACCAGTCAAAGGACATAAAGTATTAGCTGTACAGAGTAGGCAGCTGAGCTGAACACTGCTCATCCACTTTTGTGTTTTAGCTAAGTTATCAACTCATGGTTACATCACATAACGAGACACTGTGCAATAGCCAGGAACAAACACTCAGCTAAAAAGCCATCCGCCCACGTGCTTAAAATGCCTAACAGAAGATATGTGTCATACCTCGACAAAATGTGCATCTCTGACTGACACTTCAACAGAGCTTCCCCTCTCAACAATACTCTCAAAATTACTCCAACTTTCTTTCTTTTTTTCTTTTTGGGGAATATTTATGAGTGAACACATACATGGGGTCTTGCAATGTTTTCTTCCTCCTTATTTGGGCAATTCATCAGAATAATATGCAAGCAAACCTGACATGAGTTACGTGTGCTGAGTGTTCTTCTTGCCTGTAAAAAAGGATGCCCAGTTTCTTCCCTGGCCATGGAATGTGAATATGCATTTGAATGAATCACAGCTTTCCAGTGTCTGCATAATTGTGTGTGTGTGTGTGCTTACATGCACACTCCCCATATGTGTATAATAGTTGGAGAGTATGTGAGTGTGTGCGAGTGAGACATTGCTTGGAGGTTGGATGGCAATTTGTAATTCAGTGAATTCCCAGAGAAGTAAAAGGCAGCTGAGTGTCCGACCTCCCCCTTATTTCCTCTGACTTCCTGTGTTCAGCATTGTAGTCATATGTCTAATATGAAATATTTTACATCACACAGACACTTGCTTCAAAAGTGCCTCTGCTGCCACGATTCCAACAAAGTGCAGCTCAGAACGCTGTACCTGTCAGAAAACTTCTTTCTGAAAGTGTTTCACATCTATGCATGTTTCTGACTTTATGACACAAGCCATCAGAAGTCAGCCCCATCTACAGTGATCGGTCAGGTACACTTGGGCAGGGTTTCAAGTGCTGACTCCAGTCATTCTTCACACATCTTCTTTTATTACAGTCTTGACTGCTCAACTGCTCACCATGAATAGCTTCAGGAAAGTACTCTGCATTTGTATCGCCCTCCACCTTTTTCAATTTGAAGCTGCACAGCTGGTGTTCAGCACACAGCAGGAAAAGGTGGTTGTTGGGTTCGTATATGAGAAAACCAAAAATTCTGCACAGAATTTACTGTCCATGGCTGTGTGTGGCTATGAATAACTTTGCTTGTTGGATAACATATTGTGAAAATTTAGTTCTGTGTAAGAGTATTTATTTATTTATTTACTGCATAATTTTTAGACAAGGTCATTTCTGTGTCCTGTCCAGCTTTTATATGTAATAATACTTAGGAGGTTAAGTGTGGTTTAGAGACATCAGTGTTTCCCATACATATACTCTCCCTGCCCAGGTAAATTAAGGCCCGCCCAGGAAGATAAAATCTGAATTCCACTGTTCTTTCCAATCAACGATGTAATTTTACAGGGCACACAGACCGTCCGATCTCCATCCCCACCAGTGTTTCCCATTAATTACAAAGACGATGGTGGGCCGGATATCAGAGTGACAGATAGAGTGACACTAACTGCTAAACCCCCCCAGCCTCAGCTGCCTGTTCCACTGCCTGGTGCATGCTGTGCACTATGACTTTAATAGAAAGGGGAGCGCCTGTATTTATAATGATTTTGAAAAACATACCTTTAGGATTTGTAAACACACTGATATACTGTAATACCGCAATACCGTCAAATCCTAATAATTAATCATTAAAACTTTATTAAATCAATCATTGCCATTCCTTTGGCTCTAGGCTAAGAAGTTAAGTCGTTATTTTACATTTGCATAGCTCAGCATTTAGAGTTGGTGCATCTGCTTAGTCTCTGCTTCATGAATCTTTCATTGATTGTGTAGATGATGAATATGAATTCATCTGATTGATCATGGTTTCAGCTTCTACACTGCAACACTTTCTGTACAGCTCCTCCTGTATGTCTATAACCTTCCCTGCCTTCTCTAGTGAAATATTTTCCTCCCTTCTCTGCTGCCAAGCAAGCCGTGTTTTGACATATAAATATATTTATATGTGTGTACTTGTGTGTCTATCAAGGTGTAAATTCTCTGTTGGTTTGCTCTTGCTCTCTAGATTGAATTTTTAACATTGTTCGTTGTGTGGCTCCCATTGTGTGTGTGTGTGTGTGTGTGTGTGTGTGGTGCAATGTGGAGCTGAGAGAGTCACGTGATTTACTGAATTAATATTGTATGTGAAATCCCATGTTTATGAGTTAACAAAAACACCTAGACACACGTTAAGTATGACATACTGCATATCTTAGCCAAATCGAGAAAAGCAATTTTTGCGTCATATGGAACACAAACAAACACACACACACGCACACACTAAGAGAGAAAACAGACTGCATATCAAATGGAAAATGAAGCTTGGTGGTGTGCTTGTGTACATGCTATTTCAGGTGTGTTTACATGCCTGGATACCTTGAGTTTTTGTGCTTTTGCATACAAAATAAGTTTGTGAATTGCACACACATTTTTATCTGTGTGTGTGTGTGTGTGTGTGCGTGCACGTGCATGAATAATAATCTCTCCAGTCTTTCTGTTAAAAGGGTATGCAGTGATATCACATTGTGACCTGATATTATTTCTCTCACCACCACTAAGTAGTCAAAAAAACTCTGAATTGGCCTCTGAATTTGAGTTATTGTTGCTCAGTGCTCAAGGTTGATAAAAAGGAACATGGTGATGCCAACCAGCAACCAACCTTTTCCAAGTCTCTTGAATGTTACCACAGACAGAAAATAACAACAGAAGTTTGACAGTTGGTAGTTTGATTTCTGGCCTAATGCAGTCTATATGTCAAAGTGTCCTTGGACCTGATATTGAACCCGAAATTGCTCCAGATTGCAGTGTGTGAGTGTGTGTGTGAATGGTTATCTGACAAGCAGATGGCACCTTGTACGGTAGTCTTGGCCACCAATGTATAAATGTGTGTGTGAATGGGGTGTATGGTGCCCGTAGTGTAAAGCGCTTTGAGTGGTTGCTAAAACTTGAAAAGTGCTATATAAATGCAATCCATTAACTCCTAACTCCCATTGTTGTGGCTAAACATTAGCTAGTATCATTTTGCTTACAGTAGCTACTGTAACTGAAGAAGCGATGGTTGCTTTTCTTGTCAGCATAGACAGCTCAAGCACCTAACATATCGAGTTGTGTGCAATGTGTTAGAAAGCGCTCTCCATCACCATCATCAAACCACCAGGTGAAGGAATATCTTTTAAAAGAAAGAGGTTCATCGCTTCAGTAGAGTTTACTAGCCTGGAGAATCTTTGACAAAGAGCACTAACAACACCTTACTGAGAAACCTTTTGTTCAATATAAATAGTTTCAAAGAACATACAACTATTTTTTTTTCTAAGCTACTTTTTTTTTTTAGTAGTGGTCGCTACTATAAGCTTTTAATCCTCAAACCTATTCAGTAGGTAATACATTGTGTCAGAATGATCGTGTACTTATCCTATACCTGATCCTATAACAATGACAGTAAGATTCCTTTTTATCTCCAGATTCCTTTTTATCTAAAGTCCAAATTTTATGGTCTCCATGCCTCTTTGATCGTCACTTCACAAATCACAATTTTTCTCCTGGTCTTTATTTTATTCTAACACTGTCACGTATTCTCATAGAACGTTCCGAATGATATCCTACTAAAATGCAGGCATAACGGTTCTTATGCATGAATACATACGAATGATACATACAAATCAGCGGCACACAAACGATGCTACGTCCCTAACGCACAGTTACATAATTAACATACAGTTTTGGAGATTAAACTTAGGAAGAGAAACATGGTGAGGACGTACATTTTAGTGACACAATGTTTACTCAAATTTCACACAGCCTCAAGAGGAAAGTCTCCATACATAGGATATGCAGAAATTTGTATGCAGTTATTTTTTGTACCAAGTGTACGAACCATTAAGAGAATAGACTGAACACTGACTAATGGCCTGTAGTTTTTCATGCAAAAACCAAAGGACCAAAAGCCAGCCAGGCAGTGTCCATTCTCTATTCCCTGCAGGTACATTGCAGACGAAATGTTCCTAGTAGTTATGACAAGGTCCTAACCCTAACCTTAACCCTTAAATATATCTGTTGAAACCACTTAAATGTCACTCACCAAAATTCAGCCAAGCATTAATTTTAATAGAAAGTTTAATATCAGATAGGAACAGAAATATGCAATTGCATAGAAAATTAAGAAAATTTGGTAAAATAATGGTGCATGTGCAATAACAGTCTGTTTACCTTCTATTTTTAGGGATTGGCTTATTGCATAGCATCTCCTTTGACTCAAAGAGATGGGCTGCGTTTTGAATTCATAGAGTATTTTTAACCATATTGGTCATAAGCTGTCTGAAGGAGACTGGTGCCCTTCACATAGCTCCTTCAGCACTTGAGAACATTGAGAGGGGGTCGTTTGCTCATTTACCCACGGCCTATGATGGACGATCTTGTCCAGGTGCAACACAGTTCGTCCATCAACTTAATGTGTAGTTCTGACACTGACATGACCCTAGGAGGCTGCTTACAAGGTGGCGGTCCTGGAGACATCATATTAATAATAATGACTTTTGCCCTTGTTATGGGGTCTGGAGGCAGTGAGTTTTTCTCCTTTAATAAAAGCAGAAATGGCTTTGATACAACAGTAAAGAAAATGGTTGCAGCTATAGGGCCAACCTGAAAAACAATAGGAAATGATATTTTTCCCCTACACACTCAAAAACATACGGCGCATCAATATAGAGAACAAAATTCTAATGGGTCTTGCCCTCTGTGATATATTTCACACCCTCCTCACCCCCTGGTGAATGCTGCAGGCGATTTGAAAAAAAACAAATCACTCCTCCTCAAGCTTTACAAATGCTCAGAGCCTCTTCTCAGTGTTTTTCCATAGAGGCAGGGGAAGACCATTTAGTTTTAGTGTCTCGCGGTGGTTTTTATTTGTATTGTTTGCACTTCATGTGACATCCAGAGCACATCTATGATTCAGGATCTGGGCCGAGATTGTCTGCACATGGCTCTAAACATGGAGGTGGCTGAGCTGGCGGCTAGCGGCTAACAGTGCTAGCAATACCAACAGTGCTGACAGAAGTAATGGTGTTAATGTGCTGTGGGGAACTATAGCAGGCTTCCGCCAGCGCACCACAATGGGCCAGGACAGCGTCATTAGCAGTAAGCACCAAACAAACAGCCTGTTCTTAATGGAAACTTGAAAAATACTGCTGCTTTAACGGTGCTTTAGATGTAAGATCGAGACGCCAAAATCCACTTTCATGTCCGCATGTAACAGTGCTGGACGGTGCCATGTGAGAACACAGCCTGATAGAACTGGCCATGTTGCAATTATTCGCCAGCAGAAAACCAGATGGCAGCTGCCGCATTCACATGATACGCACAATCACATCAGCATCACTTAAAAGTGCGGCTTAATGCAACATGTCATTTCTGCATGAAACTTGGCCGAACAGCAGCAGGTTGAAATGCTGCCCATAAAGACGTAATACGCGGTTCATATTAGATTTTAAGAATTAGTACCCTTCAAATATTACTGCACACTTAACATGAAGTTATGTTAATAAAAGTTGTGGAGGTCAGGTTGAGGCACGTAACATTCCCGTGGTAGGTTTAGAAAAAAGACATGAAAGACATGACAGCACACTTTAAAATGACTCAAAGTTCACATAATTCCAAACAACAGTCTCCTTGGGGAAGTCCTGGGGATAAGTACTGTTTTCTGATTCATCCTCCGCCCCAACCTGCCTGCTAACTGGGCTGCACCGGAACGCTTCCTTCTTTTCTCCCATCAGCAAATTTGTCATGTAATCGCAGCCTTATAATAGATGTGGGTTATGCACAAATTGCTGGATCATGATTGCATAGGATTTGTACGAATTTTGGTTCATTTATTTTTGTAGGAAAATGTACGAACAGCTCATGAAAACAGCCTGAACATGCATGCACAGCCAAGCCAGCTACCACAACAATCTACTAATGGCTCAGGATGCCATTACTACACTAAGTCTTTTGCTACCATAATAATGCTCTGAATATTGTATAAAAACTCTTTTAAAGATCTCCCTTCGGAAACAAGAAGAAGTTACTGTTATTATTCACATGGGTTTGAAGAAATTATAATCAAAAGACTTAAGGACAAACTTTAAAGATTTATGTTTGACGCAAGGGATTAGTGGACACCTCCAGCGTAGGTTTTGATTTACAGATTTCCCCAGCTGATAACACCACTGCAACACAAAACACTATCACATGTGATATTGTGTTTAAATCATACTCTCCACAATATCTCCAAATCATATCTCCACAATAATATATCATTATTTCCTTCAGTTTGTGAGCAACAGTGGGATTGTCTCATTACTGAATATGAGACTGCATTTGTCAAATTGATGTTATTCCTGTCACTGTAATAGAAAGTGGGGTCACAGTGAGCAGGAGGTGCGTAGCGAAGATGGCTTTGCTTGATGTGAGTTAGTGAGAAGGATGAGATAAGTTGTAAGTTGTTTCATTTGCTACGCATGCTTGCTGCAGTGAGCATGTGTAACACCTTAAACACACTTAAAAATGTTCATTTTTATGTGAGAGGCAGTAGAGGCCAGAGTGAATTACTTCAATCTGTCCTCTCAGTCTACTGCCAGCCTTTACAGTGCTGTTAATGTTAAATAAGTTTTTCACTGGCATTGATGTCCTGACAGAACACTGGACTGAACCCAAGTACACCCTCCATCCACACTGTGTGATTGGCTAAAAGTTTGTGTGTTGTGTGGCCTATTGTCTTTCAAAGGGACTTCTTTCAAGTTTGTATTTAAAGCAAACAGCATTCTGCCTCATTTGCTGAAATAACCAATTAAAACAGCACTTAACTAAATACAGTTAATTACCATTTTTAGTTTTGCCTTACTAGTAAGCAGAAGTGGACCAAGTCATTGTTTGCAAGTCAAAATTTGGTCTCAAGTCTTTACACTCAAGTCCCAATTCAAGTACCAAGTCAAGACAGTCAAGTCTGGAGTCAAGACCCGACTCCTTAAGTTTCAAGTCCTAAGCAAGTCATAATGCACACTTCAGCAGGTGTAATGCAATTTAAACAACAGAGTAATAATAAATCTACAAAGATCACAACTGTTTTTTCACTTTATTTGTGGAACGAGTTTGTTAGAGGTTATTCCATCTCAGTCTGTAATTTTCAACCCACGTGTTTTGCACACTAGTCATTATTTCTTCTTGACCACAGTTTTTGTACGCAGACAAAATTATCTTTGGTATCATTTTTTCAACTGGTGCTCAGTAAATAAAAGCACCATCAAGGTGAGATTAATATTCACAGTTGAGACCCTCCTAATCGTTAAAAACACTATTTGGGGCTTTGTCCAACTGAAATTTTGCAACTTTTTAATTTTCCTCACTCCTGCCTTCAAACTTCATACAAATCTGCTGCTTTAGTTGTTAGGTGTCAAATGTTAACCCTTTCACTGCTTCATTCTTCCTTGCTGCCTTAACACCGTGGTGTCATACCTGTGAGATTATACACCTTCTTTAATTGATACCCATCAGTCGGCTGTGGTAACTATGACAAAAGTGTGACCAAAGCCAGTGTCTTTCTGAATCACTATGTTCATACAAGAAAGAGGGGGTGTTGAAGATTAGAGGAGTATTTCATGAAGGCTTTTAACTCTTTGAAACCTGGATCAATATCAGTTTTCCTGTGCTACATTCAGACACCTTCACAAGTATGTAAACCTTTGAAAACATGGTAAAAGCAGTAATGAGCACCATGGGAAGAACTGTTTCGTAAATTGCAAGAAAAAAATAGATTTGGAATTGTTTTTGAAAAAAGCTAGGGAAATATATATACATATATACAAGCTCTTTTTTGCTAATGCTTAGGGAACTTTCTTGTAATTTTAACAGTTGTTGTTTGTTTTTTTTTGTTTTTTTTAATTTTTTGGGTTATTTGTTGCTTTTTACCATGTTTTTAAAAGAAACCAAGCTAATTTGCTCAAGTTTTTAAATGTTAAATATGCAGTCAAATATGATATAGAGAATTTTTAAAAATGTGATTCCTACAACACCCATATCCAAAACTTAAGCACTATTGATGCTTTTGAATCAGTGTCAGCCAAAAAATAATATAAAAAATCCTCTCCTGTAGTCTCTCACCAAAAATATTCAAAACATTATTCCTGTTCATGAACTATTATACTAACAGACTGCATAAGGATATCATTTAAACAATGACAACATATGTATTTCCCAGAGTCATCACCCCCTGGCTTTGCTTGTGACCCGTTTTAAAGCTTACACTCCTGTCAGAAGTACTGAAGACAGTCTGTAACGGATTGACAGTTTGATCAGGGTGTCTCCCCTGCTGCACCCCAAGTGCACCATTTTTTTTTAAGGATGTCCCTCTTTCATTAGTCATTTTAACAAGCCTTCATCAACCTCCACTTGCTTTTTCCCCTTAGGAGAATCCATTTTAAGTGCTCTTGCCATTAGTCTGAAAACTCAAGTGATGCCTCTGAGATTGACCTTTAGAGGGAGCAGGACCACAATTACAGCATGTAGACGTCAGGAGGACATCTTGCCAAGAACACATTTAGAGCTGCTGTCATTTACCGAGCACAACCCATCATGGTAGAACAAGCAATTTAGAGAGTTTATGCCTCCCCTCTGAGCCAGCACCCTGCTCTGCCAGTGGCTCAGTGTATCACAGAGTACAGGGGGAAGTCAGGGAGAGCATGCTAAATGACAAAGCAAATGGGCCTCTTGAGTACAAATAGACACGTAAAGAAAACGAATGAGCACAAGGCAATAATAAGACAAAGATAGAGAGTGAAAGGGAAGTGCCGTGCTGAAACTTCATCAGCTTCTCCCCCCTCAGTCCTCACAGCGATGCAGCCACATGCTGTGTTGTGATTTCCGGCCAGGGAGGGGAGCTCCTGGCTCCCAGATCGAAACAATCCCAGCACAGCACAGTAACATCTAACAGCATCATGCAATGGCTCATTTGGAAAGCACAGCTATTTATCAATGCCTCCATTGATTTGTTGCTCTGCAGTAACAAACAACTTGCCCCGGGCAGTGTTTGCGTGTGAGTGTGTGATTGTGTTATCATGATAGTCTTGTGGAAAAAGTTCAGTGTGTGTGTGTGTGTGTGTGTGTGTGTGTGTGTGTGTGTGTGTGTGTGTGTGTGTGTGTGTGTGTGTGTGTGTATGTGTGTGGGTATGGGCATGGGTGTGAGTGTAAAAGCATTTTAATTGGTAACCTTTTCCAGAAAACATCCTGCTTACATGTCCATCTCTCAGTTTGTGTGTGTGTGTTTGTGTGTAAATAGCCACAAATATGAACCTAGAACTATAAGCAGTAAAAGTGATAAAAGAGCACACTCACATACTGTTCACACACAGACAGTCACACACACATGCACACGCAGACGATTATAGAAAAAGAAAAAAGAGAAGGATTTGTTCCTTACATCTACTAGCTGTGATGGCAATACGTGTCTGATGTGGAGCTTAGCTGTGTGTGAGATTTGCTTCTTAACCCCAACAACCTCTTTCTTTCTCTTTCTTTCCAGCTTTCTTGCTTAGCCAAGTTTCCATCTATGGATCAATTGCATGTATCCATATAGTGTATATATGGAAATATTCTCTCCATCATTGGACTGTCCACGCTGATGTCACTGTCCTCATTCTGCCCTTTTTCATCACCCTCCACCTCGTGTCACCATGTCTTTCACCCCCACTTCATTGTCCTTTCTCACTCTTTCATCTCACTCTACACTGGCTTCTCTCTCTCTCCTCCTCTCCACGTTTAAATTTATTGGATTGGAGTTTCTCTCCACCGTATCCAGGCAACCTATCCCCCATATGTAAAGAAGCAGCAGCGCTCTGGTCCTCCTCTAATTCCCTCCTCTCCTCTCCCCCCCCCCTTTTGCCGCTCTTCTGTCCCTTTCTCCTGTCTCCTCTCCTCTTTCCTACCCCCCCCCCCCCTTTTTCCTCTGTCATCTCCTTTATCTTCTCTCATCCCCTCTTTCCTCTCTCCTGTCTTTTCAACTATCTTCTCTTTTCTCTTCTCTCTCTTCTCCTCTTTTCCTTTTCCTAGTATTAGCTATATGTGTGTTTATCTGTTTTGTTGTGTTTGTGTACTATAAAAGTAGAGCTGTGTCATGCGGTCATGTGGTGTTGTGTGCATGTGTGTGTGAGGGGAGGGGGGGGGGGGTGGTGGGGGGGGGGGCTCTGGCCCAGAAAAAACCTGAAGCATTATTTACCCCCAGAGTCACAAGCTGTGCTGTGTGTCTGTGCTGACAGAGAGGGCAGGCAGAGAAGGCATTACAGCCAGCCTTTTAAACAGTCTGTCAGCCTCGTTGGAGACAGAAGACCAACAACAACACCAGTCACTCCATTATTCACACAGTAAACCAGTAACCAGTCAGTCAGCCACCTGGTAGGTTATTCACCCAGACAGCCAAAAAGCAATCACAAAGACAGAGCACATGCAGTGTGAGACTAAATTGTTTTGTTTGTGAGGAGTGAAGGACTGCAGAGTTCAGAGCTATCCTTCCTATCCACTGTCTTCCTGCTAATCATTAATTAGAGTTTTGGTAGAAGTGTGTGTGTGTGTGTGTGTGTGTGTGTGTGTGTGTGTGTGTGTGTGTAGTGTAGTGTAGTGTAGTGTAGTGTAGGGCAGGTGCAGTTCCTATAAGTAGCAGTAGCAGCCCATCAAATCCACAATGACTTTAATTCACACTAAGCCAGCTGGATCCTAATTATGAAGGTGCTGTCACTGCTCCCCCTTTCACTCTCTGTCTCTCTTAATCTTACACACACAGCCACAGTGTTTTACAATCACACAGAGCACATGAATGGGAAGACATGCACACCTTCACATATGCATGTTGGTAATTAGCATAAAATCTGTATGCCATGAATACAAAGTAAAGTACACACACACATACATTAGGCTGAAGAATTTGCTTTTAAGCATGCATCTGCATAGGAAACCAGCTTGTCATGAATGGAATTGTTCACATGGACTGCGTGTGTTACTGGATGATTCCACTAGAGCAGGGACACTCAGCTTGCTTTGTCTGGAGGCCACTTTTGTTCCTAGGATTTTAGGACATTGGTTTGACTTTAGAATGTATTTAGGGTTTTAGGATGTTTCTGTAATTTTAGGACATTTCTAGAATTTTAGCATGGTCCTCAAATTTTAGGACATTTCTAGGACTTTAGGGCGTTTCTAGGATTGTAGGACATTTCTAGGGCTTTTTGACAATTCTAGGATTTTAGGACATTAGCGGCTTAGCTAATACCTCTGTCAGGGTGTGGAGGATAAATAAACTGTATTTTGATGCTGTTCTATGCACTTTGGCACCTTATGTGTACTAAAAGTACAAAAATAATTCCTGGTGTGAATCACTTTATTTTGTTGTGTATTAGAAAATGGTTGGGGGACCACCAGGCACCCTAATGGGGGCCAGATTAGGCCCACAGGCCATACATTGATTATTACTGCACTAGAGGACACACCAGAGAACTCAGACCAGGTAGAGGAGGAGGTTACTATGTTTCTAGTTCTACACAGTAGAAGTAGAAGTAGAAGTAAAAAGTAACAGCGGTGCTATCATAGATGGTGTGTATCAAGCACATTGTGACAATGGCGAGTACATTCTTGTTTTGTCAACACTCTACTGTTCATGTTCACATTGCATCTTGCCAATGCGGTGTATGAAATTCTGAGGACATGCACAACCATTCTCTAAACAGACACAGGACAGGCAAAGCAACCATCACGGGTAGTTAAATGTGTAGTTAAAAGCAGGTATATCTCCGGCTTTATGTCAGACAAACTAAAATAAACTGTACAAAGACTTGCTAAGTTTGAGCAGCAACAGAAGTTGAAGAAGAGGAAGCCATTTATTGCTAAACCAGCCTAATTTTTCAGCCATCTGCCAACATGAGATGAAACACTCTTTGCAGCTGATCCACCGAGGTAATTTTTCTTGGATACAAGCAGTTTCTGAAGATTCAAAAATTACCAAACTCTTGACAAGAACCTTTTCATTATAATTATCTGTTTATCTCCAGTCTGCTACATCAGGCAGCAACAACATCTTACACAATACTGCAACATAATATAAAGAACGTACTTCAAATTCTGCTCTAGTAACACCAACCAGATGATAAAAAATGAGCAAAAGCCTCTGACTGATAGAGCTTATCATGGGCTGCTCACAGCCTCAACATAGCATCACCCCTAACCCTTTGCCATGCAAAGAGACTCCCAGGTACTACTTTCTCCCAGCTGGTGTATAAACCAACAAAGAGCTTAACCAATGAGATGCTTTAGAGTATAGATGGTGAAGAATCTGCTATGGTTGGAGGAAGTACCTGGCAGTCTGTAGGAGGAGGGATATGCACCCAGGCACACTCTCTGACTGTGCCTGTGTGGCACAACATAGGGGAAAAAAAGCTCCTGAGCCTATTTTTAGGATACTAGCCGAGCATAATGAGGCTAACTGCTCTGTGACCTTTACTTGCATTGTGTGTGTATGTGTGTGTGTGTGTTTGTGCATGCACACGCTTGTCAGCTACAGCACACGTCCCTCCTCACCTGTCACCATGGTTGTGCTGCTTGCACTCTATAACACACATACATGCACATAACACATATGTACACACAAATGGACAGAGGGCAGTATGGGTAACTGTCACAGCAATTTCCAGTGGTTGAGAAATTCCCTGGGAGCAAAACCACACACACACACACGCACACACACACACACACACACGCACACACACACACACACACACACACACACACACAACCCCTGTCCGCACGAACAGCAGCATCTACAATTCCTCTATGAATTCTTGCACTCCAACATCACTCGTCCATCCTGTCTGTGATTATATCAGGTAGTGTCTGTGCTTCCTGCTCTCTGTCTGTGCTGTCAGTGGAGGTACTGTAAAGCCTGGTTGCCAGGGCAGAGCCACTGAGATGGGGAATAATGCAATAATAATGTGTTTTCTGCCCCAATAAACAGCTCAGTCTGGCATTGGTCAAGGCCCTCTCATTATCTTATTAAAACACTTGATCTGTCATTGCCTACAGTTTCATTCAGAAGGTATATTGGGAATAATAATGGACATAGATAGTTGTCACAGTCAAGCCTGTGATGCTTACCACATTCCAATTCTGTTTGTTTTTTTTGTTGTTGTTTTTGGCACATTTAACTCTTCAGTGCACTTGTAAGGCCAATTTAAAGAAGTACTTCAACTGCAAAATGGTCATTTGTAGGGCTGCCCCTTGAAAGTTGAAAATTTGAATCATCCGTTGGAGCCCCCTCAGTTGACTCAGATTGCTGCAAGTCAAGCATTTTTAGAAATTTTTTTTTTTTTTTTTTCTAGTCAGCGGTTCGCAGTGTAGTTCTGGAAATGTTTTGGTCCCCAGATTTTGCTACAAAGTGACTGCTCTTGACTTTCATGCAACTTTTTGGTTCAATCTGCAGCAGACATGCAGGCAACTGCACAGAGGAAGAGAACTCTGCACCGTTAGGCTCTGAGAACATTATCTTCTCTGTTTGTTTAGAAGTGGAGAATTTACAGCTCACAGTAACTAAATACAACACAGGCTCTGGGTTTTGTTTGATATCTAGTGTCGGCAAAAAATGTTGTTAGCTTGCATACTATATTACATGAATGCCACTGTTGCACTAAGCCTCCTCAAACTTTCAAGTCTGATTCAACTGTCAAAATGTTGAGTTGGGTACAGCCCTTATCATTAGTGTATCTGTTCTTCACCTGTGTTACCTCAAACTTATGAAGAAATCTCTGTTTTGGCCCAAAAGTGAACGGGCGTGGGTGAGTGACAGCAGAACTCATGGGCAATGAATGAGCAACATTACATTGGACTGCATAAGCAGAATTAAAACACCTGCTAAGGTGCACTACTTATCTGTGCATGACACTGTTTATGCGAAGGTGTTTTAAATAGTAAGGGTTTTTGCTACAATGTATGTGTTCAGGAGGTGCTTATCATCTGATTGGATAAATGAGACTTGGATTATACTGAAAGAGTTGTGTTAGACTGTAAATGGATGTTTTGATATAGTTTTGTAGCTGTTAAACCTATTACTTCAGTTCAACAAGTGTGGCATATTTTGGAATCTCCATTTACATTGGAGGGATGCGATAAAAACAATTTTCTTCACATAACATGGGGTGAATAATGGTTAGACAAAATATAATTTTGAGGGTGAAGTTTACCTTTAATATGACTCTTGTTTTTTCTGCTTTAAAGATTTTTTCTTTATTTTGTTAGAATAAATTAATGAGGTAATACAGAAAACAAACACATTTTTCAAATTACAATGGTAGATTACAGAGATATTTATTGTTTTTTTTTTTTTTTTAAACTGTCAATGACTACATTTAAAATATACTGGTATAATCCAAAATATAAGATTTGTGTTTCTATGTAGCTTACATTCCCTCTGTATTCTGTCACTGTCTGTGTATAAAACAGTGTCACATACTGTACACAAGGGATGACACATTACCTGAACACCTGCACAGTATAATTTAATCCATAACAAGAGTCCTTCATTTCTTTGTTGACACCCTCAAAGGTTTTGACTCAGCTCCCTGATCATGTTCAACCATCCCACAGTTTGTAGCGTTGTTGCACGAGATTACATAATATTGTGAGGTGTGCCCACGATTTTTTTTACAGCCCCTAGGGTGGACGAAATAAAACGATCACAAAATGCCAGCACTTACAACACTGTCACACTGCCTGTGTATGCATATTTATGCCATTATCTGCTCCTCATTCTGCCTCTCTCTCTCCATCAACCCCCCCCCTCTCTCTCTCTCTCTCTGTTCCTTCCTCTCTGATTATCCTCAACAGTGCATCTCATTTCTTCTTTGCAGAGGTTTTTTTTTCCTCTCAGCGAAACACTTTCCAGAACATGCTCTTTTTTTCCCTTTCTCTCTATCTCTTTCTCTCCCTCGCTCTATCTTTACCACTCTCTTTTCAGAGTAGTAGTAGTAGTAATACCAGCCACAGCTGAACGGCATCGCTGCTTCATCTGCAACTAATGGAAACCAACTCTCCTGTTGCTGTCTTCCGTCTCTCTTTTCCCCTCCTCCTCCTCCTCCTCCTTCTCCTCCTCCTTCTCTCCTCTGTTGTCCTCATGTTGATTTGTTCAATGATTCAGAGGAGTTAACAGCCAGGCAGCCGTCAGCCAGGCAGCCGTCAGCCACAGCACTGTGGGGGAGAGGACAGTTGAAGAAACTCATTGAGATGTTGTAAGAAAAAAAATTTAAAAAGTGATGCCGACGGTGGTTTAATAAGGAACTGTGGGCCAGCTGAGGACTGATCCATGCAGAGGGGAGGCAGAGTTTCAGTTGCATCAGGCTCGAAGCTGCTGAATTGTTGGATGTTAAACAGGCTACCGAATCGCTGCGACTCCTCCATTTATGAGCTTGAGGGAGCAGAAGCCCACGCGGAAGAGGAAAGAAGAGGATGAGCTTTTCCCATGAAGGAGGGGAGTAGAGTGATCACAGGTCTTTCATGTGACATCTGACAGCATCTCCAGGCATGAGACTTATTTCATGCAACACTACGCCTTCCCGGCTGCCTCTGCACAGTGACCTCCTCCTCTTCCTCGCAACACCACATAGTGAAGTCTCGGCGTGGGTTTGCGCGACAGGCGGTCAAAGACACCCAGGGGGCCACCCTGACCCTGACCTCAGCGCGGTGAGCTGCCGCTGAGGACCATGGTCCTGCCGTCGCTGCTCAAGCTCCTCAACGTCTTCCTGCGCCAATCGACCTTCACCAAAGCCGCCGATCACTGCTGCCGCCCTTCCTGCTGCCCGGCTGCTCTGATGCCGCGCCCGCCCGGCCTGCCACTCTCTTGCCGCCGCGGGTGGGAGGCGAGAGAGCACCCGCAACGTCTGCCCACCGAAGAGAGAGAGGTGAGACAGAGAGGGACAGCTGAAGTGATGGAGGAATGTGAAAAGTGGGAGGACAAAGTGTAGAAATAAGTGTCAGTGTTAGAATGTCTGAGATGGACAAGGCTAAGATAAGGAAGGCTTAGACTGCGACAGGCACAAGATGTAGCATTCAAGATTGTACTTTTCCTGACTCAGTTTGTAACTTGAAATTATATGGGGGAATTTGTAAAAATTATTGAATCTCTTACATGCTACACAGCCAAGATTGTTGTCTGTGAAGTTCAGTCAGCACTCAGCTTGAAGCTATTTCACCACAATTTATGGCAGAATGAAGTTATTGGAGATTCTACATCAATCTAAATGTTTTATGGCATCATCAGAATTACATTTTCTGGTATCTCTCACCAGAAAACAAGGCTGCATTCTGTTGTAGTGACCTTTTAAATTTTACACTTTGTCTCTAAGGTGGTGTAAATGGAGATGAGCTCATAGACAAAAAGTGGAGGCAGCCCATCTGTGTAGTTTGTGGCAAGTAAGAAAGTATCCACCAAAACATAACCAGTGAGGCTCAAAGGTGTTTTGCAAGTTTGCAAATCAGCAGTATATTCCTTCTAGAAATACAGTGGTGTTATTGGAACATTCAACTGCTGGATCTTTTTTTTGCTCGCGCATTGGTAACAGTCCCTTCACGCTGTTGTTGGTTTGTTCCTTGGCCTGCAGTGTCTTCAGGCTAAAGGGAGTCACTTTATATCATGTCAGCTCCACCAGCGGGACATCGAGAGCCTATTAAGTGAGCCACTGTCCTACATCTAATTTTTATGATAAAAGACGCTCATGATTCCTCATTGATATCAGATAAAATCATACTTTATGAAATGATATGTATATGATATACGACCTCATATGTAGAAAGTGTATCAGCGACTTAATTCTTTCCTCCTGAAAACTGTTGAGTCAGTGTATAAAAACTTATTGTAAGGCTCATTCTGAGCAAAGATCCACAGTGGAATCACTCATCTCATTCTGCAGTGTACAAAACCTTCACCTTAAAGGGTTAGTTAATGGTGAAATGAAAAATAGAGATTTTTCCTCTTACCTCTTGTGCTATTTATCAGTCTAGACTGTTTTTGTTTGAGTTGCTGGGTGTTAGAGAAATTGACTGTAGAGATGTTGGCCTTCTCTACAATATAATGGCACTAGATGGCACTCAGCTTGTGTAAAATATTTGAAAAACTCAACAGCAATGTGTCTTTACAGAAATCATAACATGGTTAATCAAGATAATCCCCAAACTTTGTTGTGAGCATTTCATGTTGAAACTATTTTCTTTCTACCGAACTACCCTCAAACTGTAATACTGTGTAGAAGAAAGTGTGCATCTACTGCTAGCTCACCTAGCACCACTGAGGCAACAGCTCAGCTGAGGAGGACGCCATGAGCATAAGCCTCTCGTCCATGAGTTGATGCACCTTTCCTTCTGTGTGGTGATACGGTGTGCTGGTGTAGTGTCGTAGAGAGAAAATAGTTCCTACATGGTCTACAACAGGAGTGTCCCTGCTTTTTGAATGGGGGCCAGATTAGATAGTGTGAAAATACCAAGGGGCCAGCTGCTTCTCGCAACATATGAGTTATGAATCAAATCAGACAAATTATCATCAGCAGGACACTGTTAGACAACCAATAGTTTGCTTGTTTACCGTCTGTCTATAAAAACACTTCGCTTCCGCTTGTGTAGTTCCAACATGTGCATGTCTACAAACTGTATGACAGTCCTGCCATTAAGAAGTGAAAGGAAAAAATGCAAAATAATTTTGGTCAGTTAACCAATACTGTGAAAAACACATTGCGGGCCATTTCAGATTCGCCCCCAGGCCAGACTTCGGACCTGCCTGGTTTACAAATACTGTGGATTACCTTGAGTAACCAGGTCATGATTTGTGGAAAGAGACATTCCTGTTGAGTTTCTCAGAGCTTTGGTGTCAGCTTGTCCCTTTAATCAAATAGACCAGTCAGTCGAGAGAGGCTGTTGCATTGAAGCATTCGGCCTTAAAGAACTGCATAAGCAAAAAAAAAAAAAAAAAGAAAGATAGAAATAGTGAAAGTAACATTTTTAGAAAATATTCTGTGTCAGAATCATCATAGCTTTGACTTTTCTCATTTTGAGTTCAGTTGTGTCCTAGTAAGAATTTCAGAGTTACGTAAATGAAAATGGAAGAGAAGTTTTTGTGATGTTATAGCTTTTACTCACACAGAACTACCACATATTCATGATAAGATTTCCTGAGCTTGCTCTCTGAATTCCTGGTTGCAAAAAATGAAGCACAGTCCAGCATATGATTGCATCTTGCTGCTAAATTGCTTGCCTACTCTTCGTATAATGGACAATTGTTGGTTCATTCAGCCAAATTTGAAGTTAAATTAGATTTCAGAGTGATGCCGCAAAGCCCAGTAGTCAAGCCTGCAGCCTATAATTTAACTCCATTTGACATCAATACTGTTTTTCAAACAGAACAACAGGAAAGTAAACACAAAGACGAACTGAGGCTCACTGACCAGAAACAGGTGGTTGGGGCTGTACATACACACATCCACAGAAATACAAACCACAAATTGAGGTTCGATCTTCCTGTCTCCCATCTCTCACATACATCCAGTTGTCACGGATCAATGGTCAAACAGGGAGCACATTTTCACCTACTCCGCAGAATATGTAGTCGTGATACAGACTGGCAGTCAGATATCCAATTCTGGCTCAGTCTCCACTCCACTCTTCCTCCCTTTCTCTCTCTCCCTCTCTCATTCTCTCTTCCTCCTACACAGCTTTCAGACGGGCCCTGTTTGACACCTGAAAGCACCCTTGGTTTTAAATGTACCTGCTGCCAGTGTTAAAAGTTATGCAAGAGTTTGGCAAACCCAGAAATAGGACACAGCCGTGGAAACACATTACACGAGATGTTTTTTTTTTTGTTTTTTTTTTTAAGCAATTAAAGAGAAAATCCACCCGCACAAATCTACAGTATCTTTGACTATATATGGACGTCCTCTCTGTAATGCCAGCAGTTATTAACTAGATACAGTTTCCATAATATCAAGCTTTGATACTGCCTCAATATTCAAGTGTGTGTCTGTTTTGGTGAACAGCTCTGGGGTTTACCTCTCTACCGTTTGCAGTAGAAGCACATGTTTTCATTCTGTGTATGTTGTAATAGTTATGGAGAAAATAACACATTTTTAGCTTAAAGCTTCCTCCATTTGACTCATTTTAGTCCACAGAGGCACATTTGATGTGTTTTCTTGCAGACACCTCCTTGACAATACTGTTGATTTGTCATATATTGCTCCTGTTCAGAGTCTTACTAAGTTTGCAGAGAAAACATGTTTATTGCAAAATGATGCTATTTCCAACCATTCGGTTTCCCAAATCTACAACTTCTGTTAAAAAGACTGTTGAATGAACATTTCTAAATGGGGCTTTGAGAATCGCTTCTTACACTATTGAAGTTTACTTGATGCAAATACTTAGTGTCCTTTTACAAAACTTTAAAGCTGATAAGCATAAATTATTGATATGACCTGGATGAAAGTTGAACTGGGAGACTTTGTCTTTTGAAACTGATGTGAGAGAGAAGACTTATTACTCTCGTGGATTTGTTAAACTACAGGAACACTCAGTCTACTGTATACTATACAGTGGTGTTACAGAGTAGAGCTTCTTTTGCCTTACAAACAACCTGTTAAGAAGTATTTAAAAGTAAGAGCGCATGACTTAATGACTCAACAAATTGTAGCCTTTTTTAAAGCTCCCTCCAGACAGTGCTACTTCCAATTTAACGGTTAACTTTGTTTCTTAAACAAAGAATGGGGTTGTTTTGAATAGTCTGACAAAACAGCAGAATTTGTCAAAGCACAAATGAGACAAAAACACAACATGCTGTCCCTTTCTCTCACTTGCTCTCTTCTTTACTATCTTCACTGTCACACACCGATTACAGTGCATAGTAGTGAGGATAATAGGTTGCAGAGGTCTGCTGTTTGACATTGAGTTATGGGAAAATGTTCTCACCAACTGTGATTCTTTTATTTATTTATTTTTATTCTAACGGGACATTTTTTGACTAAAAGTTTTGCACTTCCCGGCATCTGTACCTGTTCGAGGCTGCTGCTAGTAGATGGTGCAAAATTTCAATACAACTCAAAAAAAGTCTATGGTCTATTTAAGCAGGTTTACCCATGTTTAAAAAACCTGCATACATGCACAAATTTGGTGGAGTAGATGTGTAATAGGAGGACAAACTGTTAGACACAACTACACAGGGAGATGTAAATAAAGCTATAATGCTACAGTTATGGTTAAATACAAGATAAGCTGACTGGCTAGCTTACAATGAGTGATGCTTATAACAGTACACCCACGTAAGCTTGGAGAGAAAAATCTGACCTACAGATACTGCTATAATCATATGTCATCTTCCTGTTTTTGCAACAACTGAGCCCAAATTAAGTTATTTGTCAAAATAAAATATTTGGCTAATATTGGGGCTAATCAGCATTGGAGGGGCCCTTTAAAGGATGGTATCTGTCTCAAAAGAGTTATCCGTATGAACACTCAGCTGTACGTTTACTTGGGTCATTTCTCATGAATTATTGTGCATTTTAAATTTTAGTCACTTTGCAAGAGTCTCGCTGTCAGAACTATGACAAAAACTCGACTAAATTAGCCTGGAATAGAATAATTGAGCTTCTTTTCCAGCCTTGAGGGAGGAGAGTGCCCTGCAGACAAATACTGCATAGTTCCAGCACAAGCACCCCTCACACTCACACCTCAATGATACAAAGCAGAGGCTGGTACTTAAAGCAGGGAGGATGAAGGGAACGGGGAGACAGAGGGAGACATGCAGGGACGCCGAGGGAGGTTGAGGTAGTGTAACTCTGGCGTTCCCTGACTCCCACACACGTTGTACTTTACAACATGCCTGAAGCGATTTGCAAAGACACACTATTCTCCCTGTCAGCTGTGAGATGTGTGTCTATGAGTGTGTACAGGCAGTAGTCATTCTAGTCATCCACTTCCTGATACATAATTGAACTACTGCGACATTTTTTTTCCAAAAGTGGAATTATTTAGACGAATTGAGTGCTGCCCAACAAGATGTTGCAGAATGAAAGCAAGATAAAAGCGACTACTAATGTGCTGTATGTTTGGATGGGCAGCAACCATTCTAATATTCTAATAAATAGTAGATGGTGTTGGGAGTTTGTTGGCTGCATGTGTGGGTTATTTGTGTGTGCGTGTGTGTGTGTGTGTGTGTGTGTGTGTGGTGTGTGTGTGTGTGTGTGTGTGTGTGTGTGTGTGTGTGTGTGTGTGTGTGTGTGTGTGCGTGTGCCATCACCAGGAGCTTAGCCCTCACTAAAGTGGAGGTGTTGATAATGACAAGCAAAGCTCTTGGAAAAAAAGAAAAGGAAAATCACACTGATATCTCCTCTGCATGTTTTCCTGGCTCGGCTCGGCTTGGCTGGGATTAAGAAGCCTTCTGAGAGGACTTAATATGCACCCCGCCTCTGTCACCCAACTGAGAGAGCTGTATTTTCTGGTGAGAGGAGGCAGAAAGGGGATGGCGGGGGAGAGGAGCAGAGGAAGTAAGGGAAGCAGGGATGCAGAGAGAGAGGTGATTGTGGATGCAAATATAGGACTTTCCCACCAGGAAGCATCACTTGGATGTTACCTCTAACGTCAAGGACTGTGATATGCAACATGATATTGACCTGGCGTAGTTGGGGTGCTGCTACCTGAGCCAGCATGTCTACAACAACAACAGCTGTTTGTTGTTCTGTAATACAAACAAAGAGAGGAAGTGAGGGAAAAGGACAAAGGAAGAAGGAAGAAGATAGGAAAGAAGGTGTAGGTGGGCGGTGGGCAAAGATTTGGTATGTGAGCCATCACAGCTTGTCCACAGCTGCATTGTTGTGTACATTTGAAATCCCCTCCAGACTTTTCCTAAGTCTGTTTTAGTAATATGATTTTCTCTTGTGTAATTTTACTCTTGGCTTAACAGTTACAGGGAATTGACTTCCTGCAAATTTGTCACGATACATTTAAGTATTACTTCACCCCCCAAATGACCTTTTACATATCCATCACTCATAACTTATTACATTAAATTTATGAAAACTTGTTTTTCTCACATGATTTTGGTGAACGAAGAATTCAAAAACACAGAAATTACTTAATGAATTTAAGTCATAGTGGTCCACGTTTAATAACAGCAAAACTATATTAAAAAAAAAGCTCTTTATAAACTCTTCCCAAACACAAACGTCCTGCCTGATCGGGTGTTGGGGAGATGGAGAGGTGAAACTTGTCTATGCTGTCTTCAAAGACAGACTAGATTGACCAAATCAGTAATTTTAGCTTACAGAGCACAGGAGGTTCTGGTCTACCCTCAAAATGTCATTTGTTTATTTAATGGTGTGACTTTAGTAAATCCAAACCCACTCTTAAAAAGACTTAAGTCACACAATAACACAAACAAACTAACCAGTCAAGGCAGCACAAGAGTGTTCAGTGAGGTCAAATTGACTCTGACTTTTAAGAGAGCACAGACAAGTTTCACAGTTCCTCACTGAGGTGCTGTCTGTTTGGGAGGCACTGAGCTTACAATTGGATAAATGACTTGATTATACCACACAAGTTGTTCACAGGTATTTTGAGATATCTTTGCTGCTGTTTAACATGGACCCCTAAGACCTCAATTCATCAAGAATATTCTTGAGATTTTTATTTTTTGATCATGATGGAGGTATGCAAGAAAACATTTTCTTCACAAATTCAAACTAACGCTGGGTTAGTAACTGATATGCAAATAGTCATTTGGGGGGGTGAAGTATTCCTTTAAGTAATTGCTGTAATATTTGTTTTGTGATGGTCACTATATCCGCCCCAGTGTTTCTATATGATAATCCTCAGTTATTGCATTTAATTGCTACTTTAAAGTAAAACAGAAAAACAGAGGTACAGTTCATCTTCAGCAAAGTAGGACTGTGGCTGTTGTCATGTAATATGCCAGCTGACATGTTTCAGATGCAGTATATGGGAAGTTGACATAATATGTGTGTAACAAAAATCAAAACATTCAGCCTTCCTGCTGCAGCTGATGCCAAACAGAAGAAGCACCTAAACTGTGAATGCTCCGGTAGATCTCTTGACACTGAAATGACTCATCCCACAGTCATCCTCTGCCACATTTAAACTCACCACATCATCTCATGAATTTGTCCAACTCAGTTTTGCCACTCTTGATCTGAGTGGTTTGCAGTTTTTCGCATCTCTTGAAAGTGCAGTTTATGATCTAAGCTAAAGGTAGTCAGAACACTCACAGATATAATTGGAAGTTATTATGTTTAATCTAGCATATAAGAAATTGGGATATAGACCCAGGTTTTAGATTTGATTTAAATTAAGTTCCAATATAGAATGTTGGCTTTCACAAACATAACTGAAATTTACAAAAATGTATGAAATTTCCAATGATGCAACTTGAACTGCGGATCCTCAAAAATTCTTTTAAGACATTATATTCATTAATTTAAAAATAGGGCATCAACTGCTATTAAATTG
Organism: Plectropomus leopardus; assembly: GCF_008729295.1. Taxonomy (NCBI): domain Eukaryota; kingdom Metazoa; phylum Chordata; class Actinopteri; order Perciformes; family Serranidae; genus Plectropomus; species Plectropomus leopardus. The sequence goes on from NC_056483.1 coordinate 21,969,693, forward strand.
ACTTGAATTAATCTTAAAATATCTTTGAAATGGTCGTACAGGGGAAGTAGGATTTTATTAATCTTTTTTTTCTGATGTTGCATTATAAAATGTCACAAACATCTTTTTTTTGTTCAGTCATTTCATAAATTAATTTTCTTAAACTCATGATGTGAATCCATGCAGTGGAATCTCACGTGCAGATTTAGAAACACAGAGTCGCCAAGAAAACCGGCCATAAATGCCAGATATTTCCATCTTATTACGTCTTTTATATTTGACGCAGACAGTCTAACTTTTTCACTGGGCAAAAAAGTTTTTATGTTACAAGGAACAGGTTAAAGCTTATCTTGCCTTAAGCTGCCTATTTAAACTGGAAATCAAGAGTATTGCTACAAAGAACCAATAAATTAACTAAAAATCCCAAACTGCAAACACTGTCAAGGCAATATAAAGTTAGAAAAGTTGTCTCATTTATATGAGGAAATATTAAATCAAACACAGCATTTGTCACTGGCTTTCAACCAACTTTAAAATGAATGTGAATGCAGCCTCATAAATGAACACACCTGCTATGCATTCATTTATCCTTCCCTTCTGCTGCAGTCCACTATCATTGCCTCTTCCATGCCCACAGCAGCTAATCACAGCTTTTGTTTCCTGGATTTGGTTTCTCAGAAAACCTAAATCGTATTTTCCAGACTCATTCATGCACATATACATTCATGCATCCACACTATGTATGCTAGAATAATGTGTGAATCTGTGTGTGTGATCGTGTGTGTCTGGATGGGCGCCAAATGTTTCTGGGATGTCAGTGACTTGGATAATAATTTGTGAATTAGAATGGTTCTCAGTGAAGCAGAGAGCTGTGAGACAAAGAGACAAGCTTTGTACCCATGTACCGATCCCAGAGGAATCACTGGACGTGTGTGTGTGTGTGTGTGTGTGTGTGTGTGTGTGTGCATGCCTCTATGCCTCTGTATGTGTGTGCTACAAATGATGTCACAGGTGATCCCTTGTCTCAGACTCCCTTGAGACTAGTAGTTGACTGATATGGGCTTTTAAATGCCAATGCTGATATTACGAGCAGGGAGGCTAATGGCCTATATCATTTGTTTTGTTTTTTGCATTTGATAAAATGCAGTTCGGTAATGATTGGTAATGTCCACAGGTAAATGAAAAAAACTGAAATTTGTTTAAAAAAAAAAAGAAAAAAGTGAGTGTATCTCTGCAACTGAATCACATTCACCCAAAACTGACCGAGAAACAAACGGATTGCCACACTGATGACGCTGCCTGCAGATGTGTCTGCAGATGTTTTTTGTTATTGGCGTTGTGAGTGTAGGCATCAGCCGACCAGTTAGCTCAAAATGGCAATAATAGCTTCATCAACACGTGCCTTGCCACACCCTCTGCGTCTCATAGGGACTCACTGGGCACCCTTTGGTGTTTCTATGTGATGTACAGCTGAAACACATCGTAGCACATGGTAAATGAAACAGCCATGAGCAGGTTTAGGCAACAAAACTACTTGGGAAGGTTTGGAAAAAAGATCATGTTTCGGGTTGAAATAAGTATGTTTGTTTTGTTACAAGAGAGGACAGGACATAAACTTCGGTCTTCTGGATGAAAGTCTTCCCTTTCCCTTCCCCTCCACCCTGTACAGACTGTCTTGCTCTTTATACTACATCAGTTGCTTTTAGCGTCAAATATTAGTGTGGATGGGTTTACATTGCAGTTAGTTTAAAGCTTGGTGCGTCTCATAAAGATGCTAAAGGGTGTCTTTTGCAACAGGCCTAAGGGCATGACAAAGCATAAGTATTTGACAAGCTGGGGTCAATCAACTACTACTTTAGATTACAACAGTCGACAGTGCATCCATGCACACATACAGTACACACTTGTAACACAATCATGTCTACACAATTCAAGCACTGATTTACATGTGTCATTATGCGTGCACAGCTGATCTTTTGAAGTCTTGCTCATACACACGCTCTGTGATTCAGTGGGATATCTTCACATATGCAAAACAGTTGTTGTCCAACAGTGGATTGTACATGATGATTGCTAGGTCAAGCAGCTCTTATTAGACAGAGCGACCATCCATGCATGGAAAGCACTGGACCGGATCTTTTTATCCATTCCTTCCACCAACTTCTGCCCTGCATGTCTTTTCTGACCTCTCTGTGAGAGATTGATGGGATTTTAAATAAAAAAAAAATATAAAATATAAAAGTTGACCTTTGGAAAGTGAATAGTATCTAAACACAAAGCTCCACCTCTGTGATTAAACAAGGCTTTTTCGATATATAGAATTCATAGTGCTGACATGAGCTTGTACAGTATATCAATCCAATCAGTGCACGACAAAACTTCAACAGAACACTGTCAGAACAAAGAACAATAATATATTATGCATGGAGAACAAATGCGTCAAATGTTACCAAGGCTTGCTGCACAAACACAGAACATACATTGAGTCTTTCACTGAGTATGCATGTCCCTCTGTGACTTCACACACATGCATCTTTTATTCAAGTGGCCTGATTCCATAGTTTAAACTAATGCATTATGGCATCATCTGATCCCTTTAAAGCCATATGAACAGCAGCTATAGCTCTGCACTATGTCCCATCAATATTGCACAGTGTGCACTCTGCATCCAGTGTAGATGTGAAGATGCGGTGAAGTGTAAGGCATGTTTATGTTTTTATTCTTTTCCCAATAAGGTGGATAATACAACAGTGTCTCCCAAAAAGTGACGTCTCTCATGGATGTTTGCTTTCGTCAACACAAATTAAATCTCATATTGAGTTCTTGTTGAACTGCAGTTTCTGGACTTAAGGCCACCATGCAGTTTGAACAGATGAAAGCAGTCTTTCGGACAGAAGGAGAGGAGATTTAAAACCTAAGCTGAGAGTGGACTCTGAAGACTTGGAAGTCTCTTTGTGCCATAGATTAACACTTAAATGTGTTTGTGTGTGTGCAGAGCGTATGTCAGCAGCCCCACAGCAAAGTGCTGGATTTATATTTCAAGCTCCCTCTGTGTTGGAGGGAGGGGGAGATGGGTAGAGAAATTGAGGCGGAGAAAGATCAAGACAAAGACTCAGAAAGGGTAAAAAGGGAGACAAAGATGGAGTGAGATAAGATCATGGAAGAGATATGGGCACAGAAACATAGAAAGATGGAGGGAAAAAGATATCCGCAGAGTGAGGGAGCAACCTCCCTAAGCGCTGATGGTGCTGATGAATATTGGAGGAGAAGGCTGTGGTGACGAGGAGGAGAAGGAGGAGAGAGGGAGAGAGAGATGGAGGGAGAGAGATTGGGTCTGAGGAAACTTGCTCCTTTGTTATGTCTTAATGGGAACTGTCGGAGCTGGAGAGAAAAGGTCAGGAAGGAAGCCAATCATGGCTGCGGGCACATTTCGTACTGATACACACAGATACAGGCATAACTCCTAATCTGCATAATCTGAGGTATGGATACAAACAAAATACTGTGTTTTTGTACACATACTCATACAACATATACACCAGTATACATGCACAAGATGTTTTACATGAGGTGATGGTCAAGTGACATTATAGAAACAAAGTTCATTCTGTGGCCATCACAAGTTAAAATATTTAAAAATGTGCTACTTAATTGTTGCAGGGACCAAGTTGACCATTTGTCAAGCCTCTTCGCTCAATAACTTATCCAATCGCAGCCTAGCAACTGTTACTAGGCAGAGCAAGTTAATCAGCCTTTGAAAAGAATCAGGAGGGTGTATTTTACGAAACTGAAACCCAAGGGCAAAAGTGTAAAAGAAAAAAAAGAACTTAATCCATTGTAAAATAGAGGCTCTGTGTGCAACATTCCAGCCCATTCTCACTCCGAACTCTTTAAATATTCTGCTCTGTCAGTGCTGTTGGCGTATAAGGGGGAGGAGGAAGATGGGTCACACAAACAACTGACTTACCCGCAGAGTTCACTTCCCATGTGGAAGTGTTTGTTAGTTCTACAGCCTACTATATCCCTCTTTTGCCCTAAACCTAACCATCCATGACTTTTTTGCCTCCCAACCATCATGACCGTCTGGGCTGGTTGCCATGTGCTGTTGTGGAAACATAAAGACTGTGCAGCGTCATCGTACCATGTGCCTTTTTTGACATCACAGTACAGCATCCCAGCGCGTAAATAGCTGACACAGAAGGATACCTAAAACATCATAAGTATATGCAGAAGGTCACTAACAGAGCTGCACTATGTGATGAGTTGGGATGAAAGCATGTTGGACATTCAGAGCAGAAGTATAGCAGCAAACATCTATTTGCTTTGTAAAGATAGGTGCAATGGCTTCCTGAGCAGAGAATGAAATTATGTTCCCTCTGTGTGTGTTGTAATTTGAGCTTCTCTGTGGTTTGTTGTAGTATACCAGTCGTGCTGTGTTCATGTTAGTGCATATGTTTATCCCACATTGCTGATACTTTACTTTGCATTGCTAATATCAGGATGTCAATGGAAAACAGTTAACCATTTAACTGCAGAGAATATTTATGACTGGTTACACATGTCAAAGGTTGCTTTTGCGGCTCTTCAGTCTTACTGAACTGCACACCAATTAGGTCCAGTGGGAGCAGCACTTCCTTAGCATTACCACTATTAATGCTGTTTTGAGCCAACAGTGATGCTGTGGAAATATTGACTCCATCTCCAGTCTCCCCTCAGGTCAGTTTTTAGCCGTAAAAAATCCCTTTAGACAATTGTCAACCTTTATTGAAAGCAAATTTAACCGAAACTGACATCCCTAATCAGGAGGTCCTGGTGTCCTTGCAGAAATGTAGCCCCCACCCTGGGCTTCCCCTCGATAAATACTGTTAGCTCTGTCAGCACTGTTGCCGATGTTTAATGCTGTTTTAAGAGTTAGCAGCTTTACCTGCTGACTGCTGCTCAGCCACCTCCATATTGAACTGTATGCATACAACTTACACACTCTGAATTTTTGCATAGAACCCTTTAAGCTGCAAACTCACTGCCTATAATGGAAACTTAATGGAGTTTGGCTTCGAAAGGTGAGGTGTCATATCAGTGGCACATACATCACTTACATCATTTTGTGGGGTGACAGGTTGTGTCAGAAGTGAAACACCAGTTTTTAGGAATAAAGCATCCTGTGGGTGTGGAGATGCTACATCAGTAGCTCTGGCCTTCTCTTTATTTGATTTACAGTGTTGCCAACTTAGATTTGGCAATTTTAGGACCCCATTAGAAGCTTTTTTAAAAGCACCTATTAGTAAATCTTTTTTAAGGCAGATCTAAACAGCTCTCAGTTGAGGAGAGTTACCTCTGAATGCTCTCACATGGCTGTGACTCTCTGATCTGACTGTGCTCAGTCAGTGAATAAACAGCAACAGCATGCTCAGTCGATCAATCATCAGCAAGACAGAAACATGGAGGAGCTGTGAATGTGCATACCTCACCACAAATCACTGATCCCCAGAAACTCCCTTTTGTTGTTATTTAATTTGGTCTGAAATGATTTTTTTTTCTGAAGATACACACAGTTTACAAGAGTTAGTTTATTCCAGAGTCTGGGACACTCAGTCCCATACAAAGCCTGTTTCAGTTCTAAGAATCTGAAGGTGAATTTAGATCTATTCATATTATTCTAGCTGCTTGATAAATAATATATAAATAATATAAATATAATAGATAAATCATACATTGTAATTTTGTAATAATGTAACTTAATAATAAATAATATTAATGATAATAAGCTAATGATGATGGAAGTTTTTGCTCCACTTTATTTTGCATGTACTTTCATGTTTTAAATGTTGTATAAGTGGTAATGGCATCATGGATATACAAATAAGTGTATGACATCACCTTGTGATATCTAGCAACGTTTTGAGCAGGTTTAGTGACTTTATAGCAAAAAATAGTTGGCAAAAATGTTTAGGGGGAGTTTACACCCAACAAGTCAAACTTGCAACAGAAAGCGTAACATTTGCCCAACATCTGTTCATAAAGCCTCACTTTTAGCCATTTAGAGGGCTTTGTCTCTGTGACATCAACCCATTTTTCGAAAAACAGTAAACGGTCAATTTAGAATTTGATGGATAATTAAAGTTTGCCTCCAGCACTTCACAGCTGTAAACTACACAGCCAGTGTCAGTCACCCACATGTTGTTGGATTATTAATACAGTAGGTACATTTCTGATGTGAGATCAAAAGACCTCTGGTTCAGGTCACTTGTTTACTGGCTCAAAAAACAAATGGACTTATGTCTAAATCTTTTAAAACCACAAAAGAAGAAGAACAAAATGTTGCTTTAGAGGGGAGGATTTAAAAAATCAGAATGTGGCCCAAAATAAATCTGCTTTGTGGCAAAACAGCAATATAAAAAAATCTGAATCTCACAGAATATTATTCCCTTTTAAACTGTATTTTTTTTGTAGTTTATTTGGTATTTTATCCAGTAACATTAAAAATACACATGCAGTTGAGCTGCTCTGATATTCTAGAGGAGAGAGTCACCTTGGATTTACTTTAATCCCTATTGTGCCAATTGGGGGGATTGCACACTGTTTTTTAAAATTTAGAAACATAGAAACCAGCAACCTTCGAGTAAAAGTTGGTCACATTAATTGTAAAAAATATTGGGATTCTTCAAGGTTAAGAGATGTTATTGTAGCCACATTTTTGTCCATGTAAATGCATTTATTCATTTAAATGTTGTAATATTAATTTAGTAATTTTCCCCTCTGCTCTGTCCAGACAGCAGTGGTCATTCTGTCCGAAAAGCTGTCTCTATCCACTGACTGTGAACTTATCAGTTGACACTATCTCTTAATATCACAGTAATCTTTTGGTGAAAGATCAAGCTGTTGGCCACTGTAAAAACCACAGAATAAATTAATTCCTCATGACTTAAACTTGAAATGTGAGTGTTGGCTAAAGGCTAAGAAAAGGTTAGGATTAATTTGTTCAGCTGACAGGATTATGTTCACGGTGATGGCAGAAGCAATGGAACAAAACCACATATATATCTGTGAATATGTATGTCCCCCTTTACACCACATATAACCATGCATCTTACACCCTGATTATGCACAGCTGTGTTTTGCAAGCCAATCATGCGTTCCGTGTCATGCCAGGATACAGACTGACATGCACATCGTTTGCTGTCAGAACATTTCCATCCTCCGAAGCTGGCAGTGAACACCTGTCCTCCATCCCCCAGCATCATAACTATCCTCTCTGACGGGCATGGAACTCTCTGCCACCTGTTTGATAAACACGGATTTCTGCACAAAAACTCACATTAGTGTGCATATATGCACTGGTGATGCATTTGCACCAGATGTGTCTCTAACCTCCTCCACAGGTGGGTTGACGTATTGGCACTGAAGTGCGTCTTGGCTGCATTTAAAAGGGGTTTGATATTTTTAAAGCCATCCAAATAAAGTCTGAGCTAATTCCTGGTGGCAAAGTGGTGTGTGGTGTTTATATGCAGTTGTTCAATAGACTGAGTCAGGTGCTATGTCCATATATACACCTTTACCAACCAGACATGATTTGATCTTGCATTATTAAATGCTTATCAAACAGATGGGCTATCGCTCCCAAAATAACAGCCGTGCGCTCTTCAGTGCTGGTGGCTCGCAGGCCGCTCTGTTTACAGTAGAAATTGAAGCCTCTGAAATTTTTATGTGCTTCTTTCACTGTTGTTTGAGCACTGTGCTTGCCAGAAACGGGCTCCCTCTAATACTGAGTATGGGCACGAATGAGCAGTGCTGTTTGACTAAGTATGAAATATTGACCGCTTGCTCATGGTGAAATATTGAGCGTGTTTGCTGAGGCTTTCCAAGCATCACAACGGGAGAAAATCGAAGACATGTATTGTAAAGGAAGCAGGTGTTGAGGGAAAACTCCCCTTTTCAAAACAGAAAAACACAAGTATGTTGTGTAATAAGTTGACTTGTGAACGCTTTATGAGCTTTTCCAGTCTTTGTTGAGTTGTTGGAAGTAGAGTGAGAGTTATAAAGTCTGTTTGTGAGGAGCGGTATGATCTCAGTTTTTTTTATGTAGTGGCGAAGCTCAGCTCTAAGTTGGCAGAGAATCTCGGAGCTGTTGTAGGAATCCAAATGTTCCCATTTATAAGCAGACACTAACATTTACTATTTTAGAATTGACATTTGTGTAAAGCGTCACGCTGACCATCCTCTGCGGGGCTACATGGTTTGGTCATTTTGTTATTCTTCTGTCATTTTAATCCCTTTTCTCACTTTTAAGCTTTTTGTCTTTCTGTATATTCGTTCCCCTTGGCTTTCTTGCTCCATCCTTCTCTGTCTCGCCCACTAGTTCTCTCTTTCTCACACTCCCGCTCTCCTTTTGCTACAGCTCTGAGTGCACTCTCAATGTTTTTTTTCTCTCCTCATCTCCCATTCCCTCCATCTCTTTGTTTCATTTTGTAAAACTAATCTATATTATGTCAAAGTGGTGGTGTAACTTCACGCTTTGCCCCTGAGGCAGTGCACTACACACACACACACACACACACACACACACACACACACACACACACACGCACACACAAAGCAGAGAAAGTGTGTGTGAGGTTCTATCATTTCTGTACTGCATGGCTCGCTGGCCCTAATGATGGTATTACTCTCTCTATTATAACTAAACACATACACTCAAATGCACACACAAGTACATAATGTAATCCATAGATCATGCATGTAGCCAACAGTAGTTACATAGTTAAGTAGTAAGTACCGAGCTGGTGGGCAGAGATTCCAGTGTCATTTGCTAGTATGGGTTAATGTTGCATTGCAGACCAGTAGCCAGATTAAATGTTGGCATGGTACATTTCTGCAAACCACAGATACATTACATTTGTACGTTTCATATGTATAATATCACTCACTGCGTTTAAATTCACAGTTTAGTCGAGCTACGGTTATAGCTCAGTTAGGTCAATTAATTGGACTACTGTCCTTGATCTCTTCCTGAAAATATTCAACATCCAGTTTTCTGAGCAGGATCTTATTGCTTGGTGTCCATGTTTTTGGATAAGTGAGTATGTGTCTGCATATGTGTGTGAGGTTTCACACTTGCAGTAATGTGGGTTCATTTTCTGAAAATGAAAAATAAAAAGTGGACAATGTGCTACAAATTTGAAAACATCTAACACTTTTTAACTAGACCGATTCTCCTGTGGCTAATACAACACCCAAGGAAGTGAAGAGGGCTTTTCATATGGCACTCACTCCCAAGATGCTTTGAGCAGTTGATTGAAAATTTACTCAGTCCAGCTCCTTCACTGTTAATTGGAACAAAAAGCCATGCGAAAGATGGTAATGAATGTCTGGATAAAAATATCACCATAAGTGAGCTCAGGGGAGGCTTTTTCTCTTGTCTTCACTTTCTGTATCCATTTGTTTGCATGCTTGGATTGTAATTGTTTACACCCAGCTACATGAGCATCCCTGCCAAATAATTCTAACAAAATGTGAGAAATGGAAATCTCCCAAAACCATCGACACCCTCCCAAGCAGATGGATGGTGCGTGCTGCCTGACTGCTCTCAGCTGGAATTCACCTCATACAATGTTTTTTTTTTTTTTTTAATGTGATCCCCTGTGAGGCCTGCACAAAGTTTTCAACAGGCAGGGTGTCAAGTGTGATAAAAGCCACAGTGTGACTACAGAGAGCCTAACTGAAAGGTGCTGTTGGGTCATTCAGCTATGAGGAGGGTTGACAAAGATAAATTCTGTCTGCGTCTTTTTTGATCAAAAACTACCACAGCATGTTCTTTTAAGCTGGATGCAACTTACACCACTAAGCAGTGCTAAAATACTTGGTATGTTTCCACAAAACACGTTATATTTGTATGTATATTTGTATAACCTAAAGTTTCAGTAAGGCTATGGTTAGGTTAAGTCACAAAAACCACTTAGGTTCGGAAAAAGATCATGTTTTGGCTTAAGATATCAGATTCTTGGGGTACAATCTCTGAAATGCAGTGACGAAATCAGGTCACTACAAAACAGCCCTAAACAGTGCCTAAAATGCTGCTGGAAACAAAGCAAAAGGTTGCTACGAAGCACCCCCATTTGGTACCTAAAATCCCGCTGGAAGCCCAGCGACAAGTTGCTACAGAACATCCCCATTTGTGCCTAAAAAACTGCTGGAAACACAGCAATGTCTCATTAAATAACAGCTGATTTTGTTGTTTGGTTTCAGTGGTCAACAGTGGTCTACAGAGGCATGTAGCTTGGCAGGTATACTGCTATTTATCATCCCCTCCACCTCTAGACGATGAAGTCAGCTCATACAACATATCACTTTTGAAAGGTTGATACAGGTATAAAATGTGTCACATCTGTGGTTTGCAGAAACTTACAATGCAAACATTTTTTCCTGGTGGTTGGGTAATTTATGAGTTACCTATGAAATGCTCAGGATGTTTTTCATCAATAAAGTTGTTCAGTATCTCTACTTCATTTCACAAACCCTGAACCACCCCTACTTTTGTTGCAAATTTTGTCATAAGAGATAAGAAACAGTTTCTTTAAAGTACAAAAGATACAGAAAGCAAATTGTTCAGATGTATTTTCACTTTCTGACTCCACACACCTTTTGATTTTGCAACTTTGTGTGCAAAACTTTGTGTGTACCTCTGCAGCTGTGTGCCTGTGCCTGTGGCTCAGTCTTCTGCACCGATAAAAGATTTGATTGAAGATTAATGATGGAAGCAGCTCTGGCTGTTCAGTCATCACCCTTTATAGGACTGGAGCTGTACCAAACAACTCCTGTGTGTGTGTGTGTGTGTGTGTGTGTGTGTGTGTGTGTGTGTGTGTGTGTGTGTGTGTGTGTGTGTGTGTGTGTGTGTGTGTGTGTGTGTGTGTGTGTGTGTGTGTGTGTGTGTGTGCGCGCGCACATTTGTGCATTTTGGTAAATGTGTTAGACCTTTTTCTTCCTGAAGTGGAAACTAACTAAGTGCATTTACTACTATCTTCAAGTACCATACTTGAATACAATTTTAAGAACTTCAGAATAGGGAATTTTAGTTCTTACTTGCAGCTGTACAAATTGAACATTTTTATTATTAAAATATATAATGCTTTCTTTTACAGGACTGTAAAATTAAAAATAATTTCGTATTATTTTCTAAATACAGAATGATTTTTAAAACATGTTTATAAATGTGACTGTATCATACAGGGAAACTCTTCTGTAATAATAAAATATAATTAAGATAGGCCATTCTGGAGAATTAATATTTACAAAAAATACTAGTAGTGCATTTTTCTAATAGTACGTTTTTGAATAGTACTAATTTTTGAATGAACCTCCTCTTAAGTGAGTATTTGTTCTGTACTATACTTCCTGAAGTAAAGCCTCTGGTTGCTTCGTCTTTACAAAAAAACACTAGACACTGTGCACGCTTTGCTTTTCATACTGTGTAGATATAGCCTTTTTCTTGGTAATTTATTATCGCTAACTTTTTGTGGGCAGTATTATGAATTACCATTGAGTCATGGATTTAGAGTTCAAATGATATCCTGAACCAGTATTTGTGGACTTGCACCAAATAGATGGCGTTAAAGACAAACAATACCAAAAAACAAACATGGGACTATGATGTAAAATGTTTCATTTACACTTGAGCATTAAATTGGGAATAGAATATTCCAGATATTAAAACTGTCTTCATACCTTTAAAACAATATAGCATTTAAGCGATTTGACACATGACAACAATTATTTAATTTTGACGTTTGAAGTATTTATTATATCTAATACATGTTTAGACGTGTTTATTCAGTCTCTGAGTCACTGGCTCCAAAGCAGCAGCACAGTGTTTGAAAGAGCATGCGGAAGAGGCCCTGTCCTCTCTGACCTTTGACCTTGGGTGCACTGTAACAATGACCACAGGTTGAAGATGAGGAGTCAGAGCCGATGAAGCTGGAAGAGCAGAGGGTGGTTGTCTGGTCATTTTTCCGGCCCCCTTCCAGGCTTAGCCTTTCAGTTGTGTCCTTCCTGTCCTGGACATCAGTACTGGGAGGTTCAGTGGAGGACATCTGAGGAGCTGGTGGAGGTGACACCTCGGCAGAGCTTGTCTCTGGACTGAGGTTGGCTGGTCTGTGTCAGCCAGAGTGGTGGTCAGGCTGTCCTGCACTGTGGTTATATTCACAAGTTCATCAGGACGGGTCAGTGGAGCCAAGGGAGCAGGAGGAACAACGGAGGCGGGTTCTCTAATAGGCTTCAGTTCCTTCTCCAGGCAGGGTTCTTCATTTTCATCCGCCCTGGCCTCAACATCAGTGACAAACAGAGGTTCAGCAGGGGGTGTCGGAGAAGCCGGAACCACTCTGGTAGGTTCTGGTTCATTTTCAAGCAGGGTTTATTGTCTACAGGCGTGGTTTGTCACCAACATCCTCAACATCAGTTATAGATGGAGGTTCATCAACTCTGATGGGGTTGACACCACAGCAGAGTTGATCTCTGGGCTGGATGTTTGCAGCTCCTCAGTTGCAGACAGGTTTAACTCCTCCTGGACTGGTGTGGTGGCAGCAAGTTCAGCAGCAGGTGTCAGATGAGCCGACACTTTGGGGCTCTTACTCAGCAGAACTGGTGAGAAGCTGTTGATCCTGTTCACCAGGATATCCTGTGGGTGTAGTTGTCTGATCTTGGTAAGGATGGACAGGACCAATGTTGTCCCTGATGGAGCGGGAGAAGGTGGCCTGATGTTCCACAGTAGTGAGAACATCATAGACTCGGTCCAAAACACCTCTTACACCACTTCTCTTGTCTTCTTGTCTGTTTGGCCATGCTGAAGATTTTAGGATGTCTGTAGGATACAGTAATTAACTTGACTTATTTTTTTAAACACTTCAGAATATCACAGAGGTATCAAAACCACTGCAGTGGTAATAACTACATGTCAAATGCAACTCACTTAAAATTAGGAGGTAAGGCCTCTGGGGAGTTGATGAGCATCCTGGCTTCAAACTCAACATCCTTTATTTTGTTGCTGCTTTTATATACCACACCCAAAACAAGAAATTTAAGTGCAGGTTTGACATATTTAGAGGATAAAAATTACAATTTACTACAAACTGCTTTAAGTCTTCAAAGGAGCTCTTGTCTAACCAGTGTCAGCAGGGGTTTGGCATTTTCCTCATCAAGATCCTACAGTTCAAACTCCCAAAGGCTTCACACAGAAACAAAACAGAAGTTTTATTTTTAAGATTACTCTTCAGACCATTAGTGAAACATCAGAGTGACATGAGCAGAGTTTAAGGTGTGTTGGTGGAGCATCTGTATGTGTCTCAGTAACTCACCGCTTTCAGGGTTGTTATGCTTTCCTCCAAAATCAAGCTGATTGTGTCTTCAGCAGTCATCTGAGATGGGATCTGTTTTTTCTGCTGAAGCCATAGGAGTTCTCTTAACAGTGCAATCTATAAGACATAAAGGAGATAAATCATCTTAAGACAGAGTTTCTCAATATGAATCTAGGGTTGTATTTTAGCATAGGTTTGAAAGGATAGAAGGTCTTAACTGAGACTATTAACTGGTCTTATTCCAGCAGAGCTGCAGAGCCCGATCATAAATGGGTGTGTCAAACAACACCTTTTAAGGACTCACTTTAAACAAAAAAAACAGTCAGACATATAACATAGAAACATACAAAGCAAAACTAAACAGGGAATACAGCACAGGGTGTTGAACTGTGTGTGTGTGTGTGTGTGTGTGTGTGTGTGTGTGTGTGTGTGTGTGTGTGTGTGTGTGCGTGCATGTGTACGTGCGTTCACACTTTTTAAACTTTGTTGCCTGTAAAAAGATGAGTCATCACCTTCAGAGTTCTCAGCTTCAGATTCAATCAGTCCTGTAACCTTGTCCTTCTCTGTGCTGCTTTGTACTTGTGGCACTTTTTCTCTTAAACTGATTCTTTCCCTTATCTTTCATCACTTCCCCTGAGAATGTTTTTAGGAAGAAACCTGGTCCAATAATTTGGAAGGTGCATGTGAAATGCTTCTTTGTGTCCTTTCTCCTCATTTTATTTCTGTATATCTCAGTCTTTCTTGTAATTTCATTTTGCATTGTGTTTACTTTTTGGCCACTTCAGTTTGATTAAACTTTTAAAATCTTTTTTTGTCCACAGTCTTAAGTAAAATTAAGAAATTCAGCCTTTGGAAACAGATGTATCTTCTCGCCCTTCTCATCACTTCTATGTATAAGCAAAAAATGATAATAACAATAATGATGATGATAATTAGAATAGACATCTAAAATTGTTATATTCTGCTGTCACCCTACTGAAAAGTGCTGTTGCAGAAAATAAAGAGAATATGACAGATTTTGGTTTAGCAGGTGTATACTATGTAACTGACATTTTGGGTTTAAATTTGATTTATATCTTGTCACTAGTCATTTTCTCTTGTCCTCTTATCTGTTGTCCTGTCACTCTAAACCATGAAGTGTTACACTGAGGAGAAATGACACTGCAGCAGTCTGAAGGCAAGCCTGAGCAGTGGCCTGTAATTTGACTTTTAAATCAAACAAATATACAATTCTGTCTGCATGTATACCACGCAAGAGTTTAAATGGCTACTAAATGTCCAATTTAATTAATTTTTTTCAGTAGTTTCAAGCCAAGCTGTGAATGTTCACACACACTCAGCCTGACCTAAACCCAGTGCAGTCCAAGCAAATCCCTTCATTTTCGGGGATAAATGTCAAACTGCAGCAAAGATGATGCAGAATATGCTGATAACGCTGCTGTCTGCTGGACTGGGGGATTCCACTTTGCACACTGACACCAGGGAAAAAAAACAGCTTGTTGTGGGTGAAGTGAGGAAAAACATATCGACTTCATAGCACAGGCGGTCAGCTCTGTTAACTGCCCCCCCCACACACACACACACACACACACACACACACACATTGCTCAAAGTCTTCTCCCTCAAGTGCTGTCCTCAAATACATCTCTGCCCAATCTGCACTTAAATGTGTCTTGACATCTGCACTTTCAACAGTCCTCATGGCGATGTTTATGAGTTTCACACAGATGGCTTAAAATAGCCCTCGAGATAGTCTGGGAGGGGAAGCACAGCTGAGAGGGGCTCTCTGATGAACTGCGGGGGGTGTGGATCTGTCTGCACATGTGTTTGCAACATGAGTCTGCTCATGCTTGTAAACGTGTGTAAATTCTTTGAAACTTGAGAAAATGTGCCAGATTTTTGTCAAAATCAAGAAGATAATGAGCAACCATTTATAAAAAAAAAGAAATGACCAATGTTATTTGCGCAGAGTTTAGAGGTTTAAAGACTTGTGAAAAGCAACTGAAAGCAGCACAAGAGAAGTGATGTCACTCCAGGTTTCAAAGGGTTAATGTGTGTGTGTGTGTGTGTGTGTGTGTGTGTGTGTGTGTGTGTGTGTGTGTGTATCTGGCAATAAATGTGTTCATATTACTTTTAATAATGCATGATATTTGTGATATATATTAGAAGGTAGAGGAATTACCTTTTTCTGCATTTAATATGCTCACATACACATACACAGTATTTATATGTAAATGCAGCCACTGTCCCTAGTGGGCTACTGTAGGTGATCCTTTGATGAGAATACAACAAAGCACTGAGCCTGAAGCAGTAGGAGGTTTTGGCACCAAAAAGCCAGAAAGGGAATGTTCATAAATCTAATCCATAAAAGTCATAAACCTATCCAATGATGAGCGACAGGTGGGGGCAGATATAAAAAAGGCAACGGTTCTGAGCAGTGTGAAATAAAGTGTTTTAGTTGATGCACACAGTATAAAACTAATTTCCATTTGTCCCAGTCACATTTTTCATCATGACATCTTGATAACTGATAAAAGCTATATGTGTTTAAATCCTGTCTTTACTAACTCAGTCTTCTGTGTGTATTATATTTTAAGCCGGGGCATAAATCTGGAAAAGTAAGGAAAAAAAACAACAAAACATCCAACTTTTAAAATACACCCTTATCTTGCAGCTCTTCCTTCTTGTCCTAAGCCCCTCCCACCAGACCACCATATGCACACGCTTCATACGCCATAGTTTGATTTATTTGATCTTATTTCTGCAGCCACTGACTCAGGGTCAGTCTCCAGAGCTGCTGCCCGCACTCCTCCTGGTGAGGCGGTCTTTAGTGGCGTAGAGTGAAACAGAGGGCACACTGTGATTCCAGGATGTAACTTTGGAAACGTGAACATAAAGTAGCAGCCATGAGCCTTTGGCTTCGGTTAGCAGAAGGCTAAATAATTAGCAACATTTTCTGTCCATCTTTGAAAGGCTTCAGCTTTTCCTTTCTCTTTGTTTTGTTTGTCAGAATCTCTTTAGATTCACTTTCTGATAAGTCTTAACTAGATTTTCTAAAGCCTGAAAACAACCGTGGGGAGGTGCAGAAGTCTACTTTTTTTCTAGACCACTTTAATTGCAATCTGCTAAAAGTTAATTATGGGATTCCTGCCAGATGATGCCAAAATTAAATTATCCCAGCTTTAAACTCTTAGGGCCCTCTTTATTATTTCACACACTGGTATTGCACACTGGTAGAATCAAGCTTTAAAAAGTATTATTCATTAATATTATTGTTTTTATATCATAAATATCAAATATTCATTACTTTTCAGAATTGTAATGCTTTAAAGGCAGGTTTTTGTGAAGATGCCACTATGATTTCAGATTTAAAAAACACAAAAAAATAATTATTATTGTCAATGTACTACATGCAGAGTAGATTTTACTTTGATTTTTTTGATTTTATTTTATTTTTTTATTTTATTTTATTTATTTTATTTTATTTTATTTTATCACATCACATCACATTGGGACACATCACATCACATCACATCACATTTCATTTCACATCACATCACATCACATCACATCACAACATCACATTAGACATTCACATCACATCACAGTCTGGGATATGTCAGTGATTAGCAGCAACATAGATTGTGACAGTGCACCTAGTGGAAATAGCATGTATTTTCTGTCTGCCAAATAAGGTTAAAAAAAAAAACAACAAAAAAAGACATTATCAGGTGGAAAACAGTAAAACACAACGTAATCTTGCCAAAATTTATGCCATATGCATGAACACAGCCAAAAAACAAAACAAAACAAAACAAAAAAACTGCGTTAAATGCGCCAAATAGTCTCTACAGATTAAGACTGTGTTGAACTAATAATCTGATAAGATTTGGTGTAAACACAGCTGATGTTGGGGGGTCCTGCCTGCAGTTCAGAGGCAGCTCACAGAAGCTCTGGAAGGTTCCCACAGCTGCTAACACTGATCAGCCCCTCAAGTATTTAGTTTACTGAGGATACATGAAGACCTTAAGAGACTCTGATGAGCTTTACAGCCAAAAACCCACTCTCTGTTTAATAATGTGGCATTCAAAGTCATGTTTTCTAAATAGCATATCATGTGCTTAAGAGTTAAGGTCGTTAAAGGCCTTTTTTCGTTAAGGTTTAAGGCGGTCTTAAGGTTCAATGGCAGTCCTGTGTAGAGTTCTTACATGTACTGCATGTCATGTGCTATACTGGCTTATTAATAATGTACAAAAACAAAGCTCGCATTATAGTAGAGGATCAGATCATAAGAGCCGTGATTATACACAGATCAACAGTTTTTTTAAGATTTGCCCATTAGATAACTTTTGCAACTGCAAAGAAAAGCTCAAGTATTCTTGTTTCTCTGAACAAAATACCAGTGCAAGTGTGATTTCATGCAAGCAGGGACTGGCATACAGAAATACATAAATACTTGAAAATAAATCCTTTGAAGGAGCCAGAAGAGCTGGCTCTTATCAGAAACAGCTGGCTCAATTACAGAGAGGATATACACTGAAATATGTCTTGCTCATTTTGAATAAATCAAGCAAATGTTATCTTGCCAAATTTTGCTGTCTATAGGAACGATTCGTGAGGAAACACAGAGAGAATAAAGGATATGAGATCCTCACATACCAGATGTTCTACGGATGGTTTAATCATAAGTTCATAAATGTCCGCCACAGTCGGTAAGGAGGAGATGGGGAGTGGGATAGAAAGAGTGATAATAAAAGTGGAAGGGAGAGAAGGAAGAATAAAAGCATGAGGGAGAAAGGGCAGCTGAGAGTCACAGAGGAAAGTAGAGGAGGAGGAGAAAGAGAGTCTAAAGGGATGAAATAGCGGCCTTTACAGCAGGAGCAGAAAGGAAGATGAGACGGGAGGCAGGATGAATGGTAATAGGTGACAGGATGAATGAAAAGTGAGTTGGCTGCTCACCGTGTTGAAGAAGAGGAGGAGGTGGAGAGGTGGAGCGAGGATTGCTGGACCGAGTACAGAGCCACGCGGTGAAAAAAAATGGAAATTAGAAAAGAAGAGAGATTCAGCAGTTCAAGGGGAGGGCAGGAAGAAACGGGAACAAGATGGAATGGAGTAAAGACTAATGCAAGCTAAATGGAGTGAATTGAGGAAAAGACACAGAGGTGAGAGGAGGTGAAGGAGGGATCGTGAGCACACGGGTGCCAACAGGGAATACACGAGTCTGTATAATATATGTATGACAAAACCAGACTTTCTTTTATAGTTTATTTCACTTGATTTGAGTGTGGCTCTTGTTTTTCCTTGATTTTCACACATTGCTCACACTCTGTCCACTCTCTGGAGATTGTGTTCTAACTCAAGTCTTGTCACCACCTCCCAGACCAAACAGAGGTCGACTTACCTGCATACAGATGTGCCTGTTGGTCTGCTGCACTGGGGTTGGGGCCACATTTAGACAAGATTGGCCCTACTAGAAACTTTAAAAAAAAAAATCCACATTCATATGATAACATTGTGAAAATGATCCTCATGTACAGGGATCCACAAAAACAACCGAAAACACTGAAGTATGCATGCCAGGCCAGTAGTTGGCGGTGTAACTTTGTAATGACACACCATAGAAGAACATCACGCACCCGCACGTCACTGTTGTTATGGTTGTCTACTAACACATGGCAATTTGTTTCAAACGTAATGAGCATGAGCGAAGTGCAGCTGTGACATCACTGTTTTCACAGGATCCGCACATTGTCAGTTTACACAGTGACAGAAGGGGTGGTGTTGTCAAAAACTTGGAACTGGAACCCAGTTTCAAAAGTTTGTGTTTTCGGGCCCCCAAAATGCCATTGTCATGTGAATGAAAGGTCAAACTGCAACAAAGGTTTAACATTTAATGCAAGAGCTGTTGTGTTCTGTATATGGCCCCTGAATTTCTGCTTGAAAACATCATACATGATCACACAGAATAGATGCAGTGAATCATTCGCAGAGCTTTTCCTTCAGAAATGAAAAACATGAAAAAGCATTGGCACAAGTAATTTCAGACTTCTTAATGCATTACGCAGAAAAATCTTACTATTGGTCAATAGTAAGATTTTGGCTTTTTAAGAGATGGGAGTTGACACTCTGAATAGCTGAATTCATGATACACCTAAAACATATCTATGGTTTGTTAAGGGACTAAATACAAACTCTATCCCTTGCAGCTTACTTTGCACCCATATTATGTGCCATTTAACTAGCAGGTTCAGTTAGATATGGACACTTTAGATCAGGGATACTCAACTTCCATGGCCTTGGGTCCACTTTTGCGAAAGGACAGGAGGTCAGTTGGCCCCATAAATGTGTCTAGGATTTTAGGACATTTCTAGGATTGTAGGATGTTTCTCGGATTTCAGGACATTTCTAGGACTTCAGGATGTTTAAGAGAAATTTAGGACATTTCTAGGATTTTTGAATGTTTCTAGGGTTTTAGGACATTTATAGGATTTAAGGACATTTCTAGGATTTCAGGACATTAGGGGCTTAGCTAGGACCTCTGTGGGGGGTGTGGGGGATCCTCCACTTGTACTTTTTTATAAATAAGCTCTATTTCAATGCTGTTTTATGCACTCTGGTACCTTATATAAAGTACAAGTGCAAAACAATTCTCAGTATGAATCACTTTATTGTTATTTTGAATTAGAAAATGGTTAGGTGGCCGCAAGGCACCCTACCATCCACTATACATCATTAAAATAGGGCCCGATGTCTGAGAGGTAATGATTCACCTCTAGCCCAGAGTTTTGGTGTTGTATTGGAATGCATTATATTGTATTTATTAGAGGGATACATGTGCCACCATAACAGCAACATTATTGTCCAGCATAAGGCACTTCAGTTTTAATGCATTTTTCCGTTTTCCACATTCTGCTGTTTATGGATCCATACACAACACTTTGTTTGTATAACAGCACACAGTGAAAGTCAATCAAAAACCACTTCTGAATTTTTCTCCTGTGTTTCAGCTCTCAGTGTTTTTCCTGCCCTTGCTTTCTGCAGCTCACTGTGTGATTCTATTAAGCAGAGACACAAGGCAGGCTGTGCTAATGCGTCTGTATACTGATTCATTCCTGCTCTTGTCCAGGGCGAGTGCAGCGCAGACGCTGGAATACATTACTGCAAGTAAAGCTACTTAGAACTGCTCCATAATACCCAAGATTTTATTCCTGGTGTGTGTTTGGTGTTTTATGTGTTTGTGTGGAGTGTAAGATGGAGAAAAAAGATGTGTTTGTATATACAGTGTGTGTTCTGAATACAGTTATATGCAGCTGTTTGCCTGTTTGAGTCAGAGCCCCTGTATTCGAGCCACTGTTAGAGAGAAGGACATGACTGGAGTCATGGCTGCTAACTGTGTGCGTCCATATGTGTGTTCCTACATTAATGTGCGGTTTGAGAACGACTGTGTGTGGGCAACACGCTGCCTGGGAGGGTAACCTCAAGAGGGTCAGTGCCTTCACAACAGCTCTTGTCATCTTTAGAGGACACTGGCTCGATCGCTGTAATTGCAAAATGCTGTTGTTATGGCCACTGAATAAGCACCGCACTCATGACATGGAACTCCATGTATATTTCATGAAGCAGCTATATGAACTCAGGCTATGTGCAAATGTTTGTGTGCTTAGCTCATTTTCCACCACACTACCTCTAACAGTCTCATGGTGATAATGTCTCTACTCTTCTTTTCTATCATTTTTTTCTCCTTCATCCTTCTTTCCTTCTTCCATCTTTATTTGCCTCATAACTTGCCTTCCTCTCCTTCCTGTCTCTGATTTTTCAGTGTCTGATTGCCTCTCTGTCCCCGTCTCTCTCCCCAGGTGCTGTCTCTGGGTGCAGATGTGTTGCCGGAGTACAAGCTGCAGGCTCCTCGCATCCACAGTTGGACGGTGTTGCACTACAGCCCGTTCAAGGCAGTGTGGGACTGGCTTATCCTGCTGCTGGTCATCTACACCGCCATCCTGACGCCCTACTCAGCCGCATTCCTCCTCAGCGACCAGGTGGGGTCTCGTCCAAGGATAGAATCACTAATGAGACAGCTGTCATGTCAAGTCAATTTCATTTATATTGCCCAATCACCGATCACAAAATTCCTACAAAGGGCAACATAGGATCCTAAGGCTGCATTCAAACCAAATTGGGTGTTCTGAAAACACCGCCCCTCCCTTTTATTTAGAATGTATTTGTGTACTATCTTAAAAGAGATAGCCAGAGCTCTGGCTTTGTTTGAGCAGTGCAGATACTACAGTTGACTAGTTCAAATCAAAAAGAATTCTGCAGATCTTTTAAGCCAACAATAACAAACTTACTGAACATAACAGAGTTGCTGGGACAGGAGATTGGCTTTCTCTCCACTCTCCACTCCCCACAGAAATGGGCCATTTAATGGACACTCCCACGCTATTACACATGCCTGTAACTAATAGCCACGCTGCCGAATTTGATGTGAATGCAGCCAAAGACCCTACATACATTATTCTTTTTCTTTTTTTTAGGTAAATTAGCTATAAGTAATGTGAATTCAACTTTATTCCTCTTTCAGAACATGCTTACAAGATGCAACAAAATCTGTTTGTTTGTCACAAAGTTTTCTAACTAAAGGTGTCAAAAAAATCCTATTTTTCTAATTAAAGTTCCCTAAGTTAGTTCAGCCTAACTGTTCAAATCTGCATTGATATTTTTTGCTGCGTTCACATGCTTTTCACAAGCATGAGGACCTTTGAAACATAAGCAAAGTGGTTAGGTTTCTATCTAAAACATGAGAAAACAGACAAGTAGCAACTTAGCATAAAATGTACTGCAAAAAAAAATATATATATTTTTTTTCACCTTTTACTATATATATATATATATAGATATATATGTGTGTATATATGGATGGATGGATGCAAAAAAAAAGACAATATATATATATATATCAATTTTATATATATATATATAATCATGTATATGTGTGTGTTTATCAGTCTTCTTTATATATATATTATTATATTATTATTATAACTGTGATTAAATTATATAATTACAATTAGGCTACAGAAAAAATTTATTTTTTAATTAAGTACTTTTTATAGGGGTATTGTAATTACTTTTTCAGTTATTTTACTTTTTTGTGATCATTTCATTTGAATTTTCTTTTAACTTTTTACTAATATCCTGCTAATATTTGGGTAATTTCTTGTTAAGTTGCTCAGGCCTACTTTCCATGTTTTGAAAGAAATCAAGCCAATTTGCCCAAGTTTTAAAGAGCTACAGGTCCAATGTGTAGGGATTTGGGGACATCTATTGGCAAAAATTGTTTATAATATTCATATTTGTTTCTTTAGTGTATAATCACCTGAAACTATGCATAGAATGGGCTGTTTATATCTACATGCAGAGCCTGTCCTCTTCCATGGAGTCTACCAGTTCTACAGTAGCCCAGAAGGGACACTGGCTCTCACTTGCTAACATGGTCAACACTTCCTACAGTTAGTTAGCTTCACAATAAAGGCCTACCAATGTCTTCATATTAATAATAATAATTTCAGTTACTGAACGGAGCAGAATAGACAAAAAGGGCACTATGACAATGTCTCTAAGTGACAGAATGTCTTCTTTGAAATGATGATACATACAAAGTATTTCTTAGGAGAATGTATGTAAAGGAAAAAAATTGAAAAAAAATCTATTATAGCTTTTGTTTCCTCCTGATTTGTGTTCTGGAGCCCCGCAGCTTCTCCTAAGATTTGCCTCCCGCTGAAAGCCCTGTTTTTTTTCTGTCACGTCTTCATGTTTTGTCTGCATATGTATGCAAATGATCCTGAAACCCTTAATGCTAATCCATTTGAAGGAGGTAATCACACAGAACTGTTCTATTTTTAGAGCATTAGATCATAATTCTCTTCTCCTGTCTTTTTTTTCTCCTCTCCCCTGTATTCCCTTTTTTTCCTTGTCTCTCTTCTTTTCTTCTCCCTCCTCTCAGGAAGACGCAGCCATGCAGAGTTGTGGTTACTGCTCTCCCCTCAATGTGGTGGACCTCATAGTGGATATCATGTTCATTATTGACATCCTCATCAACTTCAGGTATGACTTCAAACACACAAGTATACAGTATCATAGTCGTAGTAGTAGTCAGAGGTGGGGGCAAATAATTGTTTTGCAATCATGTCTCAAGTCTTTGAACTCAAGTCCAAAATCAAGTCCCAAACTGTGATTTTTGAGCTCCATCATAATTTGCTCTTCACCAAATGTAATTCCATTTTAACACAGTTACAACGTTAGCTTAGCTTTAGCTCTCTATGTTTATGTTGGCATTGACACTGTTCTTTGTGCAACTTCAAGTGCAAAAACCGAGCTGGAAGTTGTTGCATCTCCATCTGTAATTTTTGACCTGTACGTTTTGCATACTGCATTTTTCTTCTTCTTTTTTGTCTTTGTTTTGACACATAGTTTTTGTACATGAGCAAAATTATCTTTGGTATCATTTTCATGCCTCCGCACCGGCGATAACAGAGGCTGGAGGCATTATTGTTTTTGGGTTATCCATCTGTCTGTCCTACTCTTGTGAATGCAACATGTCAGGAACACCTTGAGGGATTTTTTTTTTTCAGATTTGGCACAAACATTCTTTTGGGCTCAGCGATCAACTGATTCGAATTTTCCAATGTTTGCACATTTAGGAAATGACGGGAAATAAATTAATTCATGACACACTTTAAATAACACATTTTTTAACTTTTGGGCTTGAGGTAAAGTATTAAATATATTCAAGTCAAAAAGCTCAAGTCCTAGTGAAGTCACAGGTCATTTGTGTTAGTCCAAGTGGAACTGCAAGTTCTTTTTAGTTTTGAAAAAACGAGTCAAAAGTCATTAAGTTTTTTGACTTGCAACAACTTTTTTTGTCTGTGACAGCTGGTATGGACACACAAAAGATTTTCCAGTTTACAAAGAACATCCACGTAGCAGAAAGAAAGCCACGTAGCATATTGATTTTCTGTTATTTTGGTAATAACAGTACTGCAGCTAAAATAATGAGGGTATAACAACAAACATAGCTGGAGGATGTTGCATTTTATTAAATGTTTGATTTATTATCAAAGCATTTTCACAATTCTTTCTTCTTTGGGGGAAGGGCTTTAAGTGAGTACTTAATAAATTCAGGTAAAATGGGCCAAAAATTACAAAGTAATATTAGCATGTTTTAAGCTACCAAGTTCCATAAAATCACGACTAATGTAAATGTGCCGCCCTGTAATATTACAGACATTTTTTATATTTTTGTCACTTAAAAAAATATTTAACAGGATGCCGTAAGTCCATGTTAGCCACAGTAGTCCAGAATTAGCCATAATTATTGCACATGTGAGCACGCAAACATGTCCATCCAGACAGCAAAAGAACAGGAAAACATGGCAGAAAGTTGGACAATCTTTTTTTTTTTTTACTAAATAGCCACAGCAACAACATTAATGATTCAATAAATTAATGACTAAACTGATCAATGAATTTCACTATTTAAAAAAATAGAATTATGTGGTTTTCTTGGTAATCTACCAAAAAGTGTCTTTTAGTAGTAACAATAATGTCAGTGTCGTTTGCATTAGAAACAGCTGCAGCTGTGTTAGTAGAAGAATTAGTCGTAGCAAATGTCCTTATTAAACTGTGATTAGAGCTGGTTGTAAAATAAGAGCCTGTGATTTATGGTTATCAGAGTAAATGCTACAAAGTGATTTTCACAGTGGTAATGGCTAAAGTAGTACACTATGTTAATCATTGTAATCTATCGTGCACTGTTCTTCTTAGGACAACATATGTAAACACTAACGATGAGGTGGTGAGCCATCCGGTGCGTATCGCCGTCCACTACTTCAAAGGCTGGTTCCTCATCGACATGGTGGCCGCTATTCCCTTTGACCTGCTCATCTACCGCAATGGGGAGGAGGTATGTCATAGCGGAGGGAAGTTAGCTATTTATGTAGAAGGTATGCGGGGAGGACAAGACAAGTGGTGGGGAGATGGAGGGATAAAGAGAACAAGAGAGGAATGCTGTAGCTGCACTGTCTTCATCTTATGGAATAAAGAAAGGAACAGGAAGGTACAAAGAAGGAAGAGGAGGAGGAGGGAGACGGGGAGGTGGAAGATGGGGAATAAGAGGAAGAAAGAGGGAAGCAGAGGTGGTTGAGTTTTTGTTTCATAATTTAATTGTCTCCATGGGGAAGTTGATTTGCAGTCAGCTGTGGTGGAGCGTCAAAATAAAACATGTCTACCTTACATCATGCAATGCAGTGTGTTCAAAAGGCGAAGAAGAAGTCGATTAATCAAGTATTTTATTGTAAAATAAATAAATCCACAATTTTGTGATTTGTTAGGGAAAAAAACAAACATTCCTTGCTTCCCTGGTGTTTGAATTTTCTATTTATCTCTGTTTAACATAATTGGAAATTTAATGATAATATGGAGTCTTAGAAACTGTTAGAATCACCATCTATACATGTATGGATGTCCAGATAAGCAATATCTTTCCTCTGTGCTGGATCATTGATCCATTTGGATGGGAGATGAGTGAAAGGGTATGACGGCAATCAGCTAAGAAGGTTTGAAATATAAAAAGGTATCACAAAAACTCAGGTTCAGGCAAGTTTGCTAAACAACTATGCTATTGTGATATGTCCATAAAACCACCCAATATGCTAACTATACTTACTGTTCTGATACTACGTCTGCTAGTTACCAATATGAATGCACAAGACTCCTCATCTGAGTCTGCCTGGGGCTCAAACATACATGGCTGAATCTCTGTGATGTTTCCTGTAATGCTAATGCTTTTCATGTTTTCAGAAACATATTTTAATGCCCCATTTTGCCTTAAAAGTGTGAGTTTGTGAACAGGAAGTGGGTGCCATACCAAAAAAAAGGCTTAAAAAATGGAGCTTAAACTGTAAAACTAAGCAACACTGACCAAATATAAACCAAGATTCTGTTGCTGAGTTGCCTATTTTCTCGCCTATAATGTTTTTAGAAACATGTCACAGCTTACCATTTAACTGTAACACGAGATCCAGCCGGCCGCCATTGTGTCAAATGGATGAGGTCACATTATGTCCCCCACCAGGGAGGGTGTCTGCTGATCCAATGCATTCTGGTAGCTGTAGTTTTTCTTCCTTTTGAGCAAAAACCCTTTTTCTCAGGTTTTTTTGGCAATGTAGCAAAAATTTCAAAAGTATTTGACTCTTTTTACTGCATAGACGGCCTACTATTATGTGAGACTCTCTTTACTTCAGTAAAATACTTTTTAAATTGCACTCTGTGTTGAGTAAACTGAACTTGTTATGTAAAGCTGTTGAAGTATCCCTTTAATCAACAATGAAAATAATCACTGGTTGCATTTGTAACGCGGGAAAAGGTGCAGAAACATACAGTGACACTCTATACACAGTATAGTTCAGTCTGGTTGAAAAGACGCTGAGGTTCTATGGTTTGCTGAATGATAGAAAAGTGAAGGGGTGGAGGTGTTGATTGGAAGTTGGAAGTGGATGTCTGGAGGAAGAGGTGGGAGGGAGAGGAAGGAGAAGTTACACTGTAGGTTGCTGAAGCCCTCTGAGGAACCTTCCTACATAATACGGATAAAAACCACTGAGGTCCACATTGCTGGCTCCACAGGGCAGCTCAGCACAGGCTAATTCCATTGACAGAGAAAGCATCACTTGAAATGAATCTATAAGCAATGGGAAGCATGTAAGTAATAAAACTAATTACTATTTAGAGTGATTAAGGCACACACCAGGCTAAACATAATGAACGTGGAAACTCCCCAACATTGAAATACTATCCAGGGAAAGCTTTGCCAGCGTTCACTTCACAGAGGCTGTCCGGGAGGAAGCCACAGAGCCAAGAAAGTGGAGATTTTCCTCACCAGACAACTATTATTTACTGTGAGGACACACACACTCACACACACACAGAGCAGGACTAGGCTCTGTGCCAGCGCAGTGATCGTCCTGTTATTTATTTCTTGTATGGACACGGAGGGGGCCAGCTAAACACAAGCAGAAAGGAGAGGGAGTAGACAGCCCACAATAATGAAAGGGAGTCAGGATTTACCACCTCCACAGCAGTGAATCACATCGGGACAAGGCTGCGGCTGTCCCACCTGTGTGTGTGTGTGTGTGTGTGTGCGCGCAAGTGTGTTTGCGTGTGTGTGTGTGTGACAGGATGACAGCAGGTGGGAAAGCTGTGAGGAGATATCGCAGCCAAGGGACTTTGTTTGGTGCCATGCTCTACAAAACCTTATCTCATCACCAATACCTGTGCTCTGTCTCTCCCACGCAGACCACCACTCTGATTGGTCTGCTGAAAACCGCTCGTCTCCTGCGATTGGTGCGCGTAGCCAGGAAGCTGGACCGCTACTCGGAGTACGGCGCAGCTGTCCTCTTCCTCCTCATGTGCACCTTCGCCCTCATCGCTCACTGGCTGGCCTGCATCTGGTACAGTGACTGTGTGATGAATCAGATTAGATTTACAGAGGAGTGATGTGGGAAGAATCAGGTCTCTGTGTGCATACATCTGAACTGGTAGTGTTGTCACAGTATTCAAATTCTCAGCTTGATTAGAAAACATTAAAAGAGCTCTGTACGATATTCAGAACAATAATATAGCAGCAAACCACTCTTTGCAATGACCGGTATAGTGGAGTAATGGTGTCCTGAGCCAGCCCGTTCTCGCTTCAAGCTCGTCAAATACGTCCGCTATGTCAGTGCTTTCGGCATACGAGTGTGATGCCAAAAGCCTAAACCTAAACATCGGTTACTTTGTTGCCTAATCCTAAGCATGATGATGCTCTTGTTGGTTGTCATGGGCTGTTGTGTCAACATAAGGACTGTGCTGCATCATCACACCATTTGTAGACATCACGGTAACACCATCCTTCAGCATAGACACAGAGGGATACCCAAATTGTCATTAGTAGACCTTGCCTTCTGTGTGTGTTATATCTGAGCTTCTCTGTTCTTTGTTATGGTAGACTCTTCAGCAGCATGTGTATGTTAGTACATGTGAGCCTGTTTGTGTCTATTTAACTGTTTAGCTAATTACCACTAGCTAACACTAACACTAGCTTACACTACCTGAAACTGAGTTAGCATTCTTGCACTCCCAGTTCCCACGTCTCCAAGTCAGTGGACGCTGTGGTTATCAAAAGCTCAAGAGATTTTTCTCATTTTGTTCTATGACATAAAATACGGCAGTAAATACCCCACCCCTAAGTTTGAAGCATCATCATGCTGGGACAGCTTTACAGTCTCGCTATGGGGCTGACAATGAAGTAATGAGATCCTAGAGTAGTTTGTTATCTTCCTGAGCAAAGAGTTTAAGTTTCATTAACTTTACCACAGAGCTTATGTTCTGTAATATTCTAGAATACAATGGAAAAATCCTGTAAGCTTTTTGTCAAGGGAACCAGGGCGATGCCAACTTCCTGGTTGGCCTACAACAAAAAAGAAATCATCCCTGCATCCCTCTGTTGGGATGCCGTTGTTGCGGAAGAGTATCACCTATTCCCTCCACATTAGCACCATTAACTCTGTCAACACTGTTTCCATCACTAGCACTATTTGCACTATTAGCACTGATAGCTACCTCCATGTTGACAAACATGTGCAATGACCTCTGACTAATTAGTACGTTCTGAATTTTTTTTAGAGCCCCTTTAAAAATATGGAGTTTCCCTTTTTTTGTCGAGGTCTAGAGTGTGTTGTCAAGCACAAATAAAATCATAGAAATGTATCCTGCAGAAGATGAGTATTTAAAAGGTTTCAAAAATTCTCAAACAATATTAGTCAAAGAAATTACATTTTGATTACACTATTACAGATTTGAAAATTAATTTAGTGTGCTTCTTTGTATAACCACTATTGCAGGCTAATTATTGCTGACATCAATATTTATATACATCCAAAAATATTGTAACTGTTTGTTTTTTTTCCAGGTATGCCATCGGGAGCGTAGAGAGGAATGGTTCAATCGGCTGGCTCCACACGCTGGGGGACCAACTGGGAAAACACTACAACAGCTCGGTCCTAGGTACTTGGAGGGACAATAATGTAGAAATATTGTAGTGATAATTTGTGTGCTGCTTAGCTTAGTTAAATTTGATGATTAATATGCTTAAAGCTGCATATTAATCATCAAATCTAACCTCTGATTTAAAACTTTTTGAAATATTTGTGTCATCTCTACATTTCTGCTCCAGGTTCAGGACCCTCCATTAAAGACAAGTACGTCACAGCTCTGTACTTCACCTTCAGCAGCCTGACCAGCGTGGGATTTGGAAACGTGTCCCCAAACACCAACTCTGAGAAGATCTTCTCCATCTGCGTCATGCTCATAGGATGTAAGTACTGATATTATCATAAAGGCAGCTGTTTGCTGGCTTCCGACATGGGCACTGAAATTAACAAATGCAGCCTCATGTCCTGTACTCTAACTTTCGTGGGAACATTCCCCGTTTTAAGTCGTCCTCTTCTTTAATATTTCTTCAGACTGCAGTCAGCATAGCAAGAATTACTTCACACTACATCATGTCAGAGAGTTGGAAAGTTTAAAAGATTTTTTCTTATGTAGTATCCTTTCTATAATTACAGCGGCTGGACGTAGCCATAGATCATACTTTTTATTCTGAAAGCATATCTCTTAATGATTTATTAATAAACTTCGTCAGTGGGGATTGTAATATCCCCTCTCATGCTTATCAGCTCAGCTTCCTCTCTACAGAGTAATTACCTCTGCAGGCTGGCAGAGCCCTGGACCTCATTGATCAGGCAAAGCATAGGATAAAAAAAAATGAATATAATATTTAAAAGTAGTCCTCGGTCTAAAAAGGGACTGGAAACTTGTAACGGCTCATGATTGCACATAAGTACCCATTATGCAAAAAGCATGTACTGTACTGTGGTTATGGTTATCAACAGGTTAAAGCAAAGACTTGGAGGCAAGTTCTCAACTATCGGGTTTCTGTCGGGTTTCAGCCTTAATGCCTCCCGAAACTCAACTTGGCATAGAGAACCACAGAGGATGCAGGACAACTCCACTCATTTCAACTCAAATTATTGAAATGATGATTGTTAAAGTAGAGTATTAGGTTGAAAAACAAATCAGGCTATTTATTTCAGGCCAATAAATTAAATTCTTAAATATAAATCATGTCAGGTACATGAACAAATCTCTCTTAAAATAAAATCACTTGATATCAGTCAAAAAGTTAAATGGGAACGTTGTTTTATCATATTTAATTTAATCAATATCATGCTTTTTTGTGTTAATTAAATGCATTTACTGCAACTTTGAGATATTTATACTTTGTTTTAAATATGTTCTCTTTTTACACAATGTGTATGCTCTTTTTAAAATAATATTCGCAATTATTTTTAAATAATTTTTAACCTAACTGAATCCAAGCGATTGATTGTGTCCCATGTGACACACGTGAAAATACACATCCTCACACAGACAGCAGTTTCAGTGTGTGATGCGGACAGTGATGGGAGCTGACAGAGGTTGAGATGTTTGCAGGATCCAATGTGACAACAGGACAAACAGGGAGGCTCATGAAGGAGACGACAGCAAACACTCTGTCCTCTGCAGACAGAAGCCTTTTAGATCATTCAAACTCCTGCTCTATCTGCTCTCCAGAGGATGGAATAATTCTTACTGGGACTGCTTTTATTAATCCAGATTGTTCTGGCCATAGCCTTCTCTCAAATGTAATTGAACTAGATGGTATAAAAAGCACCAAAAATAAATTTGATTTTGAAGAACTATAATACCCACAGACTTGTTGCAAGCAGTGTCATGTAGGAACTATTCGTTGGATATTATGTTATCTGTGAATACACCACAGAACATGAGTGTGTGTGAAGTTCTGTTTAAAAACACATTCAAAATTTCATCTGAAGCTAATATTTAGCAATCTGACAAATCAAGTGGATATCATCAGCCTGTTTTCATTATAAAGTTGTCAAATAATGTTGAATAATACTGCTTTTGCAGTGATTTTGGCGTAAGATCCCGACTCCAAAAGCCACCTTTCACCTCCTAGTGATACACTGTGAGATGGTGTTAGCAGGAGACGTAGCTAAACAGAACCAGTTGCGATATAACTATACGCAGACAAGCAGATGGGTGGCGTCACTTAAGCACGTAGTCAGACAGATGATACACCGCTGGACGGTGTCAGGTTGTCAAACGGCCGCTAACAACATGATATAAAGAGCAAAAGGTTCCTATAGGTCAGACAGGATGGGCGGTGGATGGGTCCAGTGAACCTCAGTCTGGTATTTACGTCCCGTCTGAAAGTGTTTTATTTTCTACACTTTACCATGTGCCTCTTTTGCCTAATCCTAAACATCCATGCCAACATTTGTGTTTGTTGACCTCCTGGCGTTGGTTGCCATGTGCTTTTGCTGCCCAAACATAACCACATGCAGCTTCATCTCACCATGTGCTTGTGTTGACATCACAGTAGCTGCATCCCCGAATGTCAATAGCAGACACGGAAGGATACGGAAGGATACTTAGAGTGTAATATGTAGACATGAAAGGCCACTGACAAAGCGGCAGCATGTGACAACTTGGGATGAAAATGTGTTAATATCAACCAAAGTTGCAGTCTTTTTAAAAGAAAAATCATGTTATGAACTCTTCCTCAACTGACAAGCTGAACTTTAGAAAGCATTTTTCAACAGAAAGAGGATTCAGTCCACCATCACTTCCATTGAAATTGTCACTATGAACAGGAGGAGCAATTCAAGCAACCAAAAACATTTTCATTATACATATGGGCATGTGAGTGCTGTGTTAGGATAGACCAGAGAAAAAGTGAAACTACACTTTAAGATAATACTTTGTTGGTGTAATCATTTCTCCTGGCTATAAATAGATCTTCTCCTACGGGAACTTACATGATATAAAACAATATAAAAGTCCTCATTTGGTGCTGTAACGCTTCTCTAAAGTTCTACCCAGACTAAAGTAGAGCTTGACCAGCCTGAGTGGTCCAAATCAAATGGGTATTTTCCAAAGCTGCAGTCTTTTTAGTGCCAAAGTCACCCCTTGTATTCCCACAGAAAGTGTTGCCTTACTGAGCTGCGGTGGAGGGAAAGTAACACAAAGTATTGATTTAAGATAAACTTGGAAAAAGGTCTGAAATGGTCTTTTAATGACTTCAGTCCACACTAGCCTAACACACCGGGTCACAGTAAGTCAATGAGTAGAGTGACTATTGAGCAAGACAACGACTTCCCTCCTGTTTTGGATTTTGTAGCACACCAGGCTCTTGGGTTTAGGGGGTTAACTTTCACAGATTGCAGTCCATGAATCATGTTCACAAGACACTCACAAGTGCATCCTATAATACTGAAAAGCAAATGGGCCCGTATAATCAAATTGAAGCGTAGAATGACAACTTGATGAAAATAACTTTATTTGCTTAACACTTTCTTTTTTTTTTGCATTTGAACAGTTTCAGTGAGTCTTAGTGGTTCCTGAAAAAATTGGGACAGTCCCAAATTACAAGCAGCTGTCCCAAATCCCAAATCTTATCTTGTTTCTCTCAAAAATGAACTGTTACAGTAACAATTAATATGAACAAGCTGTGTCTGTATGCTGTGAGACTCAAAGGTGAAAATGCTGAGGAGACCTGACTTGGTGACACTGTTAAAAAATGCTGCACTGAATGTATTATTTATTGGAGCGCTGATAAATTGTCATGAATAATTAATCACATAACGAAGATACATGCAACAAGCTGCAGCTGTCACCAGAATAAAGTGCACTCTGAATTTTAAAAAAAATCATTACAATCTTAGCTGCTGAAAAGACGTTTAAAAGGACATTGTACATAATGGTTAATCCGTCTTGTAAACTAGGACACTGTCTTCCTTAAAGCCAACATATCTATTTTATTCATCTCTAACTGAGCTTCAATACATTAATGAATTATTAGTCTAATGTTACCCCAAAATATTCTATATATTTTAATCCATCTGATATTTAGAATGAAGCCACACGTTTGAAACATTAGCCCTTTTTACACAGACATTATGCTACAGAGCAGCTATAAAGTCCCTTCTTTAGGCTGCCTTTGCATATTTGCACAGGACTAAATAACAGCAGTATAATTCAGTTCCAGTGTGTGATTTTAAACAACGAGCTGGCATCCAGGAGGCAAAAGTGGAGTAAGAGGCTTGACGTTTAGCACAACAGCTTTGGCCTCTAGTGGAACATAAAATGTACACCTCTCCATCGCTTTATAAACAATAACAACGGCATTAACTTGGCAATGACAATCATTTACCATCTCTGTGATATGGCAGCTGATCTCGTCCTCTGCTGAGAGGGTAAGGAGCCCCTGAATGTCATTGTTTTCCTGTTTCCAGGGAGATATAAACCACTTGTAGTGACTTTCTGAAGTAAACTTTACCATTACTGCTATAAACAATATGCAATTACGTTTGAAATATAAAGTGCGTATATTTTATTTTTATTTAATTTAATTGACATGCAGTTCTCTTCTGAGTGTATTCTTTTTTAAATAAAAGAGAAGCTTTAGTCTTGAGGACAGGTTAAGTGTAGCTGCAGGCAGCCATGGAGAGGGAGAGATCTGACATGCATGTTATGCAGACAGTAATAGGCACCATACTGATGAAATGAATAAAGTAAAGGGATTTTTATGCAACATATAATGTTTTGCATTCTGTTACATACATCACAGTCATTGTGTTTTTTTCTAATAACAAACAGTTGACTTCTTGAACTAAAATGATATATTTTAGCATAAAGTTTTGACTTTTATTGTTTTTTTGTCCCATGACATATTGGAGGCCACGCCCACTGCAGTCATGTGACTAATCCTACCACCAACTCCCCTGTATCGAATTTCATTTATCCTGAACTGGTCAACCTTACGAAGATGTGTATACATATGCACATATACATATCTTTACTTCACAGTGTACATACAGTGCAAAGATGCCATTGTATCTTCAGCTCTGATTTATTATGTTATATATTATAATATTATCACTATTCTCCTTTATTATACCATCAGCTGTATGAGTTTCCTCTCTCTTCTCTGTTCTCTTTACCATTTCCTTGCCCTTATCCACTAACAGTATTTTCATCAAACATATCACCCAAAGGTGTCAAGCTTAATATATATCTTTTCAGATGGAGAAGACAGTCAGCCAGAAATATGTCAGGTCATATCAGTGTATTGAGTGCCCGCATGTCCCTATACTCTGTTAATGTATATGTCATTCTCTCCTGTCCTCCTTCCTCACACTTCCAAACCCTCCCCTCACGTCTCACCCTGTCCCCGTCTCCCACCCGCAGCCCTGATGTACGCCAGTATCTTTGGAAACGTGTCGGCCATCATCCAGCGGCTTTACTCTGGGACAGCCCGCTACCACACCCAGATGCTCCGAGTCAGGGAGTTCATCCGCTTCCACCAGATCCCCAACCCGCTCAGGCAGAGGCTGGAGGAGTATTTCCAGCACGCCTGGTCCTACACCAACGGCATCGACATGAATGCTGTGAGTACCCATCCTCACGCACCCAAATCCTGTGTGTTTACACCCAGTCTGTTCATATTGATGAGTGAGTGTTGGGCATGAATACACACATGTACACAGAAAAAGGCTAGAGGAGGATTTTGAGCTTGCATTGTACGTTAATAGGATGATGTGAAGACTTTGTCTCAGCATGCATGGTCCGACATCATCAAAGAAAATAGGACTGATGTGAGTATCATAAAAAATATGCACACGCACACACACACACACACACACGCACACACACACGGCCAAATGTGCAACAGACAGGTTAACCCTTTGAAACCTGAAGCGTCATCACTTATCTTGTGTTGCTTTCACGCGCCTTTCACAAGTAACAAGAAATCAGTAGATTTAGATTTTATTTATAAATCTAGGGTAAAAAAAAACAACTACATTTTTAATAATTACATATTTAAATTTATGTTACAGAATAATTAGAAATGTTTAAGCATTTTCCCCAGTCTTGCTTGCGTTGTTTCCTTTTTTAATTATTTTTTGTTTCTTTTTATTGATTTCACCTATTTTATTTGTTTAATTTATTTATTTCCTTTTATTGTTGTGTTTTATGTTTTTATTGTTTTTTTTGTATTTCTTTGTATAATGTTATATTGACATTTTGCATCCTGCATCTTGCATTACTCTTGTTTTAATTTCATCTTAACTCTATCCTAATTTTGTCTCGCTAGTAGGACTGTTTGGCTTTCTGTCGTTGTATTGCCTATGTATTCCATTTTTGCTATTGCTTTGTTTGTCAAAGCACTTTGTGAACTCTGTTTTTAAAGGTCCTATATAAATAAAGTTAGTAGTAGTAGTAGTAGTAGTAGTAGTAGTATTCAACTTTTCAAGTACTTTTTTGTACTCTTTCCTTCTTCCCATGTTTCTGAGAGAATTCCAGGGTATTTTCTCAGGTTTCAAAGGGTTAAAGTATTTGCAGCATGCATGGAGCTCCATCAGTTTGCCAAAATGCATGGCGGTTAACACACTCTTTTCGCATACAAGTTGAAACCCACAGAGACAGTGAGTCACACCTGTCAGTGGACACAAAAAAGGCACCCTGCATTCAGACTGAAGGAGTGCTTTCAGCATGCTTGCTGTATACAGCTGACCTCAGCTTGGACTCTGTGAGTCACAGCACATAGGATGCCTCTGCTCACATGTGCACACACTCTGGCATGATCCCATTCACATGTTCTCTTTCTTTGCACCGGTGTTATTAGGGCTTTGAGTCAGATATGACGTTGGACACACACACACACGCATGCAAATACAGATCCACATGCACACACAGACATACACAACTATCAACATAAACATGTCACACACTTGACACCTGCTGATGTAAGCATGTAATGCCGTGCATGAGTCAGTGGATGTCATCCTTACTATCTTTACAACAACAGTTTTTCCCTGCATTGTAAGCTGTTTCATTCTCTCAGCTCAGAAAGTACACTTTACTAAAAATATCTCTGCTTATAAGAACAGGATGCCTTTCCAGCATCCTAATTCTTTTCAAAATTGCCCCTCGGAGCATAATCAGTGCCTCATTGTTGTCTGTGAAGCCTCACAGAAGCATAGAGGAACTGCGTTTGGGAGCACAGTCCAAGTGCAAATGCAAAATTCCATCGCTGGAATCCTGATTCATTTCAGTATAATAAGTGAGCCACTGAAGTAACAAAAAAAAACAAATTGGACAAGCATCCATGAGAATGTATTATGTATTCCTGTGTCAGCCCCCTCCTCTTCCCTCATTACTTCGCTCTCTTAAAGGAGCACTGAGGTAGAGAATGTTGACTGTAATGAGTATTATGATTGTGTGGAGTAGATCCTGTCTGTCCGTCTACTCAACTGATTCAATCAGCTGTGACCTCCTTCATGAAGGTGGAGGGAATGATAATGCAGCTGCGATTAGGAACTGAACGCAACAGGAGTGTTGTGATGAAAGCACAGGGAGAGAGAAAATGATATTTTGC
This sequence comes from Plectropomus leopardus, assembly GCF_008729295.1. NCBI lineage: Eukaryota > Metazoa > Chordata > Actinopteri > Perciformes > Serranidae > Plectropomus > Plectropomus leopardus. The sequence goes on from NC_056483.1 coordinate 22,006,608, forward strand.
TTTTTTTGCATGTTGATGAGCAGGACACTGAATCAGCTCTGAGGTTGCTCCTCTGCAGCTGAACTCTAACCTCTAACCCTTAAAGATGTGGGATTTGTGCAGATAATATAAGAAAAGTTTTTTGTTTTGTTTTTTTTAAATAAGTTTTAGTGAAAAAAGGGACTTTTTCTTTCTAAAGTATTGTGTTGAGTTGTGTTTCCACCAAGCAGGTCGGTTTACTTAATTGTGAAAAGTGGTGGATGGTACCTTTTTCACAACCACTAGAAATGGCTAGAAATGCTGCAGTCTGTTCATTGGTCAGTAGAGAATCAACACTTCAGCCCCATTCTGTGGATGATAAACAGGGTGCAGACTTCACTTGTATAACCGATTAAAAGCTAATACAGCAAGTGCTGCTGGACAGGGCAGTAAGTGGCAACAACCTGGCCCACATGTAAGAGCACTGCCTGTGGTGAAAACAGGTCTAGGCTCTAGGTACTTTTTTGTAGGTGTGTCTTTTGGTTCCTAAGGTAATATACTGAAAACATTTGGGAAACACGGCTGTATTCACTTTGGCTGTAGAAGAATAGCTACAGCCCTTAGGAGGAGGAGGAGGAGGGGTCCTCTGGGATGGGCAGTTGTACAGAAGCCAGGGCCCCTGCTGAGGTGGGGGAGGGGAAGCATGTGGTCTGGGGTTGGTGAAAGGAGTCAAGGGGGATGGTGTCAGAACAGTCCCATAGTCTCTCACATCCAAAGTAGAACTCTCTCAGTTGGTCTGTCAGGTGCAGATTCTTAATGGGGAGTGGGGGGCTCTTGGTCTTAAGTTGATCTGTGTGAGGCCCTTCCAGAACATTTCATAATGAAGAGAAATTGTTGCTAATAGTTTAGCCTTCAACTAAGTGGAGCCAGAGGCGTCTTTTACACAGAGATCGCACCATGGGGCCGCAATAATTCCCCCCTTTATACCACCCCTGCACTGTTACACAGAACCAACCAACAGCAGCATCATTCACTCCAGTGTGTGATAATACACTGCATCACGGCATGCTGCAATCAAAGGAGGCATGACAGGCGCGACATTGAACACAAGAGCATTCGCCTCTAATGTGACATAAAACAAAAGTGTCGGTAGCACTTCCTAAACAATAACAAAGGCATAACATGTCAATGCCAATCATTTCCCTTTTCTTATGGCGGCTGATCTCATCCTCTGCTCAAAGGGTAGGGAGCTCCCGGATCTCACTGTTTATCCAGTTTGCTTTTCTTTTTCTATGATTTTTTTTTTTTAGCTGCTATGCTAAAAGCTGCCTTTTTAAATCTCTCGTGGTGAGTCACATGCATAAACATGTCATCAAAAGTCACACTCATGGTCATGTCTTTCTTTACGTTTTACACAGAACTCATTGCGGCTCTGTTACTACCTCCATTCCCGGCTCAGAGGCGAGACCACGCTGTCTCCCCTTTGCAGGATTGGATGTTATATACAGAACATCAAGGCGGTATAACGGAGTGATATTCCCACTACCTTGAACAGGTAGTGTGGCTAATCTTAGCCAGAGCATCGCCTTCATTTCACCACTGTCTCAGTCCAAACCACCTTGCTGGCAACTGAACAGCAGAGACAACCCCCACTGCTGCTGTTGTCTAGGTTGGACTCGGTCCACTGTGACACTCAGTGTGGGGAGGTTTGCCAGGATTCAAGCCACTACAGTTGCGTTCCTGCGTTAATCTTGGGGAAACATTCCACAGCGGCAGGGAGCAAGGCAGAGGGAGCGTTGCTAGCAAGCAAATTCTTGTCTCATTTGTGGTCTGATAGACAGGAGTAAGAGCGGGGCAGGAGGGGCTGAATAAATGTGCAGTGGGCAACTCTACAATCAAATTTTATTTTATTTTATTTTATTTTATTTAGAAGGGACCATGTACAGGACAACATAAATGTTACCATTTGATGCACCGTACCAGATTATAGTTTTAAGCTAATTTGCATCTGCAGTCCCTCGTCAGGTCAGAACAAACATACAGCATGACATGACAATATTAAGTTATACAAGAAGAAGAGAAAAAAAAGACACGCACAAGAAAAATAATACACACAATAGCACATGATCTAAAGCGATACAAAGAAAAAGAAAGACAATACAACATAAAACTATACAAAAAGCACATCACTTACAAAACGCAGAATAAAATACTACACACAGCAGGGCATCGCAAGTGAATGCTTGTCCAATTAAAAACAACTGATAAAGTCTTGAGTTTAGGGTCAGTGAGTGCAGAGCTGAACAGCTTTCAACATCCTTTTCAAGGTGGTATTGAAATAAATCAATGTATTGGAACACTGGGTTACTATATGAAGCACGTGCTTATGCCCATGATCCTCTGTAGGAGGATATCTGCTTCATCTTTAACCACACTGCTGCAGAACTGCTGGCCATCTTAGATATGAAAAAATATATTTCTATGTATCCTCTGGTGGAGGAGCTTAAGACAGAGAGAGGAGAGCTGAAGGAGGAGGGTGTTCTTGACCTCTTTTTGGTTGATTGTTTTTTTGTTATTATTCCTTTTCCAGACTTCTGCCTACCCCGATTTTAATGTGCAGAGTAGTAGGGTGTTTTCCCCGACAACTTTGACAGGTCATTCTTCTTTTACAGTTTCAACCCAAGTATCCTGCTCTCGGACATCCAAAGCATAATCCACTTTCCATCAGAAACTCAATTTTTGCTTCATGAGATTGTGAATTTACCTTCTGACATTCGGCTGAAGGATGCCTGCCCACACAAAAGGGACACGAGGTGTCAGAAGCACTGGGGAACATGTTGCATTGTATAACAGAGGATTTCTCTCGAGCGGACTTTGCAGCTTTGCTGTCAGACACTGTGGTGTAAAAACTTCCTATCTGCTTGGTTTTGATTCAGCAGTAGTCTTGGCCTTTAACTTCTTTACATTGGCAAGAGGATCATGACTGTCCCAGAGCAGTGGGCTTTGGCGTATTATAGCTTGCCTTTCAAAGAATGCTACAAGGTCATTCATTTTTTTGCTTTTCTTTGGCTTTGCTCCAGAATATCACCAGCTGCTGTCCTCCACATCTGGCTCAGTTTATAAGGTAGCTTTGACACAGTGAGCCTCAGGTTAGAGGCCAAGTCAAGCTCCTCCATGGCCTGCAGATCTGTCATTGTATTACAGCAGGCTCTGTGAAAAAGCGCATTGTCTTTCCATCCTCTCCCTTTTTATTTTTCTAGTCAAGGGCTTTTCCCCTTTAGGTATTAGCAGTTTTGATTTCATCTCCAAAATGCACCCTTGGCAGTCTCTTAGCCTCAGTAAAGTGCATGTAAGAACACATTTGAGACGAGAATGGTCCTACTAAAAAAAGTCTTTCCTGTGCATTTTTAAAAAATCTGCATTCATATGATAACATTGTGAGATCAATACTTGAGTACATGGGGCAGCAAAAACAACCAAAGAAGCTGTAGTATGCATGCCAGGGCAGTAGTTGGCGGCGTGGCTTTATAATGACACCAGAGAAGAACACTGAACGCATGCGGATCCACAGGATCTCACAGGATCTCACAGGATCCACACACTGCCAGAAGGGGGTAATCAAAAGATTACACTCTGGAACCCAGTTTTAAAAGTCTGCGTTTTCATGCCCCCAAAAACTAGTTCTTGTTTGCACAAAAGGCCAAACCACAACAAAGTTTAACGTTTCATGCAAAAACTGTTGTCATGTAAATGGCTCCTTTGTGTCCAGGAGAGCTACTGGTTTTCTCTTCAGTTCCACATTGAAATGCCTTGATAATAGTCTGATAGTTTCTGGGATTGACATCAAAAACTGGAGTCTCCCTGGCAGAAGTGATGTCTGTGTGTGCTGTTGGGACCAATAAATCAGCAACATATTTTTTTTCTCTGCATTATCATTTAGGAATTGTCGTCATTGTTTGTAGCTGTAATTCCAGTTCTTGTTTTGGATTATATTACTGATGTGCTCTGGTGGCCTTGGTTGTTGGATTAGTAGCCTTTGGACTGGTGTTTTGCCAATGGCTCCGAGATCGGCAAAATTTATTTGGAGATGGTTCTGGATTCACTGATATATCGGATTTCCTCAGTGACTTCTTAGATAATCATCCATGTCATTGCATTGTGCTTGTGGTAAAAACAGTGGTGGGTTTGGTGAACTGAATCTTTTACAGGATTTTCAATATTGGCATCTGATTCGGCTCGGCACATTTCCAGTTCCATTCATCCCAGTCCAGTTTGCAGTGGAGCCTTCTCTGTTCCCAGTGCATGCTTTCCTTTAAAGCTTGCTGGACCGGCTGCAGAGCAGCTCTCTGTGGCAACTTCAAGGCAGGCTGAGGCAACAGAGGAAGTGGTTGATCCTGATTTTGAATGTTTCGAGGAATGTGAGCTCTTTGATGCTTTGGAAATGCTTTCCTGGGTTCAATGAGCATCAGACGGTCGATTTGAGAATTTTTTTCCCTTTTCAGCATCCTCAACGAAATTTCCGTATGTAGACGTGTTGGCTCATATCAAGAAATTTTCACATTTTTCCTCAGTGAGACCATTTCAAAAAAAGATTAATGAATCTGAGTTACATTTACAATGTTGCAACACTTTGTTTCACCTTTACAACATTTCCACCATGTACAATAAATATTTTCATGTACAATGAATATTTTCAAAGCATGCCAACCAACACGTCCGTCACATGTTGCCGCTCTGTCAGGACCTTCTGCGTCAACGTATGATGTTTTAGGCATCCTTCTGTGTCAGCTGTTTACGCTTCAGGATGCCGCTACGGCGATGTTGCTACAGTGATGTCAACAAATGCACGTGGTGGGATGAAACAGCATGGTCCCTGTGTTCACACAATAGTGCAGACTGTCACAATGGTTGGGATAAGTCACCAAAGTCATGGATGGTTAGGTTTAGACAAAAGAGGAACATGATAGGGTTCAGAAAAAAAAAAACCCACACCTACTCACACATCCACACGGGAAGAAAACTCTGCACGTTCACACGTAAGTCGGTTGTTTGTGGGACCCATCCACCTCCCCACCCGCCCGCTTGATGAGCACATTCACGCCCTTAATATTACATGGTTACCGGCAGCCTTAGGGGCATGTGACATATCATCCAGCCGTGTTGTTAAGTGACACCACCTGTGTGAGTCGCATGTGGACACACCCGATGTCTTCCAGCACTTGTGTACGAGTTTGATGTGGATGCAGAAGGTGGCTTTTGGCGTCACACTCCTACGCCAAAAGTATTGACTATTTGACGTGTTTGGAATGAGAACCGGGTGTCTCAACAGCAGATGAACATTTTCCCCAATTCATTTCCATTTCATAACATGTACACATCAAGATATCACTGGATTTCTGTTTTCGGACACTGAATATCATTACAGTGTTTCTTTTATAATTTGCCAGCAAAGCTTACTAATTCCATCCTGGATATACGGCTCAGAGCATCTCTTTACATGCAATGTTCCGCTGGTAAACACCGAGCCCCCACCAAGTACAACCTCTCACAGTGACGGCACTCCCCAATGACTGTGTCCTCCAACAATGCACCATGCCACACAGCACAAATTGCTCGGGAATAGTCAGAGCATTGTGACAGAAAGCTCAAGGCACCGGCCAGGCCTCAATATTCCCCACGTCCTAATCCGATCAAACATCAGTGAGACATGCTGGTACCCACAGAGGGACCTTCATGGATTAGATTCAGTTCTGACCTGTCAAGGCATGGACATGGGACCTGTGAGGGTGTTGTGTGATGTCTGGCACTAGGGCGTTGGCAGCAGATCCTTTGAGTCCTGTTAGTTGAAAAGTGGGACCTCTATCGATCGGTAGGCCCCACAGATGCTCAATCAGACAGAGATCTGGGGAATTTGGAGGCTAGGTTGGTGCGTTGAGCTCATTATCAAGTTCCTTGGGCCATTCCTGAGCAATTTTTGCTGTGTGGCATAGTGCATTGTCCATCGGGGCTGTGCTTAGTCTGCACTTGTTTGCAGTGTTGTAATTTAACAAAGTGATAATACTTCATTACAGTGCTTAAGTATTTTTGGAAGTATTTTTATTATTTCTGTCAACTTTCCCTGTCACTCCACTGCATTTCTCGTATGCATTTTAGTTATTTTCTACAAAACAGGGAAGGATTGAAGGAATGGACAGACAAGTGAAGGAATGAGAGAGAAGGAAAAACAGGATTTTGTTCTTTAAATCCTTTAAGTTCTAAAAAAAACCCTAGTTTTTCTTCACATGTATTATCAGCTCCATTTTTAAGGTGATGTATGTTACAAATGGGTAAATGTAATAATTCTCAGTAATCTGATCGCTTGCTTTTTGATTGACAGCATTAACTTGTGCTTTTACTTTTGATACTTTTAATATCATAAAACTACTTTTGATAGTTAAGTACAGTAAATATCAGCTCCTTTTAGACCCTACCCATTTATATTCTCATATATGACTTTAACCTCTACCATTGTCATTTTCTGGTAAGATATCGCTACTTTTACTCAAATGTGGCTTTCAGCTAGTCATCCATCACTAGGTGTTTGGGTGGATAACGCGAGCTAAGCGGCTGCCACATAAATGCCAGGACCCAAGGCCTCGCAGCAGAACATTGCATTTATACGAGATGATCAATATTATTCATTTGACCTGTCATTGGTTTTAATGCTGTGGCTGATTGGTGTGTATTTATTTTAACCTATGCCCTGCTCGACACCTACCAGGCAGCTAACTGCATCTAAATTAAATTGTCAGATATACAGCCACCTGTGTGTATTTGGCTGCAGCTGCAGAGTGGTTGCGTGGTGAAAGTGTCCCACAGGCCGTGAAAAAAAAAGACACAAAAGCCCATAAAAGCATTTCTTTCCACACAAAAGAAGCATTACTCAGCAGAAAAAGCTACAGCAAAGACCACAATAATATATCATGACAGAAAACATTTATATAAACAATAACAGTGTGACCTTGAAAGTCAGCAGTTCAGCATCTGCTAAACGCTCCAGTAAAGTGGAGCCAAAAAACACCTGATGTACCCTGCCTCTAAAATCTCACTTCAGCACTTTTTGGGGGTTGAACCTGGCAACCCACAAATCAACAAAATGGTTGTTGTTTGCAGGGAGTAATAGCAGGCTATTATTAAAATACGCAAAGGGAGTTCTCAGCTGTGTTGTGAGTTTGTTGTATTTGTTTTAACGCTTCTATGTGTTTGACTGTCTTCAGAGCAGATCGTATAACATTTAAAAAAGTGAATAATTACTGGAGTAAAAAGTCTAGAGTGCTGTACAATCTAACAAGTTGATCTTACTCAAAATAATCTTGGAAACATGTTCCTTGAAAAAAGAAAGTAAATAAAACTATTAGTCTTAATTTATGTTTACTTTATATCTAATTGTGAAGTTTACTCAAAATTTAGCCATATTTACTTAATTTTGTGAAGCTGTTGCAACTTAAAAATGACAAGTGAAATGACTTTTTTCTTTCTAAGTGTTAGGAACTTCAGCTAACCAAGTTAGTCTGACTTCACTTGATCAACACAATAAGGATTTGCTAATGATCAAATTAGGAAATCTGGGAATTCTGATTTGGTGACATGTTTAAAAGAAACAAATACGATTGAATAGTTCGTAACCAGCAGAATACAGATATATAGCACAATAAAATTAGTTTACTGAAGTTGCTAAAACTTGAAAAGATTGATTTGATTAAACTTGTCATTTTTAAGATGCAATAATTCCACAAAATTCAGTAAGTATAACAACATTTTAATTAAACTTAACAGTTTGATTTGAAAATCTGATGAGATTTTTTTAAAAAAAATTAAGTAACATCAAGTCTGACAAGTTGATTTTACTTTAAAAAAAAAAAAATCTGATTGCCTTGAAAAATATGAGAAAATATGGGGTGCCTGGTGGCTCAGTGATTAGAGCAGCGCCCCATATACAGAGGCTGTGACCTCGCTGCAGCAGCTGCGGGCCCGATTCCAGCCTCAACCCTTGACTGCATGTCGCCCCCTCTCTCTCTCCCCCTTTCACGGTAAAACTGTCCTGTCCATTAAAGGCAATAAAAGTCCCCAAAAATAATCGTTACAAAATATATATAAATAAGTAAATATAAATATTAATCTTAATGTATCTCTATGTCAAGTTATACAAAATTTTGCTGTATTTGCTTAATTTGTGAGGTTGTTGCAACTAAAAAATGACAAGTGGAATTACCAGTTTCCTCAACTTTTTTTTAAAGTAAAATCAACTTGTCAGATTTCGCTGTGAGACAAATGTCAAAACAAGAGATGGACACTTGCTTATAGAGAGATAAAGACTGAACCCAGTGAAGTCTGAAATGAAGAGAGAAGCTCTAAATGGATGGAAAAGAGAGAAATGGAGGGGAAGAAACATGGTGTTGGTGTTTTAGGAACAGTTCTGTTGTGTGCACTCAGCCAGAGAGTTACAAGCTCCTAGCCTGCCGCTTAAAAGAGCTTTGGCTTCCCTTGCTTGCAGTGAACTCATTAAAATTGCACCAATTCTTCATATTAATTACACTCTACGGGCCCGCTGTCTCCGTTCTGGTAGGCTCTCTGAAATACAGTTTGAAATAATTTTGCACTGAAGCTCTAAAATTGACTGCATAGGCCCATTTTAAGAGAAAGAAGAACTCATGTCCATCTTCTCCTTACATTTAGAACTTAAAATCATAAAAGATTATATTAAAACCATGACCTCTTCTGGTTAATGTATAGGCAATTCAGTTTTGTCATGTAAATTTGTGGAATGGTGTAATAACAGTAAAAGGATAATGTCCCATGAATGTTCACCAGCGGAGATGATGATAATAAAGTGTGTAAAGACACTTTTAATGATTCATTTTAAAGAGTCCATAATCTGTGACATTTATTTGACATTAGCTTTATGTTCTGGATTTCGCACATCGATCAATTTCTGCTAATAGCAAAAATCAATGCTGATGTAACCTCTCACTATCAGTTCATCCGCTTTCTTTGTCCCGCCTCCACTCCTCCCTTCTCTTGCTGTCTCCTTGCACCTCACTCATCTTTCTTCTTCTTTATTTTTCCCGCGTGTATCTGTGTATAACTTTTATTCAACTCTCTGTCTTCTGTCTCCTCCTGTCCTCCCCTTCCTCTCTATTACTTCTACTTTGTATACTCCTCCCCTCCCTCTGCTTCCTCGCTCCCTCTCCCCAGGTGCTGAAAGGTTTCCCAGAGTGTCTCCAGGCAGATATCTGCCTCCATCTGAACCGGACGCTGCTGCAGAACTGTAAAGCTTTTAAAGGCTCCACCAAGGGCTGCCTCAGGGCGCTGGCCATGAAGTTCAAGACCACCCACGCACCCCCGGGTGACACGCTGGTCCATGCCGGAGACGTTCTTACTGCTCTCTACTTCATATCCAGGGGATCCATCGAGATACTGAGAGGAGACGTGGTGGTAGCCATCTTAGGTACAAGAAATACAATTTAAAGTTTTCAGTATATGTTTTACTGATGACATTTACCACATACTGTGGCCCTTGTCCCCTTGCTCCACTCTCTGGGTGTTGACTAAGAACAAGTTTAAGCCACGCCGCCTCTCAACTGCTCTAGCACATGCATTAGTTGGTAGTGCCATCTGTTGGTGAGCATAGAGTGTTACTCCCAAAAGTTCAATGTTTAGATTCAGGTTAGCACAACTAAAGACATGTCCTGGGTTTCACCTCGTCTCCTGTCAGCATGAGCTGGGATTGGGTCTAGCTCCCAAAACAGGAAAACGGTTAACAAAATGAATTAATTAATGATAAAGTTCTATTATGTAAAGATCTGGGGCTGCATTCATAAAGGTTCTCTGGTAGAAATAGTTACTCCTGGTGATGACATTCTAAGAAAATTCTTAGAATTGTAACAATTTCCAAGAATTTCCCTTAAAGTCAAGACTTTGTCTTAATAAAGCAGCAGCAGGACTTTAAAGTTTCTTAAACGAATAGTTTACGCAGAAATGCAAATTCAGTCATTATCTATTCACCCTCATTCAGGCCTCGGTTTGGCCTTTTGTTCACATGACAACGCTGTTTTGGGGTCTGAAAACGCAAACTTTTGAAACCAGGTTCCAGAGTGTAATCTTTTGAAAATGCCTCACCTTCTGTCGCCCTGTAAACTCACAATCGGAGATCCTGTGATTAATCGTCTGCCAGCGCAGAGTGAAATCACCACTGACAATACAAACTTGTCTTTTATCTATAAAGGTTTTCATTGTTTTCATCTCCTCCAGGGAAGAATGATATCTTCGGCGAGCCCATCAACCTGTATTCTCGTCCGGGTAAATCCAATGCTGATGTGAGGGCTCTGACCTACTGCGACCTGCACAAAATCTTCAGAGAAGATGTTCTAGAGGTGCTAGATATGTATCCTGAGTTTGCAGACCACTTCTGGAACAACCTGGAAATCACCTTCAACCTTCGAGATGTGAGTTTATCCAAGCAAAGATTTAAACTTTTTCAACAGAGTTCCTGATTCTTACTGTTGCTGGTTTTTCAAATAGCATCCTCATACTGTATCCCTAAATAAAGGCTGTTAATGCTGCTCCTTGTTTCAGACCAACATGATCCCAGGCTCTCCAAGCAGTGATGACTCCAACTGTGGAGGATTCAACAAATTACGCAGACGCAAGTTATCATTCCGAAGACGCACAGAAAAAGGTGACCTTTCCTTTACAGCTCATATCTCAGTCTGACCATTTGTTTTACTGTCACATAAAAACATCTCCAAATTATCTGTCTGTCTGAATGGTAACAGAAATACAACATCAGCAAATTTCATTTCATTATAAAGTTTCTCTGGCAATCCTCTCCTATTGGTCATCTTTGAAAAGTTAGTCTGGAGTCCTGGACCGGCCAATCTCCCTCTTTTTTAATTTATCCTGGGAAACCTCTGTCCAGATGATGCAGATGCTGGAGAAATTAAAAAGTCCCATAAGTCTGCAAGGCGGAGACAGAGGGAGGCAGCCAGCAACCAAAAACAGGAGGAGGCACCTAAGAGGCAGTGGCAGGCACACCGAAGCTCAGTGTCTTCACACTCCAGCGGTGATGAGGTATAACTACACTTTTCATTATGTCCAACTCCAAAACACTTCTTGTTTTTCGGTTGCCTTTGTTGTTCACCATCATGCAATGAAAACTGATAGTTTGGATCTCTAGAAGAGGGGTTGTATGATGTACTTATCCATTATCAGTGTCAATGCATACAGTAGATCCTGGTTGACCCCCAGTTTGGAGAAGCTGGACAGCAGCAAGACATATTTAAAAAAAAAGTCCCACCAAAAACATCTATGTCATTTTAAAGACTAAACCCACCAACCCTGGCCGGAGTGCGACCTCCTTAGAATGTGAAAAAACTATGGATAGGTGACTCACACAACCTGACTTCAAAAGATCCAAACTCTACCTTTAATATCTTGGATCCAAACCTTTTACAGGGGGAGGAGTCAGTTGTGACCAGACTCGCCCCTCCACCAGCAATGCTGGAGAACCCTCTGGCTCAAGCCCCGCCCAGGAACTTCAGTGAGAACACAGAGGGTGATGGAGATCCCAAAACTGGGAACACCTGCAACGCCCTGTCAGGTAAAACACAACAGAATAGTAGACCTAAAGTATACAGCATACAGACGTATGCAGTTCCTTTACTTAAATGAAAGTATGCATACCACAATTATAATCAGATAAGTGACGTAACATATTAAAAGTAAAAGTACCCAATGCAGAAAACTAAGAAAAAAAATTCTAAGTCAATTTCCTAATTGATATTTTTTAATCAAATTTTATAAAAATTTGAACACTTTAAAAAAAGTTCTAATACCACACAAACATTGTGAAAGTACATGTCCTGCACTGAAAAGGTTGCAATGCATAAAATGCATAAAACTTGATATATATATATATATATATATATATATATATATATATATATATATATATATATATATATATATATATATATATATACATCCTCAGTCAGTTGGCTACTTAATATTTTTTTAGATTTTCTAAAAAAAATTCTTGTGTTTTTTTCTTTATGCAATAATCACGTAAACCAACTAATATTAAAGATACTCAAATAAAGTACAAGTACTTCAAAACTGTACAGTCATGCCTGCGCAAACACACACTCTCTCTCCTTCTCCACCTGTCTTTTCTCCCACAGGTGCATTCTCAGGCGTGTCCCACATCTTCAGTTTTTGGGGGGAGAGTCGGGGAGGCGGTCAGTACCAGGAGGTTCCTAGCTGCAGTCTGGCTTCCCCCCCACCCCTCAACACGCCGCTGCACAGCCTGAGCCGACAGCAGCGCAACCAGCTGGACACACGCCTGGACCTGCTGCAGAAACAGCTCAACAGGTGGGACTGGTTGAAGGTCTGGGTGTGCATTCTGGCTCGTGTGTGTTGGTCTGACTGTAGCTGTTCTTTTGTGTTCTGTATCTTGTTGAAGGAAGACAATATGAAAGTCCCTGCTAAAAACTCTGCAGTCATCTAACAGTGTGAGACCATGTCCTTTTCCACCACTGCGGAAAAAAAAGAGTTTTTCCGTCCCTGTAGCCTTTTGCTGGATCAGGCTCTTTGTCAGGTCTTGTTGAGATCACAAGCTCCGTCTTTTTGCCGGCTTTTTGCTCTGGAGCTGTCTGCGCCTTCAGCTGTATGCTCGCTGCTGTAACGCATGATTGACTGGATGCCTCTGCTGGATAGGATGTGTCAGCAGGCTGAACATGTGTGTGAGGAATTTAGGATGGGGAAAAAAAACTCCTTCCATGTACTGAAAATATCTGCACATACGGTTAAGTCTACGCTGGACTTCAGAAAGTTGTAGGAGATCTGCAGAATGAGTCCTAACTAGCTGGATGGGAGTCTCAGATAGGACCCAGCAGGTTTGATGGTGAAACTTCCTCCTCCTGTATGCGTATAGCACATATTCTGTATTCCCACTGTGTGACCAAGATGCCAATTTACTAATAAGGTACAGTAAAACTTCAGACTTCTGTGCAGAATAACAGCAGGACAGGAAGAGAAATGCCGTTTTCAGCACAAGTTTTTGAAAAGTATAACAATTAGAACAGAAAGTTTTTGCAAGAAGTGGAAGGTAGACAGAATAATATAATATTATACAAATGTATTTTGCAGCATCAGTTGCTAATTAGACACTAACTACAATGTTGAGATCTGAGGATTACAAACACTCTCTCTGTTACGCATCCATTATATTTTACAGACTGACTTCCTGGTTCAGCTTTGATCTATTGTACTTTCCATTGTTTTTCTCACACAGTTTTTCTTTGCAAAGAGCATTCATATTAGACATTTATGTTCCCAAATTTTAGTGATTAGCCCTTTGAAACCTGGATCAACATTATTTTCCTTGTGCTGCTTTCAGATGCCTTTCACAAATATTTAAACCATCAAACCCTGAACAAATTGGTGCATTTTTTCAGAAACATAGGACACTGGTAATGAGCAACTTGGGTAAAAAATTCCTTCACAAATTAGTAAATTTTCAAAATATTTAGGGAAAAAAAAATCAAACAGCATCGTCTATCGAGGGGATTTGTCATAGAGATGCTGATATGATATGTATGAAATATATGTATAATCATACCCATGGTTTGCAATTACATAAAACACCAAATATTTTTCTTCTAGCGATTGGGGTGAAACCACTGGACACAGAGATCAACCCTCATACAAGAAAACATATTTCAACTTACAGTTTAACTGTATGCTGAGATCATTTGTTACTAGCCGGCCACCATTGTTTTAAACAGACGAGTTTGTATTACGTTACCCACCAAAAGACCTTGCTCTGGTTTGGCACAGTGCATTTTGGTGGCTGTAGGTTTTCTACCTCTTGAGCAAAAGTGAATGCCACAGTCCTTTTTCTCTGTTTTTCTCTGGTCATGTGACACCAATTTCAAAAAGTGTTTGCCTCTCTCTAATGCATTGATGGCCGAGTTTCATGTGAGGACTCTCTTTAACGATGAAGCACTTTCTAAAGAGTGGATCAAGAGATCAAAGGATCATCTCCTACTTGCTGTGTGCAGGTTGGAGAGTCGCATGTCAACAGACATCGGAGCAATCATGCAGCTGCTGCAGAGACAGATGGCTTGGTTCCTCCTGCCTACAGCGCCGTCTCATCACCACCTCAGGTAATAACACACACACACACACACATGCACGCGCACACACACACACACACATACACACACACGGGGTGTGTATGTACAAGCATGATGTTAGTGATCACAGGGGCTAATCAAGCATCTGTCTTTGAGCGAGACAAAGTCAGCCTGTCCACAGGGGGCAGGATGAAGGACAGCTTTCCATTATTATGACCAGACTGTCTATTATTATAGACAGAAGGCTACACTTCCTTTTCTTTTGCAGGTCTCACCTTACCCAGGTCCCGGCCCAGGACCAGGTCCAGGAGAGAGACTGGTCCAGCCTGTTACGCCTCTGGAGACAGACCCCCTGGCCTCCCTATCACAGGTGAAGGACATGTTTTGATAAAATGAACACGTTGCAAATTTTACTTTACTGTCCCAATGCCCATATTTTCAGCAACTAGAATGTATAACAGCACATCAAATAGTACATGCCCTGTTTATATATATGGTTAATTATACAACAATAATTTATTGTAAAATTTTACATTGTGCATTTTCTGAGAACGGTTTATAAATTTGAGATATTTTTGTACTGTTTTTAACAGTACATCATGCCAATTTATACAGACAATGTAGAAATTCTTACAGCGTCATGAAAACTTTTTGCATATCAGCAATACTTATGATTGCAATCCAGCAATGGTGGTTACAGTTTTGTCACAACACTTTCTCCTTGACTGAGTTTTCTTTCTCATGAAGCACCAACCTAGTCACCAGAATACATGTTGGCAATGTATGTCTCTGCAAACCATGGACAGGTTACATTTGCACGTTATTAACAAACACCACTTTGATATGGTTAGAAGAGATCATGTTTTGGCCTAAGATACAGGTTTTTGTGGCAATATTCTGATAGGAAACGCAGCAATGACTCATAAAAAAAAAACACTTTTTGTGGCACTATCCCCGATGGAAGCACAGCAATAGACTACATTAAAACACGCATTTTAAGTGATTATAAAGCTGCTGGACAAAGCGTTAACGTACAAAAAAAAAAAAAAAAAAAAACAGGTTTTGTTGTTTGCTAGTGTCCAGCAGTGGTCTTGAGCTTGGCAGGTATCTCACCCAGGTGACACAGCATCCTCCATCCCCTCCAACTCCTGATGACAAATTCAGCTCATATACTGTGTCACTGTAGAGATGTTGATATGATATGCATGAAATATATGTATGGTGACCACTATGTATAGTGGTCATATGTCATATCCATGGTCACATAAAAACTACAATATTTTCTTCTAGCAATTCGGCTGAAACCACAGGACACAGAGATCAACCTTCATAAAATGAATTTGACTTTGAGTAATAAAGGAAAAGCGGAGCAGCAGTCAGTCCCAGTAACCTCTCAGTCAGTCCGTTTATATGATGTTAGAAAAAGTCATTTATTATTGATTGTCCGACTGAAACTGGATTTTCAAAATACATGTAAACATGTTAGTCTCATGGAAATCAGACTGAGTGGAATTTCCCAAAGTCGGATTAACACATCTGGATCATTAGGACAGGGGGCAATTTACTCTTTCATGTACACGCCTGAACCAGACCTGAACTGGCCTTGGCATTCTGCACATACTCCATAGTCCCCACGCCAGGGTTTGACAGGGAACTGCATAGATTTTCATAGAAGAAAGATGGGGAAAATAACAGAAAAAAACAACAAAAAAAATGCAAAAAAGTATCAGGACAAGGACAGTAGTCCAAGCAGTCCTAATGGAGCTATGACCGTAGCTTGACTTAACTGTGCACATAAATGTTTTGATTGCTTTCCCTGCAGATCTTGGATAGCCAGGACTTTGAGGAGTTCCCAGCCAAGCCTCTTGACTCCCTGCAGCCCCAGGACTCCCCCCTCATCAGCACCAGCCAGGGCCAGCTGGCTCCCTCTGGACTGGACAGCCTGGGGCAGCATCTGGAGCTGGAGCTGGGACTGGGCACTGCGGCTGGAGGCATTTCAGGGCCAGTTGTGGGTTCGGGTGTAGGGATAGATTTAGGAAGCGGGGCAGCAGTGGGGTCAAGCTTAGGAGCAGGGTTAGACTTTGGTTCAGGGATCTGCATGGCGTCAGGGGCTGTGGGGACAGAGGTATCCTCCCTGGATTCTGAAACCCAAAGGAGGCTGTCCCTCCAAGAACCACAGACACCTCTGGACTCACGGACACCACAGAGACACAGCTCGGACCCGGGGGGGAGCTAAGGAAGAGGTGAAGGGGGAGGAGAGTGGGATGGAGGGAGGGATACAGAAAGAGTGATGATTTATCCTGCGGTCCCTCCTGTTTCCACCGTTCCTCACGGCACTTTGGAGATCAAGAGGCACCTACTGTACCTACCACAAAAACCTTTAGGGCACTACTGTATCTTCACTGCTGAAATTTCACCTCTGACCTCTTTAGACAGGACACACGGCTCAGAGGGAGTGAAGCCAGGCAGACGGGGGGTCAAGAAGAGGGTCAAGGCCTCTCTCTATCTCTCTCTGCCCTCCCCCTCCATGTGAAACATCTGGAGCTTTCTGAACTCCACAACCTTTAACCAAAACCACAATGAGAGCAGAGAGGAGCTCTGCCACTTAATGAACACAGTCCAGGTCGAACCAGACTGATCTGTTCTGGACCACTCGGTCATCTGAACGATGACGCTTCACACATTTAAATGACTGCTATCCTGTAGAAGAATCCCTTTACTGCTGTGTCCAGTGTTGGATGAGAACGAGACAACAACGGACAGAAATAACGACGAAACAAGTAGCCATTTACGTCTTGCACTGAAAATCCTATTGATATAATGATTATTCTACTCTATATGTCCGTGGCGCTTCCGATAAACTCACAAACTGGTTGGTGAATTGTAGTGTTAGCTGGCCTAACAGGAAACCTGCTATCCCGTTCTGTCATTGGTTCCTTCCCCCCTGATGTCCTGCCCCCCCCTCGGGAGGCGGAGCTAACGCTTCCCCCTTCCCAAGAGCACACTGGATTGGCTGGTTTGCACCTCAGGGGTGGGAACTGGAGGGTTAAAAGCCATGAATTATTCTCGATGAACATATCAGCTGCCCGATCATAAGCATTGTACAGATTTGCTAGTGAGTGAAGAACATATGGCATGCTTAGGCAGCGTCACAAACAGGTAAACTGGCAAACTTACAAGTTTACCACAGGAACAGTGCACCAAAAACAGCTTAACATAAACAGTGAAACAGGAAACCCCGGGTAACTAATTCCATGAGTAGAAAGACAGAGACCTTATTATGATATGATACTGGCCTGCTTTCATTTCTAAAAATCTAAGCACACGCATAAAGGAAAAAAGGTTGAGTGATTTTAGTTTTGTTGAATTTGCTACCTCAGATTTCATCTGTCCTTACTTTTTTTTTCACCCGAGCGAGCGCCCAGAATGCTTTCACATGCTTGTACATACGTCATGTGATCCACAAATCCACAAGTTTGCCAGTTTACAATGACCAGCCGAATGCGCCATTATTCTATGTACAGTACAATATGCAAACACTGGCAAGAAGAGGTGAGTGAGTGTGCTTTAATCTTATTATGTGTGTGTGATAAGTTCAGGTTTAAACCTTTATACGTGTTTTATGTTAGTCCTCATTCGCAAAGCATGGCATATAGTGTGTTTGCTTCCACACACTGTAGAGGGTCACTGGATTCTAATACTGTGTTTTCTTTGCGCCAGACTGATTTTAGTGGCTTGTTCAAACAGCCAAATGACACAGAGTGAGTATTTTTGACTCTAGACAGCACAAATAAAAACCCTTTATAATGTAGGTTTTTAAATACCTAGGAGGTCATCCAACAATTTTTAGCAAATGTGATTACAGGAAAAAACTGTACTTTAGCACCACTGTTTTTGGGACTCTATCATGTGTTAAAATCATAACCTCTCATTTTGAAGTCCTCAGATGCACATCTGGGGCCGTATTCACAAAGCTTCCTAGTAGTAAGAGTTGCTTCATTGATGAAATTCTAGGAAAATTCTTAGAATTATTGATTACAAAGAATTTCCCCTTTTTAAAAATGCAGGGATAATGTTTGTGGTGGATCTCATTAGGGATACGCACACATCTCCCACCGAATGCAATAATGATATAATGTCACAAATAATGTGAGCACAATACTTAGATATTTGCAATTGGAAAAATGTTACAGTGCAGCAGTATGATGACACAAAAAGCTCCTTTACAGTCTCATGTTGTGACACAGTTCATTTTATTTTCACTGGGTGTTAACACCTTGCAGACTCACAAAGGGGTATGTCTTTGACAACCAATCACATCTGTTAAAGGAATGTATTATACCTAGAAATGGGGGCACCTCTTTACTAAGGTAAAAGTTTTCTGTTCCGTCCTCACTCAGAGCTGCTCTGAGACCTTAACTAAAACACTCTAAAGCGTTGACACTTAGCTTGAAATTTTTAGGCTCAGTTGGGAGCTATCTGAGAATATCCTCAGAATTTTTGTGAATATGGCCTCTGATATTTTTCATGTCATGTTAGCAGGCCATCAATGCACTAACACCATCAAAACGGACTGCTGCTCAGGTTTCATTTGGCTTGGAAGAGCGTAATGTGTGAAAAGTGATCTTGAATCTAAAGTGAAAACGTCTTTGGTCCAGGCTGTCATCCTCCTACATAATAGTCTATCACGTCAGTAGGAGGTTGTGCCTCATTAAAGGAGTGCAACACAGCAGCCACTGGATAAATCTGACATGTCAAGAAAATGGCAACTTACCAGTGAATGATGTGATTTCCTCTGAATCTGAATGTTCTTTTGACTTCAGTCATAGATACTTGTGAGCAGAATGGAGAATTAAAGGGCAATTACACCCATTTTCAAAATTCATACATGTTATTTCTGTGGTCTAAGACAGTCTAAAAATATAAGTAAACACGGCCAATATTCTCCTAAAGCCACAAACTGAGTGCTAAAACTTAAATGAGGGTTCCATTTCACTTTTCCATGTAAGAGGCCATTTTTTCCCCCGAGTTCCTAATACAATCGATTGCAGCATCAAACTCAAAGTAAAGTACGAAGTTGATCCATAGAAAATGAAAGGTGAAACATGTAGATGAACCCAAGAGAAATTTTTGAGTATTCACTTTCTGTGTCAGAACTGAGAACACTATAATAGAACAAAACTAATTTGTCGTTTATGGAGCAGCTCCAGACTTAATACCCTATGACATCATAAGTTTTAGACTATGTTATCTGGTTTCTGGATTTGAGAGAGGGAGAAAGTACCTCATGATAAAAAATATTGATTGAGCTTTCCTAGACCAGGGAAACAACACAGGTGAATTCTCAATTTATATAATGTTCCCCTTTAAAATTGTGATGCAAATTTGTACCTTTTTTAAATTAGATGGTACCAGAGAGAAAGGTGCATACTAAGAATTATTTTACATGAAAAAAGTCTTTAGATTTAATGTTTGAAAATCAATTATTGAACAGTCAGGAGTTTGACACTTGGCAAAGTGCATATCCATTATGTGAGTCTGGGGAGACAAACACACTTCTCCCTTTAAATCATACACATCATCATTTAGATATGGAACTAATAGCAATGTAACTTTTCCTGATGATTTATGAAAAGGTGATGGTCGTGATGGAAATGAGCATAGTGTTAAGATGGTGGAAGAGTGGAGTCTGGAGTTTACCCAGATATCTCAGGGCAAGCAGAGATGTAGGAAATAATAAGAGCAGGTGCAACGATACCCCATATACTTAAAACTGAAAGGGAAACTTTGGCAGTTTTCAACCTTGACCCTACTTTCCCATTTTTTTGTGTCGAAGTGACTAATAGGAACAACAATTTGGAAATATGGTCCATTGAGAGAGCAGCTGGCAGCCACAACAAACAAACAAACTACAATGCAATAGTTTGGGGCAAAAGCACAATGTGATCGATGTACGTCCAAAAAAGTTCTTGTTTTCGCCACTGACAGGCTCAGATTGCTTTAAGTGTCTGACAAAGAAATAGCTTCTTTGTTTACCTTTTGCTTTATCTAGTCTGTTATTATGTCTAAACAAGTCTCACAGGTCGAGCTGTTGACAGAAGACAATAACAAACAGATTGGATCAAGCAAAAGGTAAACATGAACTTTTATTTCTCTGTAGGGATCCTCTCCATAATAATGACAGACAAAATAACAAACAAAGCCGTCAGTGGCAATAACAAGCACTTTTAGTGGATATATTTAGACAGTGTGCTATTGCCCCAGGGTTAACATCGGGGTCTGCCTGCCAGTGTCTGCTGCAGCGCTCTTGGCGCAACTGGACCAGTTTCAAAAGTCTGTCCGAGTCACTTAGACCCAAAAACACAGAAATAATTAGTTTTGAGTTGCCAAGATGGAGGGAAATAAAATAGCCCATGACATCTTCCCCAATTATGAAATTATACAGATAGACCCTTTTCCTGTAACAGCATGATGGAGAGTCATAACAGAGGGGGGAAAGCCTGTTGAAGTGCAATAGTCCTTTAAACAGTTAAGACTTGTAGCAGCTTAACTGCATCCATTAACCTTTAGCACTTTAATTCTTAAACAGTGCAGATGTTTAATAAAGACTCAGGAACGTGTCATTGGTGATGGAGGGTTCATTTCCTTTGTCTCAGAACTGAAAAACCAACCAATCAGAAGGAAGGAAAGAGAATAATTGGAGGGACCTGACTTTTACACAGTAACATCCTGAACCTTAATTCTGGCAGAGTTCCCCTTTAATGCAGAATTGTGAGGATTGTATTTTGCCGCTTGCTGGTTTAAGCTATTGTATTTATTTATTATTGTTGTTTGTGTTTTGTCACGTTGTCTTGGGTTATTGAAGACCTCATTTGGTTCAGCAAGTGAAGGCTATCTGTTTAAACAGGTCTCTACTCATGTTCTTGTGTTCATAATCCAGAAGTTAACACTCACACAACCAATGCTTATTTAATATTTATGAAGTGCTTGGTGAGTGGTACATTATTGTTAATAATTCTAAACTGATCAACTTGCAAATGCACACAAAGCCACATTCATTACACATTGTGTACTTTGCCTGTTCTACCTGTTTTCGCAGTGATCGTCGGCGTCTCTCCAGTGCAGTAATCGGACCGTGCAGCTGTATGTGAGCAGCTGCTCTCACGCTTTGTAAAGGTGCACTTTAGTATCTAACCAAAGCGAGTGAATGCTGTAACAAATCATCATAATTGGTGACATTTTAAACCCACGTGTTAATACAGCTGGATTATGTGTGATTTTAGAGTTCAACCAAGGAGATTCTAAAAGTGACTTAAAATCATTTTTGGAGTGTAATCGGGATGGTTTTGGAAAACTTTGGAAATCCAGAGGAATATTGTGAAGGTGAGGATGGTTTGTGCACTGTAAAAAGTGATTCCAGCTGAATGCTGATGAGTTGAGTCAACATATTCTGTACTGTATTACAGGTTGGTGCAAAGACAACATATTCTCACTCCCACCACGTCAAATACAGACTCTCAGTGGCCCTACATGTCAAACTAGTTACCCCTCTAGGGTCACTTTGAATAGTCTGGGGTGGCGTCTAATCTGTATGTGGAGGTAGCTAATGATACTCCATTCTTCTAGTCCTCAGCAGCAGCTTGAGTTTGACTTGCGGTGTGGATAACTGATCTGTTGACCTCTACAGATGCTAATGGGTGCCTTGGTGCGTTGGTAACTGACTTTTGCGTCTTTAAAAAAAACAAAAAGAACTTCCATGTTGAGGGGAAATGTTCAGGTTGTGTTCATTAAATGCATGCGGTCTTGTTTCAAAATAAACTTCCAATGTAGTTTTTAGTTTACTTCCTTTGATTTAAGCAACAAAAGCATGTGGTTATGTTTAGAAAAAGAGATCATAGATTGGTATAAAATAACAACATATTACTAAAGTAATGTAATGCCGCATCTGATAGGTTGATAAAATATCCCTGCATTGACTATTGGTTCTACATGGGACACAAACAGTGCTCTCGTTGGTGAAAGTCCTGTGTTTGTTTGACAGACCCACCCTACTCTGACTAGCATGCTATTTGTTCTACACTAATAAGCCCAGTGCATCATATACAGACGCTAAATGGTGCCTGTGTGAGTCAGTAACTGACACCGAGGGCCACTGACCAAACTTGGGTATTTGACAAATTGGGAGTGAGGACGGATTGACAAAGTTGCTAGACTACCTTTTTTCTATAGTTAAAATGTGAGTGAATGCATCGCACTGACCAAAATCTACTGAGTTCTTCTTACTACTGAAGCCTATCTGCTAGTTGTTTTAATCAGTTTACTTTACTGACACACCAATAACCATCACTTAGTTTTCACCAGCAGTCCCTGCCTGTGGTCACCAGGTCCCATAACAAATCAGTCTTTGGCTCTGAATATCCAGTAAACACCCATCAAGCTCTTTACCCGTGAATCTGATCTGAAAATCGATTTTCAGATGTGGGCTCTCCTCGCCATCACACATACTGTAGCGAGAGTTTTGTTAGTGATAAAATAACAGTCACCTAGTGGCCTGAACTGTATCTTAAAATTCAGAACTATGACCTCAAAACTAGAATGTGGTTGTTGTCGACTTTTCTTCCTCGTATGTGACCGTAGACCTTAGTGGAATATTCAGTGCTACAGAATACATTTATGTAATGCATACTGCATATTATAACAATAGAGGGGGCACTTTGAAAACTGAATCCATGGGGGACAAGGGAGGGGGTGTTTGAGGAAGTTAGAGTGTTTTTCCCCTTTGCATTTAAACATAATTACAGACATATAAACCCAGCTTACAGTCACGCCTACACACTTACACAACACACACACACACACACACACACACACACACCTTAATGGCTCTTCCATACCGCTGAGCTTTTTTCAGCTCTGTTCAACTTTCTATGAGTTCCAACAGACTTGGGTCCTGTATTTGTAGATATTTTGAGCACTTGGGGAGGGGGGTTTGGTACCGTTTACACAACACTGGATCTGCTCTGTCACTCCTTGCCTGTACATACCGACTTCTACTACTTGTAAAGGAATCAAACTCTTTGGCACTCGTATAGCCAGCACTATGCAGAAACTGAAAAATTTCTTTGGCATGCTTTGAAATGCAGAATACTATAGAGGAAAATATACTAAATAAATAAAGTCTGCTCTAATTTCTTATGAAAATAATCACCTTATTTGAGAAAAAAAAAAAGATGAAGCTGTCCATGGTAAAAATGGATATGAGGATGACAGTTAAAGGTGATTAGGATGATGACGCTAAAGACTTTTAATATTGTGCACATTTTTACTTGCATGCTGCACTGAGAATCGTCCAGCGATGAGAGGGTTTGACGTGCAAAGCAGCTGATTTTTGCTGTATGCTTGCAAACTGTGTGTAGAGTGAAACACTGAATTCTTCCGGGTTGCGGGAGAGTCATATTTATATATACATATATATATCCACATATCACTTCCAGAACATGGAAGAGATGGGTACTGAATAGCTGCAAATATAGTGATCCTGGATGATACAATATTATATTGTATATTTGTATCTTTGGTTGCAAACCACTGTAACGGAGTGATGCATGTGTGGCAGTCCTGGGCAGAACTGTTACCTGTTTCCCAAATATCAAGGAGCGCTTGATTTACCTGGGCCTGTTTTTCCGCTCTTGCCTAAAAAGTTAAATCAAGTGCATCTAAAATGTTCTAAATCCTGCTTTCGCCCGGCTGGGACAGGCTACACACTGAAGACTGACTATTATCAACACATGTGAGAGCAGTGTTGGACCACATATTTCTGTCTTTTCAGTGCATGTGGTGTTGAAATCTAACGCAATTTGCTGAAAAGTACTGACTTGTGTGAAAAACTCCCACAAATGTTTTGAAAATTGTTAATCTTTTGAACAGTGTATACTCTGAAGCAGTCCCTGGAACATTAACCATAGATTTATATCTAATACTGGGCTGGCCAATGCAGTGCTTTATTCATATCAAATGTTGAAGGACGTTGGAGGGGGAAATAGTGAAGCTCTAGGTTCTGATTGTGTGATAGCATTATCAATGGTTGAACTTTATAAAATTTCAAAATATTTCTTTCAATAAACCTCTTTGAAAGCAAAACGATGTCAAGACTGATCTTTATGTCAATTAGTTGGACTTTTTTTTTTATTTTTAATAATAATAATAACCGATTTCATCTATAGGCCAGTTTTTAAGGTACTCAAAGATATTTTAAGGGCTCTGGCAAGTAAAAAGCACTACAGGACACTGAATCAAACATTAAAAAGCTCTTTGCGGGTTATTTGTGAGTAATTTTTATCAATGTAGACAGTCTGGTGCAGTCACTGGTGTGTTTAGGAACAGATTTCCAGAGGGACGGGCTGCTGGATGGTGAGAGGCGGGGACAGAAGAATATATATTTCTGACATCACACATTCATTGCGATGATGCAAGCTTGAGAAAGAGGTGGAACGCTTCAGCTTGGAGCTGAAGTTCGCCATTTCTGCCACAAGGTGTCACTGTAAACCTGCATTACGTGGGCTTGAAGCATTTTGAGGTTAAACCGCGTTTGATTTCTCCTTTCTCAGGTTCTTTACATGGAAAGTTATCGTAATTTGACCGCATCAGATGGGAAAATGTGTGGATATGGTATGAGAAACAGCCAGAAGAATGTGTTAATATTTTAATTGGACATGCAATCTTAACATTGTTTTGGTGGGTCATTCGCAGTTTATTTTCAGAGTAATTGGAGTTATAAACATAATGGTGATTTGCCTTAAATTGTGTGTGCTTCTATCTATTATAATTATTATTGTTTTATTTGAAGAAAAATTATCTGTCTTTGACCTCTATGTATACCTGGCCTATCTGTAATGCAGGTGAACGTGTCATTTCTAGTTTCTAATCGCTACCGTTTCAGTATTTTCTCTAATAACTCATCCCGGTGACATTCCAGTGATCTGGGCGATATAAGGGCGTCTTCCTGGGCCGTGGCTGTATCCAGAGCCTGTCCCTCCCGGCCATTGGACCGGCAACGTCCCGTAAAAGGAATCAAACTTCTCCATTGTGTGTCCAAGGTGTCTGTCAAAAGTACATGTAGTGACGACGAAGGGCCTACATAGAGTTTGAATGCCGTGATCGGACAATTTGCTCGTCACTCACTCTTTAATTTTGATTTCATTGGTTAAAACAAAAGCCAGTCAGCAATATCGAGCTCTGATTGGATAAGAGCCTCCCCGGGGAGGAGCATGTTAGTCTGCGGCTAGCGGAGTGCTCACTCGGGTGGGCGGATCATAGCAGTGACAGAGACGCTCTCGGACTCCCGACAAACTGTCAAAAAGCGGACAACTAACGGTGAGTCACGTTATTTAAGGAACATTTTGTTGTTTTAGCAGTGTGTGGGAACGTGTGCTGTTTGCATAGAGCGCGGGGTAAGCGCGTGGACAGCCGGAGTGTTGGTAGCAGTGAAATGACGGTGATTTTGGATGAGTGAGCTCACCGCACGCATCACAGCCACGGTGTAGTGCTGTGGGATAATGCTGCTTTCAGGTGAAACTCGGAAACTCTTACTCTCGAGTAGCAGTGAATGCGCAGCAGCAACGCGCTTGTCCGTTCTTTAAATTACTAACCAATTTGAGTTATTTTGCTACTTTATTGGACGTCTTTTATGCTAACGCCGACTGTGAACTTTCACTCTCTCCGTCGTATTTACTACAAAGGTGGGTGGGTCACGTGCGACCGAATATGGCTCTTCCGATATTCCCGGCAGCACTTGAGGCAGCATGGGTGAAGTTGCACTGTCACAGCATACAGGGTAAAGTTATGCAAGCTAGCTTGAGTCTGTGTTGGCTCCGTCCATTCATTTACAGTCTGTGAGGAGGACTTAAGGTCTGAACAGCAGAGCTACATGTGTTGTATTGTGTTTACATTGCATCCTGAGCTCCATAGACTTCTTCCACAAGCCATATTACTGTAATGTCTCTGTCCCTGGATGGTTCAGTGGTAGTGCAGTCTTTGTCAGTGCAGCCTGATTAACTGACGAATCTGGAGAGTCACTGATATTTTCTCACTGTCATTGTTGTTTTAGCTCTTATCACTGCTTATCACTGGCTGCTTACAACTGCTGATAGACAAAGATAAGCTTTCCACCCTTTTCTTGATTACTTTATAATACACACTCTCATTAAAGTATTACATTCAACAGTAAATATGTGGTTTTGCTACTAGGGCTGTGTCTGAAATCTTGACCCCAATCCTGGCATTGTAAATATGTGCAAAATCCGATTTTTTGATATTCAGAAGTAATGAAGCTGAAAGTTAGGCTACTTCTTGACCTTTGAATGTTTACTATGACTACCGTACAGATTGCCCCAGGGATGACGATTTTCTGTAGACTCACCAGGATGATAACATTGTCCTGGTTCCCCTGTCAAAAAGCCTATCGGACTTTGAATTCATGTATTTATTAATTTAAAATGATTCCCATAAGCTGATGCCAATGACACCAGCTAATCTTCCTGGGGTCCAAAATTCAGTACATCATATTCATATCATCTTGTGTGTGATGTACATTAGATTAATCACAAAAGACGTTGTGTGCAACATCACGTCTGTTCTACCTTCATTCCATCACATATATACTTCAGTTTATGTTACAATTAGTGGTCAAGGATCATTGCAAAAAAACAAACTGTCGATAAGAAAATGTTTATGATACTTGCATATTTTATTTGGCAAGATAACCACAAATGAACATCACTTGAAGGATTTTTTGTGCCTAAATATTATCGGCAGAAGTGAAGAAAAAAAGAAGAAGCTTTTGTTAGGCTATAAATAAAAAAAAAAAAAAAAAAAAAAAAAATTCAAAAACCACTGACTTTGAGACAAAGGAACTAGAGGTGCTGAAATGCTGCCTCATTTCTGTGTTTTAGGACTCACCACTTGGGTTTTCTATAAATTCCAAACTTGAAGTCCCATATTATAGTCATGATTAGGTTCGTACTTGTATTTTTATTTTCTACTAAAACATGTGCTTTAATGGGGATTAATGGAGATTGACTGTTACAGCTCTGTAGTGGCACTTTCTGCCTTTATATAGTATAGTTGTAATATCACAACTTTCTGCAAGTCCCAATGACTTCTTAAAGGCGCAGTTTCTGAATATGGACTGTGTTCATTTCTCTGTGGCTTTAGCTTTAGCATTTTGATACTTTCATTGTATTTATATATTTTTTACAATGGGAGACCTTTAAGGTCCACTGATTTCCTTTTCCCAGAGCTTTCAGATGCTTCTCGTGATGCTCAACAGCCCACAGAGTCTGCTCAGATGTAATAACTCAGTTTGAATGGAGTTACTGTTAACTGAGCAAAATCCATTGTAGCTAAATGAGATGCAGTTGTCAGACTGATGAAACTGATGAACTATGCTCCTTTGGGATGCATTTCATTAAAAAAAAAGTCTTTATTATCTGTAAAACACAGCTTGTGTCAGAGTTTAATTCCAGCCTGCACAATACAATCATATTCTAACCACAGGATTCAGGTGAATGTTAATAAATAGTATCATTAGATTATCACCATCCAGACTTGCACTGGAATATTATAGCACATTTTGCCACAGAAATTGCTGGTGTAAAGAGGAATCACAGCAGAGAGGATTGTCCCTCCTCCCTCCCTCCTCCCTCCGTCTCCCTCCTTCTATCCAGATTATTCTCCAATCCTCCCCCAGCCAGATTACTGAGTGGGAAATAAGAGGTGGGACTGTTCTAAGGCCCTGAATTCATTATGGACCTGATCCAATCACATCCCTAAAATGTCCCGTTGCTTGTTGCCATAAGCCCGCCAAAATGATCAGGTATTAGGACTGAGGGGTTGAGTCATCAAACGGGAGACAGCGGTCACTCCCTGTTTTACCGAATTTCCCCAGAGTTGCTGAAATGAACAGTATCTCCGAGTACAGTTTCACAGAGTGCAGAGATGAAAGAGGCAGAACATGCTCTGCTGCCCAGAGATCAAACCCCACCTGAAATTTCTGTTTGCCCTCGGCTAGTTCTCTCCCTGCTGCCCCGCTGTCTTTACAGAGAAAACACACACTTTAGCAGGATAGAAGAGCACTTAAAGTTGTGCATCTCCACCAGAGGCTATTATTTTGAAGGATACGTCACAGGGTTCCAACAGATTGTTTAAAAGTCCTAAAAAACATTGGATTCATTAATCTAAAAATAAGCCCTTCGTTAGAATTAAAATGTATTCAATCTTTTTTTTTTTAAAAAATCCTAAGAGAATGGAAATGGGATTTTATGAATTGTTGTTTTTTTTTCTGATATTCAGTTGTGAAATCTCAAAATAATTGTTAACATCTTCATGAAAAAAATCCCACATACAGAGCGAAACAAAAAAAATCTGTTAAAAAAAATTATCCAATAAATGCCTGGTATTTCCCAGTTCTAACCAGATGTATCTTATTGACTGTACCAAAACTGTAATGCTTTATGTCATAATTAGAGTTCGACAGATTATCGGCCTGGCTGATTATCAGGGCCGATATTTGGCATCTTGGCGATTATCTGTATTGGTGTTATTTTATTTATTGCTGATAAAATTAATTAATTAAAAATTGCAAAGCAAGTGTCAGAATTGGAGGAACTTTAATTTTATAAAACCTCAGGGAGCTATTTTTATTTATTCATTTTTTATTTAAATTTTCACTGAACTCTGAACTTTCTGTATATGATTTTGAACGTTTCAGTTTTTATGAAACATTTGCTAAAGGCAATAATACACTGTTTGACATTGGAGTTTGTTATATTCCAAATTCTAAATATTGACAAAAAAAAATCTTTTTATTGTAAATGTATATCGGTTTCAAATATCAGTTGTTACTAACTACTAATAATTGTTATCAGCCCTAAAAAAACAATATCAACCTTCAGTCACAGTAAGCATTTAGGCAACATTGTTCGTAACAGTGCTACTCTTTTTCTTTTTTCTCTTTTTGATTAAATTGCTCATAAATGTAATCCCGAGTGGCATGAAAAAGTATTAAATTTAATTTGCCTTAAGCTGTTGGAACCCTATATCACCTCATATAACTGAATTGCACTGTGATAGCCTAGTGTTTGTTGATGCCAACTGAAGTACAAGGTTACATCATATAAATCATTTGTAAAAACATTTCCAAGTGAGAGGTGCAATTTTCCAGCACTCAGTATTCAGCTCTTTATGTTGGAGGCGGTTGTGTTACTTTGGTGCAAAATCAAAAGCTTGGACTGTTGAGATGAAAAACTACCTTGAAAAGCATTTACTGCAACCGCTTTATAGAAATACCACAGCAGGACTGTCGCCACTAAGAGCAGATATTTCCAGTGATGAAAACGTCCAAAAAAAGAGGAACATCTGTTTTAGTCCCTAACTCTTTTATAAATACACCAGCCCAACTTTTCACATTCTGCTACAGCCATTCTTTCAGTGGACTGAACCTTTACTGGTTTTTAAACACTCAGCTGCTTCTTGCCAATATCAAATACCACTCTCACTAGTTTTATAGTTGTGGACAGTTTTGGATTCTGGGAAAAACTCGGATTGTTCTGCACTGCTGAGGTGAAATTAGGCTCAACAGTAGCCTGCTGTCAAATCTTGCAGCTAATGCAACACTACAGCTAACTCCACACTAAAGCTGTCTTTGCTCGTCACTGGTTTTGCATGGCATTTGCTAAAGCTGGATACCAAAATGACCAGCTGTGAAACAAATGACCCACTTTAAGGGCAGCTTGGACAAATGACCAATGAGGCAGCGTGCCAAAATCTAATGTCAGACATTCACCTTGGAAAGTAAGCTCCTGTTTACAGACGGGGTAACTGTAGAGTTGTTGGGTCATTTGAATGTCCATAGAAACCAAAAGTGAAAGAAAATACACAGCATGTAACCCTACCCAATGATAAAGTTTGCTCCAGTGGGTCATGGACTTTCTTTAACACTAGTGTCCATGCAGCCACATCCAGATAGTGAATGTATGAGTTTGCATCTATGTTGAACAGTATCTGTTGAAATGAAAAAGCAGGGAAATTGGATTTTCACTGCTGACCTTTATGCAGAGGCACTTCTGTAGCATCTGTTTGGAAACCACGGCAACCTGATCCAGATTATGCTGTATATTGTCCAAGTGAGTGTGTGTGTGTGTGTGTGTGTGTGTGTGTGTGTGTGTGTGTGTGTGTGTGTGTATTAACACGTACAGATGAACAAACTGTTTAACTTATGAGAAGTCACTGTAAATGTAACTGTACATGAGCCATTAATATTTAGGGCAGGGTATTTTGACACTAATGACAGCATAATCCTAGAGTTACCAATTTACATATTAACATGTTTATTTATCATAATTAGCCAAACTGTGTTTAAACTGCAATGTAGTTTATGGAAACTTCATTTAAAAATACAAAAGTTACTGAAACCAAAGATTTAATGCCAGTTTCTATACCTGTGTTGTGCCTAGATTATAGTGTGCATCAAAAAAGTACAAGGATTTTTAATAACCAGCTGTGTGTCCAGTTCAGGTGCTCATTGTCTGTAAAAAACAACTATTTTAAACCAATTTATAGCTTATTGAACAGCATGAATGACAGTTAGTTTTAACCCTTATTAAAAGCAGTGTGAGGTGAGTCATCACTGAATGCCAGTTGACCCTTTGCAAAGCCCCGCCCCTTTGTTGTTAGTAGCTGGCACTCTGTCAAACTGTCGGAGCGAGCATGGAGCCCACTAACAGTCACAAAGTGCACTCTCTTAATAAATTATAGCTATTTTTTGAAAATGAATAAATCAATCAATAAATAAAATGAAAAATGGACCTCAGAAAGAAGTAAACATAAGAGTGTACAATATGCATTTGAAGGATACATGCAGGATGTCAAGCCGACTCAGCAGCGGAAAATGGTTAAAAAAAAAAAAAAAAAAATAGAGGCTTAAGCCTAATGTACAGATGAGTGTAAAAGTAAACCACCATATTACCTGACAATTGTGATAGAGGACAATTAAATAATGAAGCAACACCTTTCCTGTAAAGCAGGGTAGGTCTTTATTTACAGTTACTATCATCACAAAGCAAAACTAAAACATTTAACATGTATCTCCTTCAAATTTGTCAAGATAATGAGTATCACCATGCCTAGTTTGAAATATACAAAACCACCCTTAAAATGAAGAAAATCTTATTAATTGTCTATAGTGAGAGTTTATGGAGTGTGGCTATATAGCTGTCAGACCCTGGTCTGAGCTGGCTGAAGCTAAGCTATGATTGGCCAGTTTGTGTTCAGGGTCAATATTTAGTGAGTGGTCATTTTAATTTAATGTCATAATAATGACCTAATATTCTTGTCATAATGATTCTTTTAAATATAGTAGTCAGGTTAGATGGGCATTTAAGGGAAATCTCTTAATATTATATATAACTGTACGATGAAGAAATACATTAATTGTATTGAAGCTCT
Organism: Plectropomus leopardus; assembly: GCF_008729295.1. Classification (NCBI taxonomy): domain Eukaryota; kingdom Metazoa; phylum Chordata; class Actinopteri; order Perciformes; family Serranidae; genus Plectropomus; species Plectropomus leopardus. The sequence continues at coordinate 22,038,242 of NC_056483.1, forward strand.
TTTATTTATCTGTTTGAGCACTGGATTGATCACAGTTGTACCTCTCTGTGTTCCAGTTATTTAGCATTTGAAGGATGATCTCAGAGACAGATGTTTGTATCCTCTCTTTATACTCTCTGTCTTTGCAAGCAATTATTGATGCTCTTTTTTGTTCTTTTCTTTAATGGTATTCTATTTGAATAAACAATCAGGACATGCCCCAAAGCAGGCAGCTCAGAAAGTCATAATTCTTTCCAGGAAGTAGGGAAATCAATAATTATTTAAAAAGCTTTCACATCTTTGAATATGTGGGTTTTTCTTTTTGAGGAATGTGACTAGACAGGTAGAGGATGATAAAGGGCACAGAATTTAAGTGGATTTAAAGTCGTTCCATCTGTTTGTTCAACACAAACGCAAAAATAATTCAGAGTTGGATGACCGTCTGCTACCCTCTGTCCTTTATCCAGGTGATGGATACTAAAACTAAAGGTTGACTAATATTGTTTTTTCAGGGCAGATTCTGATTATTAGTAGCTAATGAGACATATAATTGATATTTTCAACCGATATACATTTACAATAAAATTAAAATGTTTCTGTCAATAATTTGGAATTTGGACTCCAACACAAAACTTTGTTTACATTTCTTCTGCAAATGTTCATTCAAAACTGAGACTTTCAGCATCATATACAGCAAGTTCTCAGCAACATTTTTTTTAATAAAAATAAAAAGTGAATAAATATAACTTCCTGAGATTTTACAAATTAAAAGTTCCTCCCATACTGACAGTTTACTTACTTTAAATTAATTTAGGAAAGAAGAAAAAATTAAGAAAATTAGCTTTCAGGAAACGTTGGTGTATTTTAGAGCAACCGACAATGTGGCTTTCATCTATGGTCTAGAAAAAAACATCAAACCGACATGGTAAATGTGTAACTTTAATGGTAGTTCCATAAAAAATAGAAAGTTGACTGAAAGCTTCTAGGTCACTGTGTAATAATATACCGTATTTATTGCGCTCTTTTGGCCATGTTGCAGTCCATGCACACTTGAAATGATTAAACGAGATGTATATTAAATCTTATGGCAATGTACATGAGCATAATTGATTGTGATGTACATCTTTTGCAGCATAAAAACATAAAGACATTTGCCACATTCACCAAAATGAGAATCGACATACACGAAGAGAGGGAGACAGAAGGAGGAAGGAATAATGGAAGGAAGGGGGGGATCAGGAAATAATGACTAGTAGAAGGGGAGGGGAGGAAGGAAGGAAGGAAGGGACCGGACTGAACAGACAGGTTCCTAGAGTTACTCAGCTGGAAATATCCTGAATTCTTCTCACTCTGTGTAATGTCAATTGACTGGAACCGTGAGCCATTGACTCCCTGTCTTCTTCCTCTCCACCCAGACACTTTAAACAAACTGATGAATTATCAGCTGTGGTTTCCTTCTTTTCTCCTCATGTGTGCTCAACATGACTGCAAGACATAATTCATCTTGAGACATGTCAGGGAATATCCTTTTTTAATTGTGTTGGAGCTTACTTGGGAGTTGTTCAGGTCAAGAGAGAGTCAGGGTTAAAAGTGGGGTGCAGGAAAGTCGATCCCTGCTCCACAGTCAGGGTTGTCCTGACAGGAGCAGGATACTCTCCTGAAGGCTAGCAGGCTGCTTCATCCCAGCCTCTGTCTAGGAACCAGGAAGTGGAGGAAATCCATCATCCAGTTGCTCCTGTGCTGCCAAACAATGCTACTGCTGAGGTTAGTTTAGTCTGGGACAAGGACTGCATTATTATCCCTATGTAATAATGCTCCCTCACTTTTGCCAGTGACTCATTAGGAGTACGTTGTTAAGGAGCAGCATGGTCATAGTTTTTGGCCCAGATTTGAGAGCTTTGGTGGAACGTTGAGGTTGGGTTATGGACTTACTGAGTTTCTTGAAGATGTTCCAGCTCTTATCTGGGAGGCTTCTTCAGTTGTGACAGTCTGTTAGGTATATTAGTATGATTTGTGAAAAAGAATAGTAAATAAAGAAAGGTTGGCCATTTGTATCTGTATTAACAGTAACTTCTGCTATTAGTAAGAAAGGGGCTGGTATTGCTTCCTGCTCCTGTTTGTTCATGGACTGTGTAGAAGTGTTATGAGAAAAAAGTTTGTCATGGGTTTTTGTTATTGTTTTGGAAGTTATACACTGAAATGGGCAAATAAATCAAATATTAATACTGTAGTGTATAATACTACATAGCTGAGTAGTAGTGCATAGTGTTGACTATAATAGTGTCATCTATAATAGTGCATGGTGTCTTTTATAAAAAATCTAAAGGCAAAAGTGATTATTGCAGTCCCAAATAGCCATACTGGAAAGCAAAGTGAAAAGCCGGTGATAATAGAGATAGGCAAGTTGCTACATTCTGACAAATGGGCAGCCACTTTTAGACAGGCTCTCCTCAAAGGCATTCATGATGTTAGACCTATGATGGAAGTAGTCATGAGTAAAAAAAGAAATGAGGAGTTCTCTATACCATCCCTTCTTTTTTCACAGTAAAAAAAAACTAAATAAGGTATTTTACATATTTCAAATTGAATGATTTTAAAACTGAAAAATGTAATCTCTAAAGTAGCTGTTTTTGTCTTACGTAATAACACTAGTTTAAAGCCCCAACGGGTTATTTGTGATTCAACCTACATTTTCAATTCTGAGTACAAGATAACCACTTCTTGCATATCTCCCAGCTCACCAGTTTCTTTGGCACTTTGAACTGTAATGGGTGTTTGTCTTGTGTAGACTTTTTATTGTTCTTGTTTTCTGTATTTGCCTTTTGTGTACTTTCTACTGTTTGCTCTGTACAACTGGTTTCGAAAGGTGCTTTATAAATAAAGTTTACTAACCAACTTACTTTGTTAGAGAGGCGGTTAAATATGTTCTTGCTGTGCCCATAGCCTGTTAGTTGTGTACATGTGGTTGACTGCCCTGTAATTAGTGAGACGATGTGTGGTGTACCAAGAGCATTTATGCCCTGGAGTGATCAATACCCCACACAGTGGTAAATAGCTCCAGCACTGCCGGTAATGCTTTCCATTAGTATTGAACCTGCAGTGGATCTGTAAAACATTTTATATTGTTTACTGTAAAATCAATTTGGCTGTAAAAACTGGTGACTCACTGATGATGATTGTATTACAGAGCTTTTACAGAGCTGGAACCGGATTGAACTGATTTGTACCAAAGCGTCAGTTAAACCTCAATGTGGCACCATTTGTCTCATGTCCACAGTTGTCAGACGTGTGTATTTAATAGTGATGTATGTTCTGTGTTCTGTGAATGTTCAGCCAAGTCTGTTGGCGGACAAGCTTGTAGTTTAGCAACTGGTCGAAAGTGGAAAGTCAGGCCACTGTTGAGTTTTGGCCAAACCCCCAAATGACTCTTGTCAGGTTGGAGTTTGTGCTGCTTGCCCTCAAATGATTTGCTGTCTTTTAATATTGTCTGGGCTTGTTGAAAATCGCTTTGAGGGAAGTTGCAGTCAAGATAATCTAGTTACACCCATTCTTTCAATGCTGTATGATTTTATATAAAAAAAAGTCATCAGAGATTAAGAAAAAATAGCTTTCAGGTATGAAGTGTTACTTATGACTGATTGTTAATTGCTATGGCAATGCAAAGCCATCTAGGGCTGCATCTAATGAATATTTTTTCAAATAATCAATTAATTGTCTAGTCTGTGTCCATCCTAGTGTCCTGGAGCCCATGTAGATGGTGGATGGTATGACACAGCTAAAAAGCTACAATAGCTTCCCCTGTTTGGACTTTCCAGCTCTTGGTTCCCTCAAAGGTCAGCACTGTCAGGAAGGCAGCTTTCTATTGGTCAAAGGAGAAAATTTGTGGGTTAGAGTTGAACTAGACATGGCAGATTTACATCACCTTGTCAAATGAATCCACAAGTCATGGTGATATCATATAAATTGATTGATTTTGCCACAAAATCTTTCTATAGTAAATGCTTAGATGACTAGGCCTCAAGAGAAGCACATCCTATAAAGTCATCATGACCTCTGACTTTGATGAAGACTGTTTGAATTTCTAAATTGACATTAAACACACTGAATAGGTAGTAATATGTTTTATTATATGTTTTTATTATTTCAATAATGTTTCAGGGTGAGAGATGAGCATCATGATAAAGCAACCATCAGTTCTATGATAGCTCCAAAATGTGGAGTTGTGTAATCTCTTAAGAAATTTAGTAAATCAGAGTCAACTGTGTGTCAAAGTGGTAAAGACTCTGCCCAATGTCATTTGTCTGTCTTAAGAGTGCGAGCAGACCATAAATAACATTAGTTGTGGCGTTTTAGATGTGTAGAGCATACAAATGTTTGACAAATTACAACCCCAATTTTAAAAAATGGGACATTTTGTAAGACATAAACAAAAGCAGAAACAATTTGTAAATCCTATTTGACCTTTATTCAGTTGAATACATGTTCAAACGGATAAACTTTATTGTTCTTTTGTAAATATACACTCATTCTGAACTAATGCCCGCAACATGTCCTTAAAAAGTTGGTTATAGGGGCAACAAAAGATTGCGAAAGTCTTGCAACGCTCATTAAACACCTGTTTGGAACATTTGACAGGTTAATTGGTAACACATGATGGCACCATGACAGGGTATAAAGGGACATATTCAAAAGGCTTTGCTGTTCACAAGCAATGATGGGGCAAGGTTCACCACTTTGTGAAAAAATTGTGTGAGCAAATAGTCTGTTTAGTAATGTTTTTCAATGCACAATTGCAAAAAGTCACAGGATTTCACCATCTACAGTCCATAATAACATCAAAAAATTAATAGAATCTGAAGAAATCTCTGCACGTAAAGAGGAAGGATAAAAATAAACACTGAATTGCTCTGCCCTTCGACCCTCAGGCATCACTGCTTTATAAACCGACAGGATTGTATAAAGGATATTGCTACATGGACTCAGGAACTCTTTGGAAAACCACTGTCAGTAAACATAGTTTATTGCCGCATCTACAAATGCAAGTTAAGACTCTACTGTACAAAGTGAAAGCCAGATATCAACAGCATCCAGAAACACTGCTGACTTCTCTGGACCCGAGTTCATCTGAGATGGACAGACACAAATTGAAAAAAGTGTGCTGTGGTTTGACGAGTCCACATTTTAAGTTGTTGGCACTAGAGACCCCTGACTGATGAGCAGCCGAAGCTATATAACACAGTGGTAAACATGCCCTTGTCCCAACTTTTTGGAACATGTTGCAGACACCAAGTTCAGAATGAGAGTATATTTACAAAAAAGTTTGTTCGTTTTAACATTCAATATCTTGTCTTTGTTATTCAATGGAACATAGGTCGAAAAAGATTTGTAAATCACTGCAGTGTGTTTTTATTAACACTTTACACAGTGTTCAGACATTTTTGGAATTGGGGTTGTACTCGACAAGCAATTTGACAGATTTCGGTTTCAGTTGAATCCAGTAATGATGTTTTGAAATGGTAAGATTTTTCCTCTTTGAGCAACCCAGCAGCCAGTAATATCATTTGGTGATTTCATATAGTGCTGTGTCCCGTAGGCTGCCAAACACACTGTCAGATGTATTCATGCGTGCGTTAGTGTGTTTGAACACGGCCATAGACATGTAGTGTGTGTGTGTGTGTGTGACTGTGTGTAGTGGGGCTGCAGGGGTGGAGTTTTAAATTGCGTGACAGCAACGGATTGAGTGAATGAAATGATGGAGGGATAGAGAGCGGAGAGGAAGAATGGGATGGTACAGAGTGAACCGGTCGCTGTAATCCTCCCTCACAACAGTAGCAGCTGGACCAGTGTGTCAGCAACCAGGCTTTACTGCTGCCAATCAGTCCTGCTGGGAATTATACAGCAGGGTGAAGAGAGGGATGGCACAAAGATGGGTGGATAGATAACTAGAGAGATGTGGTTAGAAGGTGTGTTTTTGATGAGGAATAGCAACTCCTTGGGCATGTCAGATTGCTGAGGAAGTTCTCCGGAGATGTCAGGGAAAATCTGAACAGTTTATAAACTCAATATAGAAGGAGTTCCTGTGAACTCATAACTCTTTAATAGTTTTAGTTCTTTCATTAGCTTTAAGTTGGAAATGTATTCTTGGTCATGGTTGTTTGAGTCTGATATTCAGTCTATGTAACATGGGAAAGACCTTAAAAAATGCAGCAATGCAGAAATTTTGTTAGCGCTGATGACAGGGATAGTGTAATCCAATGCCAAATTCAAAGAATCAGCTAGGAAGGCTGGTCTCATATGTTATTAAAGGCACTAAATTCCAAGAAAAATAAAGCCAGTAATGTTGCCTGCAGACCACGAGATACCAGCAGGTCTTGTGTTGGTATAAAGATATTGAACTAAATTTATGGGCAGAAAGAATCAGCTGGACAGTCCAGTAAGTCTCAGAGCCAAACAAAATGATCATGTTACCAGACTGTCAAAAATGTGTCCACTTTGATGGACAGACAGCTCAGTGTCAGTTTGAAAAAATAATCTTATCAGTGTGAGAAACAGGAACTGTAGCATCACTGTGTTTGGTTCTCTGTGTGAGACTGATGTTCAGGATGTGCAGCACAGCACAACATGTTTGATGCTACACAGTTTACAACAGTGTTGTTTTGGCATCAGTACTAAAACTGTGTTGTCATATTGGCATTGGCTGTAAGGATGGAAAATACAACAATATCTACTATAAGCTGACATAAAGTTGTCAGTTGTCACCATTTTTTCTTACTTTGCAGGCAGCTGGATTCTCATGGTATCACAAGATCACATGCAATCCCATCGTAAGGCTAAGACTATACTTATGTGTCGGCACCAATCAAAATCCTGTGAGGAGCTACTTGCAGCGAAGCCATGATTTAGGTGTGTGTGAGGAAATGGAGGCGTGACTGTTCAAAACACAATGGTGGCCTCTAAAGAGGGTCGTATCAAGATGTTTACCCCAGATTAGTGAAAATTCCCACATGATTTTATGTTCCATATTTCTCTGACTGGGCAACAGTTTTATTATACTGTTAATGAATGAATTTTATTTCAAGTATATCCTGCCATATGATTGCACATGCCTTGCAGGAATATAACACACCCTTACCAGGTGTCAATTATGGATGGGACAATATACAATTTAATTGTATATCATGATAAAAAAAATACCCAAAATAAGAAGATTGTGATGAACTTCCACTATTAGGAAACCGTAGACATCGTGTTCAGCAGCACCTTAACAGACTGCTGTGTGACCAACAATAAAAGAGACAGAGCCAAAACAGGCTACATATGCACCAATCTCAAAAATGCTAAAGATCTTAATCAAGCATTGGCCTATTTTGCCCCTTTTTTTGTAGTTTTTCACAGTAAAAAAAAGATATCTGTCCCACCTGGGATGCAATAAGAATTGGCCTGCTTGTTTCTCAACAAAATCCATTGTAAAGTCTTATAAAGTCATATTCTAAAGGCATTTTAAAACTTTTAATCATATTTTGATTGTTATCGAATATTATTGTAAATCGTGATTATTTCTGCCAGGATAATCGTGACATGAAATGTTCTTATTGTCCCATGCCTAGAGTGTCAATATTTACAGCAGAGAGGGGTTTCAAGCTGTGCTGATCACAAATCAGTCCAGGTGAGATAATAATAAAAGGCAGCATTATAGAAATAATCAAGGTCCTACTGATACGACTTTTCCCTCCTGAATACCTATTTCCGGCAGTGTGAGTCATTGTACTGTGAACTTAGTGATCTTTTGTCGAGCTATAAAAAGGATTCATGTGAGCTGATATCAAAGGGCAGTGAAATCAAAAAGTTGGGCTACTCATCTCAGATCACCACACTTGACAGATTTGACTTTCTTCTTCGAATCAGCATTCTGACCAGTTTTAATATGAAGAGGCAGTGTACCAGCACCATATGCGCTTTTTTTTTATGCATTTATACTGGCAACAGCTGTGGCCAGAGACATTATGTTTTTGTGCTTGTCCGACTATCTGTCCAATTCTTCAAATTTGGCACAAATGCCTACGGAGCTAATTTAGTCAAAGGTCACTATAACCTCTGAAAACATGATTTTGGCCATAGCTCGGGAAATGATACACTTATTATGATGAATTTAATATAAATGTCTACTAGGATAATATGATGAATTGATGAATTTTATAGTCAAAAGGCCAAAGGTCAACTTCACTGTGGCATCATAATGTTCCACATTTCTGCACACTTTACTGGCCATTATTCACACCATAACTTAAGAACAGAAGGGGAGACTGAATTGGTGATGCTAATCTTGGGTTTCGATCTTGAAACTTTGCTGAGTATAGATCTGCTGTGCTGCTGGGTTGAAGATGTGTGTGAAGCATTCATGTTTTAAAATTTGTAGCTTCTTTGTGGCACCATCCATATTTGAAGCTTTGTCAGTTTTCATGGATATATAGGAGTCTGGACAGACATGAAAGAAAACTGTAACTGCAACTTGTGCGCTTTGCGGTGACATACAGCTGCGAGACCGCAGTTGTAGCTTATATTTCTCAGAATCTGTAGTAAAATTAACATTTGTAATAACAGAATATGGTGTACTCCAGATCTCATTAGCACAGTTGTGTTTTACCTTGTTAATAACTTTGCCAGTAAGAAATCTAATGTCAGTCTTCTGCTTTAAGAATTTTTTTCTCATTCACAACATGTCATGTCAACATGTCTTATCCAGGGCATTTTGTTCTTTATCCCATTTAAATATTATTTCAACTTGTCTGTTACTGTATGGTTAAATATTTTCCCATAGACTGTTAACTATCCTTGTACTATCTGCTAGATAGCTATATTTTTTTAGTATTATGAGTAAGAATGGAGTTTTGGCTTGTGATAAATGGAAAGGAGCCCAAATAGCTGTGTGCATCTATTAGGAATGTGGGGAATTTAAAGTTCATAAGTCACAGGGCAGACAGTTACTTTTCCACTATAATCTTGTTCCAGCAGACCAAGCTGCAGTTCACACTATACACACACACACACACACAACACACACACACACACACACACTAGCAAATACCCTCTGACATGTCCTAGCCCAGGATGAGTGTGTGCCCGTTACCTGTGTGTGACAGTGTTTGTTTTGGGATTAGAGTTTGACCTCTGTGTGTCTGTGTGTTAGTGTGTGTGTCCATGCTGCTTTGCATTCCATTGTGATGTGTTCAGCTTCACTCTGCAACAATAGAGCATAGTTCCCAAAGAAATACTGTGTGTGTATGTGTGTGTGTGTGTTTTCAGAGTGTGTGTAGGCGAGACCACGGGGACATACAGGGGATTCATTCAGTCACTGATGCTGTGTGTCCTTTCCAAAGGAGAGGGGAGGACATGCTGGAGGGGATGGACATCGCTACCTGTCTGTCTGTCTCTCTGTCTGCTCGCTAATGGGCTGCACAAAGTGTTGAATTATACTGACATGTCCTTAGAGTCCTGTGTAATTCTGTTAGGACCAGCTCTGACACACACACACACACACACACACACACACACACACACACACACACACAGACACGGTTAAACACTAGCTCTTTCACTTAGCCCTCAATCAGACCCACTGTGAGTTCCATCAAGGCACTGTATGGATGTGAGAGCAGCAGGACCTACACACACACACACACACACACACACACACACACACACACACACACACACACACACACACACACAGAGGCCACATACTAACACCACCTGGAGTGAAGCTCTGTGGAGAGCCAAACATCAAAGACAAGCTGGCTATTAGAAGCAAATCTAGAGGGCACTGACTGAGATGAAGAAACACACAAACACATGTCAGTGTTTGTGCCAGTCTGCACAATTTTAAAATGCTTTTGGTATAACATAAATGTGTGCCTTTTTATAAACATATTTACCTACACAGCTGACTTTTCAAATGAGCAACACTTTTACAGTGTCAACTTAGAGGAGAAGCTGGTCTTGTTTCTCTCTCACATTTTGTTTCAATCTGATATGTATGTTTTCCACTTTGTCTCTTCATTTGGAAACTTCCTGTTTCTTTAATTGTGTGTGTGTGTGTGTGTGTGTCCTCTTTTATCATTTTGTGTCCTTTTAGAAATTCTGACATTTTTCCGGTGCTGTGAAGATTTTATACTTGGGTAGAGTTGGGTTCGCTTTTTGGTTTTGCCAGTTCAGTTTGGTGTTGACATTTATTCAAGCTTGTACACAGAGGTTAAAAATTTATGCAAAGCTCCAAATGAACAGTCCACCTTCAAAACTGAAACATCAATTCATGGCGGCGGATGTTTTGATTGTGCTAGTCCGCCACACATAAATGAATGTGTGGGGAAAGCTGGTATCTCTCACTTTACTCTCCCCTCTCTGTATTGCTGCCAAATAGTTGTCAAATAAGTGTGTTTGGATGTAGGCACTTGTATGAGTTCATCATGTGAACTCAATAATCCATGTAAACATGTAACAATAATTGTGGAGATATTTTGATAGATACTGCAGAAAAATGCTGCAGTTTTTAGCCTGGTAGTGTTGTATTTTACAACAAGGTGTCAACACTTTATTAGAATAATGATTTCATGTCCAAACAATGTGCATCTTGTGACTTGCGAGTCCATCCGAGCTGTTCTGAAGATCACACCAGTACATGAAACACATGCTTGGAGAGTGAAATAATGGCAGGAAGAAAATATAGCAACTGAATCTTAAATGTGCCCTGAAGACTTGTTAATATTAAAGTAGTATGAATTCTGCATTGTTAACATCTATGTTGACTTGGTAGCAGTTTTCGCCATTGCTTTTTTTAATGCATTGCAACATTTCTTGGTGGATTGTTACCACCAGCTATCAATCAGCAGAGTAGCGTTGAACCAGGGGCAGGATGAGTATTGCACTGCCAGCCTGCTCTTATTATTATTACAGGGACGCAGTACTGTGACGTGGTGCAGCATGGCTGTCATGGTTGTTGAGGCTGGACAAAGGCGTGATTCAGTGAGGTAACATTACCGATGTTTTTCTTCTTGGCCTTTGTGCATTCATAGTACCACAGAATTTGGTGGTTTTCTAACCTGGTTTAACAAGTTAGTTGTGCTACTTTGAGGCGCAGACACAAGTCTCATGCCCTCTTTGTTCTTCTCCAAATCTGAAAAACCTCCAAACAGCAGATGATAATGATTGATGAAAAGATGATTTTCGTTTTGCTCGTTGCAACAGTCAGGAAAGTCTTTCACAGGCTGCAGGGTGCACACCAAGCTGAAAGCTCCTAAAAGTTAAGGCTGCTGTTAGTTTAGGAAATAGTTTTCTATGAGGGAATCATGCATTTTCAATGTCAATATCAAAGTTGATCATGTTCATTTAGTTGTCAAAAGCCAGATCGCTGCAAGTAGCTCCTCACAGATGATTAATATTTATTAATCCTGCAGCCCTTATAACTCCTACTGGTGGTCAAAAACTGCACAGGGTACTTTTAAGTTTGCTAGGTACTTTATAAGGTAAAATGTCTCTTATGTAGTCTTACCACACAACTTAATAAGATAAAACAAGACAATACAAACAATACCACCAGAAAAGACCAACTGCAGCATTTAGGTGTTGAAAGAGGCAAAGCAGACAGTGCATGCAGCATTTTGACTGCATTTGGCAGGACTGACTTTCTCCTCACATTGTGGTGGCTCATTCTTGTTGTTCGGCAGTTGAAACTCAGAGCTGCACCCTCTCCTTTTACTGTCAGATAAGTTTTACAAACTAAGGAATGCACTTGACATTTGACAGTTCTGGCACATCCTGACGGACAGATTCTGTGTTTTAAGCCATACCCCTATGCATCCAAACAACCGACCAATGAACTGCTGCAAAACAAACTGAACTATTCCGAAGGATTGACATGCTGCCACCACCCTGTGGGCCCACCACCTGCAGGACTGGGAATCAGTGCCGGGTGCATTGTGTGCCAGGCAGCAGACAGGGGCGGGGCCCCGGATGTGCTGACCCCTGGCTTCATGGGCTAGCTCTGGAGACGTGGAACATCACCTTTCTGGCGGGGAAGGAGCCAGAGCTTGTGCAGGAGGTAGAGCGGTATCAGCTCAATATAGTTGGGCTCACCTCCATGCACAGCTCTGCCTCTGGAACCGTACCCCTGGAGAGGGGGGTTTTGGAGTTGTCCAGGTTGAGAGGTGCCAGGCGGGTGTGGGGATACTCACAAGTCCCCAGCTGAGCACCGCAATGTTGGAGCTCTCCCCAGAGAATGAGAGGGTTGCCTTGATGCGACTGCAAGTCGCTAAGAGGAGGTCTCTGACTGTTGTTTGTGCTTATGCACCAAACAGCAGTTCGGAGTACCTAGCCTTTTTGGAGTCCCTGGGGTGGTGTCCTGGAAAGGGTGCCAACTGGGGACTCCATTGTTCTCCTGGAGGACTTCAACGCTCACATGGGCAACGATGGCGTGACCTGGATGGGTATGATTGGGAGGAACCGCCTGCCTGATCTGAACCCGAGTGTTGTTTTGTTATTGGACTTCTGTGCTAGTCATGGATTGTCCATAACAAACATCATGTTTGAGCATAGGAATGTTCATAATTGTGTTTGATTGTACCAGAGCTCACACTAGGCCAAAGATCAATGATCAGCTTTGCGGTTGTTTCATCTGATCTGCGGCTGTATGTCTTGGACACTCAAGTGAAGAGAGGAGCGGAGTTTCCAACTGATCACCACCTGGTGGTGAGTTGGATCAGGTGGCAGGGGAGACTGCTGGACAGACCCGGTAAACCAAAACGTGTAGTGAGGGTGAACTGGGAACATCTGGCGGAAGCACCTGTCCACCAGGTCTTCATCTCACACCTCCAGAAGCACTTTTCATGCATCCCAGGGGGGGGGACATGGAATCCGAGTGGTCATGTTCAGAACCTTTGCCGTAGTGGAGGCGGCTGCTAGAATCTGTGGTCAGAAGGTCGTCGGTGCCTGTCATGGCGGTGGCTGGAGGACCTGCTGGTGGACAATAGCGGTGAAAGAAACCGTCAGGCTGAAAAAGGAGGCCTTTCAGGCTCTACTGGCCCAGGGGTCTCCTTAAGCAGCAGACAGGTACCGGTTGTCCAGAAGGGCTACAGCAGAGGCGGTTGCTAAAGCTATAACTCAGGTGTGGGAGGCCATGGAGGAGGAGTTTCAGTCGGCCTCACGGAAGTTCTGGCAAACCGTGAGACATCTCCAGAAGGGAAAGCAGGGCTTGTCTCAAGCTGTGCTAGGCAGGGGAGGAGAACTGCTGACCTGGACTGGGAATATTGTTGAGCGGTGGAAGGGACACTTTGAGGAACTCCTAAACCCTGCCGTCACATCTTCTGTGGAGGAGGCAGAGTCTGAAGACTAGGGGGATTCTTCATCCATAGCTCTGGCAGAGGTTGCTGAGGTAGTCAAAAAGCTTCTTGGCAGCAAGGTGCCAGGTGTGGATGAGATTAGCCCTGAGATGCTGAAGGCTTTGGACATTGTTGAGATCATTGAGGTCGGGTACAGTACCTGTGGAGTGGCAGACTGGGAAGTGGTTCCCATTATTGAAAAAGGGAGATTGTAGAACCTCAGATTCAGGAGGAACAATACGTATTCTGTCCTGGTCATGGAACATAGTACCATCTCTTAACCCTTGCGAGGCTGCTGGAGGGGGCGTGGGAATTTGCCTATCTGGTCTACACATATTTTGTGGATTTGGAGAAGGGTTATGACCATGTCCCTCAGGGAGTCCTGTGGTGGGTTCTGTGGGAGTACGGGTACCAGGGTCACTGCTGCGTGCCATCCGGTCCCTGTCAGTGAGAGCTGTGTCCACATACTCGACGTGAAGTCAAAAGCGCTCCCAGTGGGTGTTGGCCTCCTCCAGGGTTGCCCCTTGTCTCTGATCCTGTTTGTGATTTTCATGGACAGGATTTCAAGAAGCAAGTGGGGGGAGGAAGGGGTCAGGTTTCGGGACCTCATAATTGCATCTCTACTTTTTGCAGATGATGTGGTTCTGGCGGTCTGCAGCCAAGTGTGAAGCTGTCAGGATGAGGCAGGAATGGTTCTATGCTGGAAATCGGTGGACTGTCCCCTCTGGGTGGGCTGAGAGTTGTTGCCCCAAGCAAAGGGGTTTGTTTAGAACGGAGTATGAGATGGACGTGTGATTTGGTGCAGTAATGTGGGCGCTCCACCGGACTGTTGTGGTGAAGATGGAGTTGAGCCAGAAGGCGAAACTCTCGATTTAGCAGTCCGTCTATGTTCCATCCCTCACCCATGGTCATGAGCTCTGGGTAGCGACCAAAAGAATTAGATCGCGGATATAAGCAGCCGAAATGAGTTTCCTCCACAGGGTGGCTGGGCTCAGCCTTAGAGATAGGCTGAGAAACTCGGACATCCGGGAGGAGCTCGGAGTAGAGACGCTGCTCCTTCATGTCGAAAGGGGCCAGTTGAGGTGGTCCATGCATCTGATTAGGATGCCTCCTGGGGGCCTTCCGTTGGATGTGTTCCGGGCACGTCCTACTGGTAAGAAGCCCTGGGGCAGACCCAGAACATGCTGGAGGGATTACATATCTCGTCTGGCCTGGGAACGCCTTGGGGTCCCCCAGGACAAGCTGGAAAACATTGCTGCTGGATAAAGGAAGGTCTGGAATGTTCTGCTGCGCCCGTTACCCCTGTGACCTGGCCCCGGAAAGCGTCTCATGGAAAATGGATAGATGGACTTTTCTTAATGGAGTGGCTTTCAATTTTTCTATTTAGTTCTTATCATTTCTTCATAACATTTCACAAAAAAATATGCAGGGCAATCGAGATAAGACCCTGTCTTTGTAATGGCTGAAACTGATCGTTCATTCTCATGCATCCTCACCCACTCCTCTCTCCTTTCCCCTGGCAACCCCCTTCCTCTTTAACACCATCGATTTTCTCCCATCAGAGGATCAGTAGAGTCATCTTTTATTCTCCTCTACTCTTCTCTACTCTCCCCTATTAACAGATTTTGGAGACTGTTGTGGTTTTACATCACCACTGATTAGGAAAGCAGAGCTCTGTGTACTCTTCACACACACACACACACACACACACACACACACACACACACACACACACACACACACATTGACGGCAAACATTTTCAGTGCTTTTGCTAGTTACATGGGAAAGCCCTTACAGACTGACACGTCCTCTGCATTATTAATCTGCGTATGGCACACTATTCATTATGCACTATAGTAGGATGTCGTGCATCAGAGCTATGCTATTACATAATGATCTTACACACAAGCATGCACTCACTCCTTCAGTTGAAAGTTGCTATACAACTCCTCATGGCATGTATATTTAAATTCTGACTGAATTCTGTCCAACATACGCATTAAAGTCATAAAGGTAGTAGTCACATTTAGGGACAGTGTGTACTCTTGCGTCATCAGACTATTCTAGTCCAAGTCACATCAGCTTCATCTGATGGTGTTGCATCCAGAGGACAGAGATGATGGCAAAGTGGAAATTAAAGGTTCAACTTGTCAGAGAGAGGGGAGAGAGGGGAGAGGTGAGAGAGAGAGAGAGAGGGAGAGAGAGAGAGAGAGAGAGAGAGAGAGAGAGAGAGAGAGGAGTGTTTGTATTGTGATTGCTATGCAGCAGCCCAGCCATTGATGAACACATAATGAGCACATTAATTTGCAGCCTATATCAGCCTCTTACATCAGCTCTAATATATTAGCAGACCACAGTGTTGTTGCATCGTCAGCGTGTCATCTAAACTCTGCTCTGGACATTCTTTCACATTTTAGTGACTGAATTATTTATTGATAGACTTAGATACATCCAAAAACTCAAATTCCTTGTTATATCTCCCTCATGTTGGCACTGTGATTGACCTTAAAAAATGGATCAGGTGTTGACCAGACATGATCAAGTAGACTCTGACCTGACCAAGACCCCTCTGCTAAAAAAATATGCCAGTATTAATGTTGGTGCAGCAGAGTCCAAAATTTACTTTTGGGTCTGCCACTGGCTGATAATTTGGAAAAAATTACCAGCAAAAATATTTTTGAATCAGCTGTAAAACTGCATAACTCCACTACATTTGTTTGACAGCTTTAGCTTCATATTACTGTTTCTCATCCCTTTCCTGTCCAGTGAAAACGATGTATGTCCAGATGTACGGATTTTGGGTGCTTGTGAAAAATTGAAGGATTAAATGTTCCTTTATGACCTGAGAAATTTCCCCATTTCTAAAGCTAAATAAACTTTTACAAAACACTTTTGGATCGGCTGGAAAATGCATCATCACAAACATGAAAACTAATGTGACTATGTCCAGGTGCACCAGTGTGATCAGTGGACCAGTTGGTGTGCAGCCCAGGTTGCCAAGCTTCCAAAATGTGTTTCCTCTCTGCTCTGACCCCTTTTAGGTAAAATGAATATTTTAGCAGTGAATCAGACACTTTCCACTCTGTATGCCTGTGTTTGTTAAAGCAAATCTTGGAGCGAAGTTGACTGAGAGATCATGTTTTTTAAGGTACTTTCAATTCTGTTGAATGTATTTTTTACACATTGTATCAAAAAAGTATCAATACTTTTAACCTGTAGCTGTGATTATTGTGATTTTGTACCTACATGTTATGCTTTTGTGAATCTGTCTGCCCTTTAATCCCCATGTGGAGGACTTGTTTTGGTTGTGTAACCATGTGATACTCAGACAGATGAGGGCATATCCCACATTCATTTCATCTGAATGAATGCTGTACGCATTTTGTCACACCATCCTGTGCCTCCTGATGTTGATTTTGTTTTAGTCTGGTTAACATCAGTGAAATCTCTACTCTAATTTGTGCATTACTAATTTTCTGAGCATTCTGATACTATAACTGTCATCGGTTGTTACCAGTATCATAAATCTCATCTTCCAAAAATCAGTAACTTCAGCTAACATTATTGGCAGAGACACAACGCTGCTGATATGAATTGAAACAGTGTCGTCTGCATATTATCTGAGATTTGTTTTGGCAGTGTAGTATTTAACTGATCAGTAAAAATATGTGGTTCCACAGATGAGTGCAGGTTGTTTAATGAGACAAGCAATTAGTTCATTTGTCATTTATTCTGTCTGTTTTAATTTGCTTACAAAATAATCATACATTTAGCTTTCATTTTCAAAGCATACTTATGTTATTGTAATCTCATTTTGGTCCTGATTAGGTCATCAAAAAATGATATATTCATCATAGTTTTCTTTGACAAAATGAACCTTTGGGAAGTCCTAGCTTTGGAGAACAGAAACTATGGCTCTTGGGCTGCAATTGAACCTAGCTGCTTGCATATAAAATGTATGTAACAGAGACATCCTTAGCTCTGCAACTGCATCTATTTAACATTCACATGTGCTGTACACGCACGCACGCACACGCACACACACACACACATACACACACACACACACACACACACACACACACGCATCGCCAGTGACTAAACATAGTAGCTATGGAGGATCACTGAACTGCACCTCCGCCTCTTGAGACTAATTACAACACGCAGTCTCTCTCTCTCTCTTTCTTTCTTTCTTCTTTCTTTCTCTCTTTCTCTCTCTCTCTCTCTCTCTCTCTCTCCTCACTCACTCACACACACACACACACACACACACACACACACACACTTTTGTCCCTTTGCCACTCCCTGTATGCGAAAACACACCAAATGCCTTTGGGGCTCTCCCTCTGTCTCTGTCACCAGCGTCTCATCACTCATAGCAGTTGGTGAATTTACCACCAGCATCTTACATAAACACAGTGTAGAAGAGACAGTCAGATATTCCCATGTTAGGTGGTAATTACCTCAGTTGTTAGCTGAAGGGTGGAAATGTGAAATGTGAGAGAAGTGTGTGTGCTACTTTGTATTGTCAGATGTGCTGAGATTATGTCTCTGAGTGCATTCTGTTGTGTGTGTTTGGGTGTGTCAGGACACTGATACACATTCATATCAAGAAACATTCCATAATAAAAGGTGCAGCCTTACTTTATGTGCTGAATTATAGCGATATCTGAATAATTACTGCTGATATATTCAGTAAACGTCCAAAAAAGGTTTCATTTAAAAATAAAACTTTGTAACCACTGCATAAAGGATTGTCTTTGATATTATCAGCTTATTAAATGCCTGCATTTTTTAAATAATGAGCAAAAAAATAATAAATTATCTCTTAGACTTTAGGATGTTTTACAAGATATCAAATCCAAAAGACAAGTGAGAATATTAATGAACAGCTTTTCTCATAGTGCTTCCTTGTAGCAATGTTTGACTTGTTGGACCCAGTTCTACATTTTTATCTTTCAGGTTTTACCGCTCTCTGAAATGCTGTTAACACAAGCTGTGAACTTGCCGAGGGCTTAGGTGTGACCTCGCTGCATGAGGACAGAGTATTAGGGGGTTTTACGTGAAACACCTAAAGTCATTAAATGTTGAAACAGGTGCTCTGCCACAGGCTGAAATTTATATTGGTATACATTTTATAATTAGTAGGCTTACTGTAGCAGTTTACTATGTTACTTGTTCTAATAAGTAATTGATTAATTTTTTTTTGATGTCATAGCTTCTTATGTGTGTGTGTGTGTGTGTTTGTGTTGGGGTATGTTGACAAAGCGCTGTGATTGTGTGGCTTGGTGAAATAGCCTGAATGCCTCGTGAGGAATGTCAGCGATAGCATCTCTGTGAGATTAGTGCGATGGCAGCTGGACTCTGGGACACCTCAGACTTCTGCACACACACACACACACACACACACACACACACACACACACACACAAATAAAGGGAACTAGGTCAAAACATAGTATGTTATCTGAGAAGCCCCCGACATTTGATATGTGGCTGAAGGAATAGGCAAATGTTGTACATTTGGAGAAAATAAGATTTACAATGTGAAACAGGGAAAAACTCAGCAAATCTGGCAACTGGTCATTAATGTGATTGGAAAACTGAAGTGAATGGTTAACAGGTTAACTCTGTCATATGTCAGTAACCTGCAGCACTTGATAGCATTTGTCCTTTTTTCTTGTGTGTTACCACCAATATCCTGATATCCCATTTTCCTTTTTGATTTGTCTTCTTTTTCTGCCTATGCAGTTCTTTTGTTGTTGTTTGTTTGTGCATTTTGCAGTTGGTGTTTTTTTTCTTAAATTGTATTTTTACAAAAAATAGGGGCAAAAATCATAGTATGGCTGGACTGTGTATGAAATGCTTAGAGGGCTTTTAATTTGAAACAGGGAGTGGCGGCATTCACCCAGTCATGGACTTTGCCCTGCTGTTTTGATCCAGCCGCAAAACTCATGTCAGTATATCCTAAAATGACGAAATACAAGACATAGTCACATAGCAGAGGGGAGCTGCTTTTTTGGATCTGTGTCTGCTTATTACTTAACATGACCTGTTTGCTGCTTTCCTGCTTGTTTGGTATGTGACTCTAAAGGTCAACTAGAAGAAAGTTCAAAAGCAGCTAGCTGAGGCAAATTGCCACCTACTGCAGCAAAGTCAGACAAACTTTTGTTAATAAATCAATTCTCCCCCTGTGTCTGTATACTGGGACAAGGTACTAAATCACTTCAACTAATGGACTGACTGACTGACTGACTGACTGACTGACTGACTGACTGACTGGCTCACTCACAGACTTTAGCATCTCTCTCACTCACTCACTCACTCACTCACAGACTTAAGAGTTAATTGGTTTGCCTTGCTTTTGTGCTCCAGCCAAAACAGGAAATTAGGAGGGATTTAGCCATCATTTCATTGTTTGACATTGTCGGTTTTGAATTACTACACGTCTTACATTTTGGCCGATATGTGATTTAATTTTGATCATTTTGCATTTATTGTATTTTCTCTTAGTCTGTATAGTCCAATTATTCTCACAGTTTATGCAAGAGCGTCTGTTAAGGAGGAGTTTTTATGATATGACACCTAGACATGACAGGATGGAGGATTGCCCTGTGGGCGTACTTTGAGTTGTGATTTACAGGGTGTGAACAGGTATCAGATTACAGTCTCTCCCCCCTGTGCTCTCTCTTCTGCTTTCATGTAAACTGACAGAGGGGGGGTCATGCTGTGTGTAAGTACATGTGTTCATATGAGTATCGGCGCTTTTCCTAGAAGTATCTCTGCTTCTCATAGTCTCTCTCTCTCTCACACACAGAAAAAACAGACACAGAAACACTGTGTGTGTTTGAAGTAGATCCCCTCAGGTGTGTGTATTGATTATTAAGGCAGGGTGCGAACCAGAAGTTTACAGATGGAGCCGTAACTGAAGCAGAAAAGCAGCTCTGTGACTATTTTAAGATAGGACAATCAGCAAACAGCAGGGAGTTACATACTAAGAAGAGCTGTAGTGTGATTCACTGGCTGTGCTGAAACACACCAGAATAGTGCATCCTAAACTGTTCAAGCAAGACTTTCGGAGGTCCCGAGAATGTACTGATGGTTTTGTTTATGCATCCCCCGAGGACTGCAGGGGTTTGATGGAGTCTTGCATCTGCATTGGCAGCATCTTCTAGCTCTGTGTTGAACCAGCTCTCTCAGTAGTAGAGTCATAGAGAAGCTTTCAGGGGCAACATTATCAGGAGGCGCGCTGTCACTGGTGGTCTGTAGTCGCTCACAGCAATTATACTTGCTATCTGTCGATCATTTGATTAACTCATTCATCAAATTGATGTTTTTTTTTTTCAAAATTGTAAAAAAAAAAAAAAAAAAAGCGCATTATCATTTACAGGTGACATCTTCAAATGTCTTGTTTTGTCCAACTAACAGTCCTGAACCCAAATATATTCAGTTTACTCATGTACAGTGATGATTGTATCACTTTCTCACATACAGTATTAGAAACTGGAATCAGCAAATGTTTGTGTTAGGCTTAAAGAATGACTAAGGGTCCGCTGACAGCAGCGGTTGTTGCATGAAATGTTGAACTTTTGTTGCAGTTTGGCCTTTCATTCACATGACTAGATGTTTTGGGAGCCTAAAAACGCAGACTTTTGAAACCAGATTTTAGAGTGTTATTGTTTTAAAACACCATCCCCTCTGTTGCCATGTAAACTTGCAATGCGCGGATCCTGTGAGAAAGTTGACGTCATGGCTGCACTTCGAGCGTTCGCATTACGTTTCAGACAAACAGCCATGCGACTGTAGGACAACAATAACAACAACGGGGGACTACCGAGCTGAGTTTGTGTTGCTGACTCTACTGAGTTTATTAACACTCCTCCAGTAAAGTGTAGATTTGTTGCACCACTACTGTGATCAGCTGTCAGTTCTTGTGCATGCGTTCATCATCGTCTTCTTGTTTCTTTATACTCTCTGCTCTGTAGAAAAATGCTTTTATATGCAGGTGTGTGGTGTTCTTCTATAGTGTGTCAACCCTGCAGTGAAAAGCTGAAACAAATTCACCTTTTGGAGAAATGCTACCCAACATTGCGTTGCGGCGGCCAAAAGTACTTGGCAATTAGGTCAGAAGATGCAGTCCACAGGAACAAGAATCAACAAGGGATGTCTTTCTGTCATTAAATATTATAGGTAATAAAAGAAATAAAGTGTTTTTTTAACAGTTCTTGTAATCTATCCTACAAAGGAAAGCACTCAATTTGTCTTGTGGCAATAAAGATATTATAGTAATGTTTGTCAAAAGAAATTTTACAGTTCTTTACCGAACATAAACAGACTTACCAAATACAAATACTAAGTTGCTGAGATGGGGAGATTGGCTTTCTCTCCACCCTCCACTCCCCCACAAATTCTCTGTTTAGGTGACACTCCCCCACCGCCGCACAGCCCTGTGGGTAAATGCTGTAATGCCGAATTTGGTGTGAATGCAACCTCAGAGACAATAAGCTCTAGTTTGTAATTGAATCCATCATGTTGTGTATGAACAGGTCTTGTGTGTGTGTGTGTGTGTGGGTGTGTGTGTGTGTGTGTGTGTGTGTGTGTGTGTGTGTGTGTGTGTGTGTAAGAGAGAGAGAGAGGGAGACAGACAGACTGAGCACAGGCTAAAAGTCCCATGTCAGCTGTCTCTGTATATCAGTGGGAACAAAAAACAGAAGTGTTGCTGTGAGAAGAAAGAGGAAATGGTCACAATTACACACATACAAAACAGAATTGTGTACTTGGGGACAAATTGGACATACATACAGTTTACTCTGTTCCACCTAATAATTAATGACAGCTGAACAGTATCGGTCTTTATAGAATCCCAAAATGGACACTTGCATAATGATTAAAATGAATCCAGATTATGTAATACAGTCCAGTAAACACTGTGACAATACAGACTATTGACCTTTAGGGACTGTTTAGTGCATTTTACACACTTTTCATTCTTCATTTTTTGATAATTTTGGCTGTGTTCATGCATATGGCATACATTTTGACAAGATTGTGTATTTTTTTTTAATCTTAGAATTTCCAGCTCCGTTCCTACATAAACTATTAAAGCAGGCCCTAAAGGTAAATTCTCTCATTTCTTTCACGAACAATAATTAGCTGCAGACTTCTATTAACATTTATGATTTTAGACCTTAAAAAAGTAATACATAAAAATGTACAGAGCTTCAACGATCAGTGCTTCGACCTCTGAGGAGTGACAGTGATCAGAGAGGCCAGTCAGCCACAGAGTCATAAACTCATTCAAGCTGCAGTATGAGCCAGCTCACATTCTGTCTTCCACACACTCTCATTCACCCACACACACACACGCACACACGCATGCGCGCTGTAACTGAGTAAGCCGAGCACTTAGAGGAAGTGTCCCACCTCTCTTAGAAAGTGACATCAGAGGTGAGCTTTCCACACAGTGGCTACAGGCTCAGGCCTCTCAACACTTAGTTTTTCCACACCATGTTGAGACTGTCTACTTTAAAACATATTACACACTGCAGCCATCATACCAGCTGTGTTAGCACGGCTTTTTATAGCTTTAATATTTAATTCTGAGGAGTGATAGATAAAGCAGAGGAAGGCTCAAATCTCTGATTCATTTATCCATCTTGTCTTTACTTCTGTTAAGTTCTACAAAGTATTTCAAGATATCAACAAGATGAGTGAAGCTCTCTACAGGGTGTATGTTTTTCTATTTCTTTGATTTAAACATTCTCTATGCTGTCAAAGAGTTGGAGAGATGTGAGAAAAGTTCCTTTTTCTCTTATTTTTAGAAGACTTTTTTAAAAAGAGAATTTATAATAGGTGCATCACATATTCTGTCAAAATTAAAGCCGTATGATGTAGAAATATCTCCAGATTCAGTCTGCAGCAGGCAGAAGTAATGACTTCTATAGCTCATGCTTGGGATTATAGCTGTGCAATAAGTCAGCAGTATTGCTCATCACTTCATAGATATTGGGATGATACCTTAGGATCTTCACTGTCATTACATTGTGGGTGTTATTTTTATAGTTTTGACTTCCTGGTTCAGTTCTGACCTGCTTTAGTTGTGTGTGCACATGATGCAGATTGTTATCAGCATTTACGGCAGAACGGCAAAACTTCACATTTTAAAAGCTATAATCAAAACATATAGGCATTTTTGCTTAGAAAGTAAAACCAAAAGAGAAATCAATTGAATAATTGGAATAATGTTATTGTGTGTTTGTGTGTGTCATAAATAGACTAATACTTTGTCTCCAATGTTATTTTTATACATATGAGGCAAATTTATGTCAGCGTGGACAGATTGCTTTATATTGTTATCTGCTCCAGGCACTTTACTACAAGTGCTTTAATTATATAGCCTACACTGCTACAATTAGCCACATGCTAATGTCAGGGAAATGTATTATTTTAGCTGCTGTGTGAAGATTTGATTTAGAGGCTGTTGCCTATTCTGCTTGCCTATGTTTTTAATTCTTGTTTCTGTTTTAATTCTGTTTTAATTCATATTCCTGCTGGAATAATTTTGGTTGTGTTTAGAAGCTTTTATTGTTGATTTTTCATGGTAGAAAGTGCCACTATAATCAATCTCTTGCTGCAAGGACACTGCTACATATAGCTATATGCTAATATGAAGGAAATATGGGATCTTGGTTGCTTATGTTGTTAATTTACCCCAATTTCAAATGATATTGTTTCCGAAGATTTCTGTTTAGAAACTTTTGTTGGAGGTTTTTCACAGTAGATAGTGCAGTGGGGTGAGTGGTGAGTGCAGTGAGTTAGCATTTTCCACAGTGCTGTCTTTATGTGACCCCTGATAAACAGAGGTCTACATAGAGGTAATGTCAGGATAGGCCTACTTAACTGACATGCAGTTGCAGTCAGTCAAACTTGATTTGTATTGCACTTTTCATACAAAGAAGCTGTAACACAAAGTGCTTAATGCAGTCAAACTAAAAAAATCCATAAGTAAATAAATAAATAAATAAACAAACAAATACAATGATAAAAGTAAAAATAAAAGATGAATAAAATACTCAAATTGTAAATAAGAGGTAAATGATAGGATAACAGCACAAAGTGAAATAACAAATAAATATGTTAAAAATGCTAAAACGTCATAGGAAGTAGTAAAACTGTGAAACAGACAAAGAATAAATAGTCAATAGATTAATAGAAATAGTTCAATTAAAAGCCAAACAAAAGAGCTAGGTCTTGAGTTTGCTTTTAAAAATTGATTGTAGTACAGCCATGTTGTATAGTATTATAATACAGCCAAAAAGATGTAGCAGGAATTAAGGGCACATTTTGATTTCAATTTTTTAAATAACATTTAATAAATCTACCTTTTACCATGTACCTTTACACACTTGTACTTTGGACAGTGACTATTTCCACTGCATTTCCCAAAACCTTTAAGTTAGACGTAGGCAGACTGATATTGACATTGAAATTGCCAATTTTTGGTTGTGCTGTCTGGTTTTGTTAAAATCTCCTCCTCCTGACAGCAGACTGGCCTGTCAGCCTCTCAGCAGCACGGGATGGTCATTTAGGGCATGATGATGACCATGCAGCACTTCGGGGAGGTGATCTCACAAGCTCACTTTTCTCTGACTTTTCTTAGCTGTGTTACAGCAGGGAAGAGGCATTTGTCTTTTCATAGATAATTATAGTTGCCGGGAGCAGATGAGGCTGCAGTGCCTTGCTCGGAGGCAGAGCACATTAGATATCCCAGCAGCTGGTCTGTATCTGGTTTCAGACCTGCAGCTGGAGCGTAACAGTGTGTGTGCATGAATCAAAGCAACAAGTGTTTGGTCACAGGTTGACCTCTTCAATCCTCCCCAGCCGTTTTAGAAGTTTTAGAATGTTTCCTCTTGTTCTGGCTAAGAAATGATTAAGGGTTAATGATTTATGAAGAGTAAAGATCTTATCGTTAACCCCATACAACCCACATTGTTATTCGGCGTTTATTATCTGAAGAAGTGGAGCTCAGATCCAGGTCATGCGGAGTTTTTCTCTTCATAAAATACATTATTTGTACTATAGAGACAAACAGTAGTAGCAGCAGTTCAGAGAGAGTCCACACTGCTGAAGTGTCCTTGAGCAAGACATGGGGGATTAATTAAGCAGATTATTACATTGTGTTGTTATATATTAAAGGAGCATAAGGAGGAGAAAATGCAGTGATTTTGGGGGATTAGGTCAACTGTGTTATGTCACACATCGCCCTGACAACCGCTATAGGAGCTGTGTTGGTGTCCTGCCAAAGTGAAGCTTATGGAAAACCTCACACAGACCACTCATTTCCCTCCGTCTGTCTCTTTCAATCTGTCATAGATTTATATTTCCTCTCTTAGATATTCACTCTGCCAGCCTAACCGCACCTGCAACATTGACGTCTACTTATCATGTGTACAAACACTGTATGAGTAAAGCTCAAGAATACCCTTTGTGTCAAAAAGTGGTATGAAGTAATTACTGCTGAGGGTTTACTCTCTAATATGTCCACGTTTTCTGGTGGCAGGCCACAGTAGTTTACGGTAAACAAGCTCCATTCTTCTAGTAAATGAAGGACAGACGTGACTACGAGTGCTTTTTAAAAGAAATGTATTAACATAGTGTGTGTACCAAATATATGTGTAAATGACATCAATTGAATTATATATTTACAGGAATTATGAAACATTTTACCAGTACTTCTATAAATAAATCTTCATGATTGTGAAGAACATTTAATTTTGGCTTGCTGGAAAATAATCTTTGCATCTACATGAGGACTCAAAATCAAACATTTTGCCCGTCAGTTTAGAAAATTGCCAGAGTTTAAGTCTGTGCACCTTGAAACATCAACATTTCTAAATACTTAAGTTGTAGCCATTGTTAAGTTCAGGTATGTTCTTAGTCAACTCCAGTAAACTTAAGAGCTCAGTAGCCAAGAGTCCTTTACTTTTACCTTTAAAATATAACAGCACTTTGTTATTTCTGTAAATTGTCTATTTATGACCAGAGCATTTATTTATCCAGTTGAGATGGAAGACATATGAATGCGTGGGAGAATCAGTGCTGCTTGTGGAAAAAGTCTGGAGCCCTGCACATACACAAATACACACGGCTAATCCACGCATGCATTCACACACCCGAGCATTTGTGAGCACACAGCACAATAGAAACTGCCTCTTCCATGGATTTCCTTCCTTTGTTGAATCCAGATTATTTCCGAGTGGCCACACCAAACTGGAGGTGGAAAACAGGAGCTTGGCTCAAACTACGGCAACTCGCTGGGATCAAAAAACCCTTGAGTTCATGACTTTCTCATCCTGGAATCCAAATCCATCCCAGTGTAGGACTCAGCCTAATGAAAAGGTTGTGCTCCTGTGGTCGTGTGGGGACCCACTGTGGCAATAGAAGCTGGGGGAACAAACAAACAGCGTAGTGGCTGAGACTCCTCCTGAGTTTAAATCACATCAGTTGGTAGACTGGGTGGCATGGGGCACCCAGCTGACTCTGCAGCTGGCACACATGACATACTGTATACTAAACACACACACAGATGATGTAGGGTTAAATATGGAAAGTGGGGCAGTGTTTCTGACCAGCATGGCTTTGTGGTGGAGGCAGTAGGCAGCAGTGTTCCTGAGACACACCCTGCTCTCAGCCCCGGGGGCTCATTTCGTCTGCTGATACACTGACAGTCAGGCGTGTAATGAGTACACCCATGTACTTTATTTATGTTCTTGGCTTCTTGCCTCAGAAACCACCTATTGTTCACTATATGTAGAGTTCCTCAGCCTCTGTTACGCTTTTATGTTTGATTTACTGACTGATTATGTATTTAAAAGCTGGAGCAACATCACTTTTCTTGTGCTGCTTTCAAACGCCTTTCACAGGTAACCTTTGAGCCCTGAGCAACCTGGTTTGATTTATCTCAGAAACTTGGGGGAAAATGCAGTGAGCAACTTGGTAAGAAAAGTTTGGCAAATTGTGAGAAATTAATAGATTTAGAATATTCTTTTTTAAAAGATAGGGGAAAAAAATAGAAAAAGTAAGAAAAAGAAAAAATAGCAGAAAGCTATGTTTATAATGATCATAATTACATATCATATCATAATCATAAGCATTTTTTAGATAATTTTTTGGTCTGTTTGGTCAATTATTTGGTCAGTCTATGGAGTGCACATAGCAGAAATCCGAAGTGAAGATGACTGGACGCGAAATTTAGCCGGCACCCTCTGGATTAAAAGCGAGTATATGGAAGCACATCTGCCTCGAGCTTGGATTTATTATAGGGAAGTTGGGCCGCGAGTCTCACGCTCTGTCGGGATCTGACGGGGCTCTGTCGGGCTCTGTCGGACTCTGTCGGACTCTGACGGACTCTGTCGGACTCTGTCTCACCCTCTCAAGACACCGAGGACAATCTCACAACTAAACACTGTGACAGCAGAAGTGTTGAACATGAACTCTTTTTGGCTTTTTAAAGGGGGCATAACAGGGAAAGTCTGAGAAGCACTGTTGTAAGTATACATATAACATAGTTTACTCTCTTTGTGGTGATAAATAGGTAAGATAAGACAGGATAATCCTTTGCCTTATTACAACAGCAATGGAATAATAAAGCAAGGTATGCAAAAGATAAATAAAGCAAAAAGAACAGTATAAATAGTATATACAAGACGCAAAACTCAGTGGTTAAAAACATTTTACACCAATTGCACATGGATATTTGTGATAAATTGCATGTTATGATAATAAAATTGCACATTGTGATATTAAATTTCCCAGGTTTAAGTCAATTTACGTCCAGTAGAGCAGGATCCAGCAGATGGTGCTGTGGAGTTGCATTTGAATAGTGGCTGTTTGTGTTTAAGGAAGCAGGTTGATCTCAGAAAAAATAGTATTCAGTCCACAAATCTAAAATCATCTCCTGTATTTGAATCTAGAAGTCAGTACTTTGAATGAATGTGTGTAATATGTACTGTACTTTGCCATCACATTGGTTTAGATTCATGATATAGTGTGTTATTGGCTGCAGTTAGGGAAAGAAGATTTTATGTGCTGATATGAGTGTGATTAACTCACAGGTCAAAAAATTGATCCGCTTTGCAGCAAATGAGCTCCCTTGAATCGTCCTTGAACCCTAGCCTTCTGTTTTAGCAGTGGAAAAAAAAGCAGAGAGATTGGGCATGCTTTGTACTGTGCAAAGATGCAAAGTGTGCTGTTGATGCTTTAAAGCAGAGTTGTAAAGATGGAGATGAGACAGATAAACACAGCGTGCAGAGGGAGGCTGGCTGCTGCTGGCACCCCAGATAATCTGGCATTATAGTTAGAAGATGACACAACATGACTCGGCAAATTCCCCTGGTGGCCATTGGTCAGCTGAACTCCCAGATGAGCTGATGCCTGCTTGGATCTGTTTGCGTGTCTGAGGCCGTGTTTAGGTACAGATTGTGCTTCTGTGGTGGACCAAGTCATGCATTTCTCTCCTGAAGTGAAATTCAGATGAAACTCTGCCTCCCTGTGGTAAAAGGTGGCACTGCATGTAGGTTATAGTCTGGGATGGTGTTTTGATGCCCTCCACAAAGGTCAGAGGTCTGGCCTTGCAGCTGGTTGACATTTGTCGTTGTGCTTAAAGGCACCTAAGCAGGATGGATGCCTGCCATCACAGAGTTTGGATCCAGCTCTTGTGGTTTTGCTTCAGTGGATAGTTTGATTCCACCTCAGGTCACAAAGCTGCGGTCCAGCTTAGTTTACATCAGATTTAGCCCTGATCACCAAAAGCAAATATACTCAGTCATTTTTTTTGTCGTGCTTGTCAGATTTAAGACTTCTAAGGCACTCTGGTGCAACAGACTATGATATTGTTCTTCCACTGACATTCTGTAGGGCTTGGGTTAAAATTGATTTTGCCTCTTTTCACTTCCTTTAACCACTTCTCCTTCTCTTTTCTATTTTCATCTCTCACTCAGTACCTTCTTCCTTTGCTCAGCTTTACCTCCACTTCTTTCATTCTTATCTCCCCATTGCAGCTTCAGTCTCTGTCTCCCTCACTCCCTTTCCAATTATTGGATGAACAATTTACATCTCAAAATTTTAACTTTTCTTGAATTTAAGAAATAACCTCTATTTTTGTTGTTGTTTTTTAATGGCAACCATTAATTAACAAGGGTGATTTGGGAGTCAAACCACTGTCTGATGTTGGGATTTAAATTTTGGTATATCTGGTTAAAAAATTCAAATTTGGCAAAAATGTCCACTTGAACTCAAAGATGAGTAATTAGACTTTGGTGGTCAAAGGTCAAGGCCACTGTGACCTGGTGCCGGTCTCATTCTTGTTAACACAATATCTCAAGAACACATTGAGAGAATCTTCTCAGATTTGACACAAACATCCACTCAGATTCAAGAATAAACATGTTTTTGTCTTTTTGATATTCTTAGACTGCATATGATATAAGTTTACACAAATGTCTAACAGGATAAAATGATGGAGTGATGACATTTTCTATCCAAAAGGTCAATGGTCAACCTCACTATGACATCATAATATTTTGCAAAAACACTTTTCTGGCAATGACTCAACATCCTAACTCAGGAACAGAAGAGGAGACATTTGGTCAGATATTGAATTGATGACTTCTGTGCTGTCGGGGGGAAGATGTGCATCCATAATTCCACAGACAAGGATGGAAGCTGTAACTTGACTGTTTCGTGAAGGCATATAGTTGGCTGTAATTCTAGTGAGTAATTCAGCATACAATTCAGACTAGTGTTCCCCAGGATTGATGATCCACTTTAGAGACTGTGATTCTTCTTTTCTAGTCGTAAATTAATTTGATTTGAGAAATAGAACTGCAATGATTTACTATAAAGTGATGTGTTCTAATGTTAGACATTCATATTTACTCAATTTAACTATTTCTCTTTGAAGTGTACAGATTTTTAGGTGGGAACAAAAAAAGGTTAGAATACAAAATCATTTGCTTCTCTGTCTTTTAGCATATCATTTCTCCAGTTTCATGTGTGAGTGGAGGAAAAACCCACTGATGTGGTTGTGCTCTTTCATGGGCTTGGGGGACATGAACATTGTTCTTAGTTGTATCTTTCGGGCAATCTAATGCACTCTGTCATCCACTCTGAGTCAGGGTGGAGGATTGCATGTCAGTTTTGCTGCTGAACATCGTCAGCCGTGTTTTCTTCTCTCATTGTGAGATTCCTAATAGATTTTTTTAGAGCTGGACACCATCATACAACACAATGTTTACTGTTGTCTTGATTATTCCTCTGTCTGTGTTTGTGTGCAGCCATGGCGGAGTTAGACCTGAGTCTGAGCGACGCGCTGACAGACAGCGTTCCCCAGCAGGGCCCGGAGAGCCTGGTGGAGAAGGACTTTGTGGCTCAGCTGGAGGCGGAGACCTTCGACGATCAGGTCGGGGAGACGGTGGGAAAGACAGACTACGTGCCGCTGTTGGACAACGACGACACCAGGGCAGGTGAGACATATGCTGCAGCCCAGTGGAGCATGGGTAATGTTATTCATCATGACTACAAGCTTGGTAAAAAGAGAGAATGCTGGACAATGCCGACAACGCTACATGTTTGTAAATCAGTGTTGAGAGGACGGCACACTGTCTTCATTTAGTAAGCAGTTAACAGTCTACCAGACAAAGAGACAATGGGTCTCATTCATAAAATGTTAGCAAATCTATAAGTAGATTTGCGCCTAAAACACCTTGGTACTAAACAGGATTCATGAATATATAGGTGCATGTGTATCCATGCTGCAGACAAAGAAAGAGACGGAGAGAAGTAAAAAATTTTCTGACACTTAGATTTTGGATTGTGGGTGAATTGGAGTTGAGAGAAAAAAGAAGCATACAAAGATGTGTAATATGACATTTCCCCTCAAGTGTAGCTTTTGAATCTAATTCGCCCCCTGGTGTCTGTCTGTGGTACAGGTCCTAAGGCCCACCCTGCCATGTTAGTGAATGGGACACAGGCCAAACTAAAAACCCCGAAGTATACGGCAACATTTATTTAAGACAGCTTCTCACTGAAGGTAGTTCTCATCACTCTGATGTTTGTTCAAGTGTTTGTTTTTATGATAAGTTCAGTTTTAATTAATTATTCTATTCTACAAAAAGGGGATTTCCCGCCATATTTGACAGCTGTGACAGCCAATCCATGGACTAGCATGCGGTGGGTGGAGCTACTGACGACTGGTCGGAAGGGAATTTTTGCGGGAACTCTCCCACTGTGGATATCACTACTGCGCAGACTCCAACTTCAAATGACTTCACCTTCGCCAAATTTCTGTGATATTTTAGCCTCACTTAAGCATAGCAGGGTTAGTGGGGGCATGTTGTCCATCTTTATTTGCAGTCTATGGTTTACACACAAATTTGTGCTGCTCACATTACATGAATGAGACCCATTGAACCTCTCTAAGCAGTCATGTTCTCCTTGGTTTTTAACAGTGAAAAGATGGCAGAGGTGACCAGAAATAGAGGACAGACTGGTGAAAAAGACAAAAAGAGACGGGAAAGGATGAGATAAGAACAATGAGAGACAGGTCTTGTCTAGGAAGTCTTACCCAGCACAACATTTGAATTCATAAATAGATTTGAAATAAGCTTCAAAATGAAAGAAACCTGAGTTAATTTCCATTCATCTTACTAAAAGCAGCAGGTCTTTTCCTGAACATTATGTTCACCTCCGTATCTGATTCCATCTCTCTCGAGCTGGATGAGAATCTGTGTTGTGTAACATGAGCTGCAGCTGCTCCTGAGTGACTGATAGTATCAGGCACCGCTGGACACTGGCTGCCATTTTGGATCTGCTGCAGTGCCATTCAGCCGCAGGGGAAGATAGTAGCCTGAAGATAAGCACAGTAGCGGTCACTGCTTTGAATATCCCAGATGACTGGTGCAATTTGGGCAACTTTTCAGGAGAATGTGTCCCATCTCTGAGCCGTTACTGTCCACACGTCCCACCTGCTTTAGTGAAGATGCTCAAGGTTTAGTTCTGGTCTCTACGTGCATGATAACCCACCCCAAGTCTCTGAGAGAGATACCAACGCAGCACCCTATAAAAGCTCCAGCTCCAAAAATAAAAAATCAAAACAAGGCGGCAGATATTTAATCATGGTGGGCCGCCACAAATAAACAAATGTGTAGGAAACTGTGAAATGGACTTACATCAAATTGTGTAAATGAGCTATGATTTATCATTCTACACACACAATTACCTCATTTAACATGATATTCTCTTTAAAACAATAAGTAATCATGTTATAACATGAAACGCTCTGTTCTACTAATAAATTGCCACGCTTTAGCATAAAATGTTTTACATCATGACAAGAGAAATAGTGTCCTGTCATAACAACAGAAGTCAGAACCCTATAGTTTGTGGTATGTATATATTAAGGTTTATAGGGTATATTAACTCTTTGAAACCTGGATCACCATCAGTTTTCTTTTGCTGTGTTCAGACACAAATTGACATGGCTTCATTTGAAAATATGTGGAAAAAAGGCATGGACCATCTTGGCAAGAAATGTTCCACAAATTGCAAGGAATTAGTAAAAGGTGACAAGAAAGTATGTTGAAATTGATTTTTTAAAAAAGAAAATTATCCAAAAAATTGGGAAAATGCCCAGAGAATTATATTTATAATAATATTAATTTTATATTTAAAATATAAATATTTTATATTTTAAATATACATATTTTATATTTTAAATATATATATATATATATGTATATATCTATATATACTTGCCTTTTTTCAGGTTATTTTGTTGTAACTTTTTTTTCTTTATATTTATTTCTTGCTATTTTTTTGGCCATGTCTTGTTAAGTTTCTTGTTGCTGTCTCCCCACGTTTTTTGGAAAACCCCCCCCCCCCCCCAAAAAAAAAACCAATTAACTCAGGTTTCAAAGGGTTAGCATTAAAATATCTTAATAAAACATGAAAAACATCTTTTTCCCGGCATGCCGGTAATACACTTCCATAGTTATATGATCAGATAGATGGACTGAAATAATGAAACTCCTTCACTGAAAGCCCAGCAAAGACTCAAATCATAAGTCACACATTTTTCTGGAAATGAAAGCAGTCAGGAGCTACAAGTGGTTGTTGATTGTATGAGCACCAATGTTTGTTCAAATTGACTTTATATTGTGACATTGGACATAATATCTGCACAGGTTAGTTTGCAGTAAAAAGCAGTAAATTGAGACTGGTATAAAAACACACACAGGCAGGTGTATACGAAGGTAAATAAGTAGATAGATGGATCCAGTAAACAGCTGAGTGAATGACCAGATAAAAGGAAGTGACAGTTAACCAGGGCTGACTCAGCTCTCGGCTCTGTTTTGGTTGGGCAGACACTTTGGTCAGACAGTCACACTGTGTGTGGGCACTCGTCAGTGACAGGGAGCTGCAGGACGGGCCGTGGGTGGTGTTGCCAGTGATCAACTGTGGCACGCTGTGTGCATTTGGACAAACACAGACATGCTGACATGCAGAGTGCCAAACAGCAGGGCGAGGCAGTCCGCAAATTATTGTCCTCTGTCAGCAGGAGAGAGAGACGGAAGAAGAGTTGTTTTTGTTTTGTTTTTTCACCAGAGTTGTTGGTTCTGTGTCCTGATGAACACGTGACGTGCACTCATGATGACCGCTGAATGTTTGATTTGTGTCCTGTTCTCATGCTTTCGATCTGTTGTATTTGTGTCATGAGTGTTTGTGTGGGCACAAATGAGTCATTTCTTGTGTGTGTATGTGTGTATTGCATGTGCTTCTGGGTTTTTGCACGCTTATACCTTAATCAGTTACTTTCTGTGTGCAGTGTGTGTATGTGTGTGCATGTACTGACTGTAGAATGGTCTTTGTTATGCAGTTTTGTGGCTGCATGGACTTGCATGCATTTTTGTCAGTCTGTGTGTGAAAGAGAAAAGTAACGAGTCCTGTGGCCTGTATGTGCAAAGCTTGCTCCTTTTTAGCCTGCTTAAATCACCATGCTAACATATTCTGCACTTAACCTCCTTCGAACCAGGTTAACCCTTTTAAAACTGGATCCACATCAGTTTTTTAAAATTATTTGAAAAAAATAATTTAGTTTCTCTCAAAACTTGGGGGAAAGAAGGCAACGAAAAAGAAATGCCTCAGAAATCGCAAGAAATTAGTAAAAGGTGAGAAGAAAATGATCTGAAAAATAGTTGTTTAAAAAAAAAAAAAAACATCTTTTTTGTAAATCAATTTATTTATATATATATATATATATATATATATATATATATATATATATATATATATATATATATGTGTGTTTTTTTTATTTGTACAGAAAATTCTATTTTTATAATTATCATTATATCATTTTTTTTAACGGTGTCACAGATAATTTCCTTGTTTGTGTTTATTTATTTTTTTTTTTTTAACTGTTTTTCCTTTTTTTTTTTTTTTTTTTTTAATTTTTCCCTGCCAATTTAAGGTCATATTCTTGTTTTTGTTTTGTTTTTCTGCTAATGAAGAACATTTCTTAAAGAAACTTTTAAATTAAATTTCTTGATAGTTTTGAGTAATTTCTCGTTAAGTTGCTTACTGCCTTCTTCCCATGTTTTTTTTTTAAAAAAGAAATCAAGCCTTTTTGCTTGGGTTTCAAAGTGTTAATGGCCTCTGACCAGATGACTCTCTTAAAAAAATGAATCATTATTCCTAAAGGATCAGGCATGAGTGGACTCACTCAACACTAAATGGACTTAGTGTTTAAACCAGAGCAGTTCACAATTTACAAAATTAGTCTTGTGCATGTTAGGGTTGTAACAGTTCACGACAGAAGTCACAGTTCCATGTGAGTTTGGTACAGCAGAAAAAAAAAGTCTTCAAGCGCATTAAATGAATTGATCTAAAAATAAAGACTAATTTGGTACTAAAATGTCTAAATCAATCGTTAGACACAACTCTTTCTCTGCTGCTGTTGTTGCTGACCAGGAATCCACAGGCAGGTTTTCAGTCTCTGGTGTTCCATTTGCTCTCATTGTGTGACTGACTGGCACGCATCTCAGCTTGTTGTATTCACTTCAGAAAATGTTGCTACGGCTAAAAGTTTCCAGGCCAAAATTGCACATGTGAAATTTGGTTCCACATAGCGTGCATGAATCTTAATAACCTTCTGTACATGTGACTGTGTGCATCAGACCGTGTCCCCTTTACCGTGACGGTTCGGCACGAATACACTGACAGCCCCAGCAGTGCATGTTTATTATATCTGTGCATGTCTTTGTATGCTATTTATATGTATGATTGATTGATTGATTTGTGTCATGTGTGGCCGGGCATGTGCTTTGTGTGTTACATACATGTGTGTCTGATGTGCTCGATAGAGAGAGTGCAGTGATTCAGCAGGCAGATGTCACACTGTATCACAGTGACAGTAGCAGATATGTACCGCTGCCCTCTGCCTGCCCCAGTCTGACCAGAGCAGGCCTGTGTGGTACTAACTGGCACACACACACACACACACACACACACACACACACACACACACACACACACACACACACACATCACACACACACACACACACACACACACACATGCTTCCTATAGTGGGGTGCCCTTTAAAAAGCCTTAAAAGTCAGGGTCAGAGGTTTCCATTGAGGCTTATTCTGTCATATTTCCGCTGCACAAACCAACACCATGCACTTTGATTTTCTATCTCGTTGAGCCATTAGCACTCAGCTGGATAGTTGTGTTTGTTTGTGTGTGTGTGGGTGTGTGTGTGTGTGTGTGCGTGTGTGTGTGTGTGTGTGTGTGTGTGTGTGTGTGCAGATGGGGGTGCTACGTTGGAGAATGGAGAGCAGGAAGCTCATGGGGTGCAAAAACCTGGTAAGACATATCCCATAATTCCCTTTGCCACCCGTCGGTCAGTCTGCTAAGGCCGTCCGGTCATCTTCACCTACCGGTCATGGGCTGTTGGTCTTTTCCTGTCTTTCGACCTTGTTTACTTCCTTCTCGTTCTTCACTTCCGCTCAATTTTGTATGTGTGTATTCTTTTTATTAGTTTCTATCAGAGCAGGATGTGAGCTGCTCTCACTGCTTTCAACATCCGTTCATTCGTTCCTCTTCAGCACAAGGCTGCTGCTCTGATTACTCTCTGAGCCTTTCAGCCTGAGTGCTTCAGCTGAAGAGAACAAGGCACAGAAATCATCATAAAGAATGATTTACATCGGAAACATATTTGAAATGTCAGTTCACAAACAAGCACTATAGCCACTTTTTTGTATTTTTGTTCTCAGTTTATTAACAGAAAAATAATCCAAAAACATTCAAGTGATGTACTTTAAGCTTCTTTGTGTATGTACAGTACAGTTTGTGATTTTTGGTGACGAGTTAAATTTGACCGTCATATAAACATTTTCTTGACCCTTAGCTTGTGTATCATAGCTAGAACAGGGATGTAATGGCCAAGAGTTGTGCATTTATCAGCCGAAACTTTAGTTCCATTTCCAAAAGAGTGGCCACTCTGTTGGCCGCTCCGTCAGCTGCTCCAGAGATATCTCAGTGGCTCTGATTTTCCACGATTGTTTTTCATTCGGTAAAAATTTGGTTTTTAGTTCTCTATGTCACTCCAGCAGCTTTATTAAAAAAAAAAAAAAAAAAAGATTATTTCAGTGAAATAAGTTGACATGTGAACAGTGCCCAACACTAATCAAAACCCTGGACACGTACTCCCTTTTATTCTAAAATACAACTCTTTCTGAAAACTAATGATACCCTAACATGCCACGTTGTAGCCTTTACAAGTTACAGTTATAGCTGCGTAATCACCCAAAACATAGAGGCCTAAAGTCAAAGCCAAAATTATTGCTCTGATCATATTAATCGCACTAATTTTAATACATTTATTATCATGCCATTGGAAGCGTGTACATAGGTGTTCTTTTGTTTCTTATAATGTGATAAATTGTCATAGTGTTATCTTCTATTAGAGATAATTAACCACAGAGAAGAGATGCAGCTCGAGAGAGGAATATTTATCGTATCTAATGAGCAAACACTCCGACTGCCCCTCTGGCTGTCTGCTTTACTGAAATAGTTCAGCTCCTCAGATTTTTTTTTTCAATAGTCTGTTCTTTATTTTTCCCCATCACTCAGCTTTAACATTATTTC
This sequence comes from Plectropomus leopardus, assembly GCF_008729295.1. Taxonomy (NCBI): domain Eukaryota; kingdom Metazoa; phylum Chordata; class Actinopteri; order Perciformes; family Serranidae; genus Plectropomus; species Plectropomus leopardus. Next base: position 22,075,798 of record NC_056483.1, read on the forward strand.
TCCATACATCCTCCTGTTGTTCCATTTTAAGCTGCAGAACTGCTGTGCATGGCATTAGCCAAGAAAGGATTTTGCATGCGTGTCTGATCTAGTATGTGAGGTCTCCTCCACTGACAACACGCAATCCCCACGGCTGCACTGCAAAATACGACTCGAGTCAGTTCACCTTCAAATACTAATTCTTAACCCATTTACACATGAACCAAATAGCAGAGCGCAGAGTGTGTGAGAGAGAAAGAGAAGGAGGCAAAGATCTGCTTTAGAGCACACAGACACAGAAGTAGTGGCTTAGAAGTTAAAAGTGAAGTGCATTTCTGAAATATGTGGTGCCTCAGGTAACGGAAAGCTCTCGCCACTCATATTTACCTCAACAGTGTCTACACAGTGTCAACAACAGAGCAGTCAGTATAAAACTCAGAAATGAACATTTGATATTGGCTCAAAGCTAATATTTCCAGCCTGTGTGCAGTATATTTGCCAGTTACACTATTTTTGATGAAAATGAAAGTGAAAACGTTACTGAGAATAACGAGGGTGGGGGGGTAAACAGATAAACAGCTTGCTCATTGGAGGTGTGGTGAAGGTGAGGCGTGAGCAGCACATAAGTGTCCTGTCATCCAGTCTAAACTGGCTCCTTTTGTAAGCGTCTCAGTGTATGTCAGCAGCAGCTCCTGCGAAACAGGGTGGAAATCACTAATGTGTCTTCACCAAGCTGACTGATAGCAGACATTTACTGAACCAAAACAGTTTTCAAGTCCACCTCATGGGAAGAAATCTACAGTGTGTCTGAATGTATTGATTCATAGATTTTACTTCCCCAGCTACCATAGCGAATGAGGGGAATCTGCTTGTAGTGAAACAGGCCAGCTCACAGAGAGACTGGGAGCCTTGATCAGTCAATGTAGACACAGTTTTTAAGTTCAAAAGATATATACAGTGGGGTATATGTGTGATTTAAACAGCTGTCTGTGCAGATAATGCTTCATTAAACAGACAAAAATAGACATAAAGCATGCAAACACAGTCAGTGGAGATTATTACACAAAACTGCTTTTAGTGGGAATCAGCCATGAAAAGAAAATTTCAGACTTTGCAGCTTCTATTTTGACCATTCTTATCAAGATCTTCTTCCTTAGATTTAGCTTTATGAAAGTGTGTTGCAGAAATGTCCCTTAATCTGCAGCTCAGAGCTCTGCAGATGAACAATTTGTTTCATTTTGAGTAATGTTGCCTGGTTGTTGACTAAAATTTGTGTCCACTTGATTATGATAAGACAAAAAGCAGTGGTGATGACATTAATGAGGCATCATTTTACTATGGTGTGCGTAAAGGAGTAACCCCCAGCCCCATTTGGCAGCTAACCAACCTGCCAAAACAGTTGTCTACTAATGAATCAATATTTTCTCTGCCAGCTGACACAAGTGCACTGTGGGGAGGATAAAGCTGTCAAACCTGCCCACTGCCATCTTTCATGTTCTGTTTATCGTCCATTGAGCTGACTGGAAGCCTTGGTGGGGATGGATGTTGGTGACAGTGGGAGGAGTGATCGGCATGTGAATCAGACGTCTGTGTTGGCATGTTCACCGCTTAGCTGTCTGGCTGTTGTGCATGGCATGAGTAGCTTGTGTTTCCATGGTTACGGAGCTGTATGTGTGCATGTGTGTACTTCTAATAGAGAAATACTCTTTGAAGGATGTTCTGTTGAAGTTTTGCTTTACCACACTTCAGCAGTGTGATATAATTGTCTTCAGTGGGCCTACTTTAAGTGGACAGAGCATCTGGCCTTGTTGAGGTGCGTTAGATCCATTCATCACTGTTATTCCCCAGGCTCCAGGGAGAGGACGCAGGCGGTATAAGTAGTAACTGGGTCAGAGAATTGAGAGCGTAAGCTGGATCCTGACAGAGCAAATGCAGATGTGTGTATGTATGAGTGTATTTGTTGAGACACTCCAATGCATGCCGCTTCTGCGTGGCACGCAAAGACAAAGATATGGTACAGAATGTTTTCCCAAATATTTGACCAATGTAAGATGATAAAATAGAATCTGGCACTTAAAGGTTAAGTGTAAGTTTAAGCTTTAAGGGGATTTAATGGCATCTAGTGGTCAGAATTGCAGATTGGAACGAGCTGGAAGTTCAGAAACTCCTCATCGGGAGCTGAATTCTCAGTACAGGTCTCTTTCTCTCTAAAACCAACATATCAGGGTATTTAAACTGGTAAAAACACAGAATAAAAACCATTTCACTTTTCAAACCAGCGTCAATGATAGCATTGCGTTTTTCAGGTTGTCCGTCTGTCCGTCCCATTCTCTTAAACATATCTCCTACACCTTGAGGAAATATCTTCAAATATGGCGCAAATGTCCGCTTGCACTCAAGAATGAACTTATTTGATTTTGTTGGCCAAAGGTCAAGGTGACCTTGCATCCATCCCATTCTTGTAAATGCGATATCTCAAGAACACCGTGAGGGAATTTCTTCAAATTTGGCACAAAAGTCCACTTGGACTCAACAACGAACTAATTAGAGTTTGGTGTTTAAAGGTCAAGGTCAGCTTGACCTTTGAAAAGATGTTTTTGTCTATAACTCATGAATTCTTACAATTATCATGACAAAATTCCGACAAATCTATAACAGAATAAGTTATGGCATAAGAGATTATGGCATTTTTTAACCATCATGATGTAAACTGTAAGTGCAGCTTGACTGGTTTGTGGAGGCATGCAACCCCCAAATTATCCACAGAGGTCTCTACCTCTCCTAAAAACATGGACCTTGTGATTTAAACCAGTAAAAACTGAATAAAGCAGTTTTGCATTACAAATCAGTGTTTTTCCGCTGCTGCTCGTCACAGATTGGCTGCTAACTACAACGGCTGACATGAAAACTTGAACAGCCCTATCTGAAGCCAGTGTTTGGTTTATCCATTCTGGGCTACTGTAGAAACATAGCGGTGCAACATGCCAATCTCCAAAGAAAAGGACCTGCTTCCTCTGTGAGTATATACAGCTCATTCTCAAAAACACAACAACCTTATTTTCAGGTGCCAGTATATCCCCCTAAATCCTACACACTTGACCTTTAACCTTTAGAATTTATTTTTTTTAATGTTGGTCCAGTATTTGACATTTGTTAGATGAGTTGCAGTTGATTTTTTTGACAGCTTTACTAACCTGCTTTCTTCCTTTTTTCCCCCCTCATCCCTTTCATTTTGTTCATTTTTTTCTTCTTGTCCATCTGCATAAACACATTTTTTAAAAATACTTATACCCTCATTTCTTTTTTCTTTTCATTTCTCCTTATGTTACAAAACTTTAATTCTTTCTCCTTTCTGAATGAACCGCCACCACTTTTTGTTGATGCGATCATCACCATATTTTTTACTCCGCTTCCCCTCTTCCTCCGTTATTTCTCTTCTCTCCTCCCTTTCCCAATCCCCATGCTTCAGAGGACTAGAACCCGCCTCCATCGCCATGCCGACTGTCAATCAGCTGTGCTTCCGCTTCTGTGCACCTCTTCCCTCTCCTTGTGAAATGCACACACACACATACACACACTATCTTCCCTTTGATCCAGTGTGAAGGAGAAAGTCCGAGGCTGTGGACCACATTACTTTCACTCATGACAGAACTCACACACAAACATTACACACACACACAAGCACATGCACACTCAGACGTGCCTCACTGTCCTGACTGCAGCACACACTGTTCCTCCACATGATGTGTTGGCACACTGTGATTCACTCCGCTGGGCAAACTGGGTGTCTCTGACACACAACTGTTTTTGGACAAACACACAGTTGCATTTGAAATTCAATTTGTGTTTGTTTTTGTCCTCTTGGACTAAAATTCCCACTTGTACCTATGATTTCCACAGTGTCCAATGAAATGCTTTGTCCTTGTCTCTTTTTCTCTGATCAGTATCTGCAGCTATACAGTATATTTCCAATATTAATAGAAATACTAAGATACAGTTTCAATTCAGCTTTACATGTGTAAAAGCCTACGGTGGCATCAACAAATCACAACAATAACATCATGCACATCTGTAGCCCCTCTAGTTTCTCTCCCTCCTCTGTCTCACTATTACACTGACGCAGACAGTAAGTTCATAAGTTCATGTCCTCACACACACACACACACACACACACACACACACACACAGGGGTGCAGACACCACCCAGCAGCCAGCCCTTGTCCCGCTGTCTGAAAGCTTTCAAACTGAGTCGCCAGCGCTGCAAGCCTGATCCGTCGACACCCAGAAACCAGCACAGATTTGCACACAAACAAACAGACTCCCATTTGAACCAACCCAAGGACAATTTGTATTATTTGTCAATTTCTGTTTGATATTTTAATGCTTTTAACATTCCAGCTGTCTTTGAAATATCTGAGTTGTTAGTCCTGAACTCTTAATCTCCTTTGCACAATCGTCCTTTAACCAAATAGATCGAGAACTACATACTAAAAGCCAGACCTTCAATGGACAATCAATAATATAAGTTATGACTGAGATGTCCCAGTAGTCTTTGAGCTGCCTTCTATTCCATTTCACTGTGTACTTAGTTTTTCATTCTTAACTCAAAGTATCTGAAAATTTTAAAATTCTTTATCTTAGTTATTTCTGTTTTTGCTTAACAATAATGCTATGTGCTTGTTGTGTCTGTTGCTGTATATTATGATTATGTAAGTGATGGATTCAGTCAGTCAATCAAACATTTTAGTTCACTGAAATAAGAACATAACATGGTTGTGGTGAGCCACAAGCTAGCTCCACAAAACTCTGAGATGTAAAAATTTAGCTGTTGGTTTTAATTGGCCTCATTCACGTAATGTGCATATTTTCAAAACATTGGTATTTTGACATCCTGTTCCTTTTCCAAACACAACTTTTTGCTTTCATGTGATCAAAATATCCATGTTTGGAATCCAATTCTACCAAAGAAACAGTCTCTGTGAAAGCTGTTGAGGTTTATGCATTAGAGGCAGAATATTTCTTGAAAGACCTTTTTTTTTTCATTCTTAATACTGCAAACACAATTCCATTTATTTCTACTATATTAGGATGGTGGTAGTATTTGTAGCAATATTAGATGGTTGGCACATTATTATGCCGCATGGTTTAAACACAGAGGAAATGTATTTATTTAATTAATTATTTATTTTTGCTATTTAGTTCAACTGACTCTTTAAGGGGAGACACTGCAGGTAAAAACGGTTTTTACACACAGTGGTCAATTTTGAGATTTTGGGCTATTTTGCTTCCATAACATGTCTTCATCAGAATTGTGGGAAGAAGAAATTCATTATTCGTTTTGCTGTTTATTGAGTTAAAAAAATCTGTTCTTGAAATTTATGCAAAAAGGGAATATTTAATTAGATAATGCCTCATTTTTATATTTAAGCATAAAAATTAACAAAACTTATAATACAAAAAATAACTGTCTTAATTTAAGTAGTCAACTTGGTAAGTTTCAAGGTGATATCTGTAAGTCAACATTTTTACCCTAGCTTTTTATTTTATTTTTTTTCTAAAAAATGTATGGAATTTTACAATATATATTTTAAAGCCCTCTTTTTCAAGATGAGTATTTTTCATGCTTTGAGCCAAAAATCTGTACTTCAGTAGCACAAGCATACACCAAACTTTCCAGTTTTATATATTGTGAAGGTTTTTACAGAGAAGTTCATTTAAAGTCTCATTGGTTCATTTATTATTCATAACATATCATACCATTTTATTTCTAAAAACATAGTTACATTTATTTATTTATTTTGGGTTGTTGATGGTATCTTCTGATTTATGGAGATATCGAAAATTCCCTCTGTAAAATCTTTAATAAGTCAAAAATAAAAAAAAAAAAAAGGAACAAGAATTTTGAATTTTGAACATGACTTTATCCAAAGTTCAGATTTCTGTTCTGGTAATGTATGCAACTTAGTACATATTTAATTACAATTTGCCTTATTTGCATATATAGACATAACATTTCGGAAAACTTGTAATACAAGACATAACTTTCTTGATGAAAGTTATCAGCTGATGACGTTTTATGGTGATATCACTGTGTTAAATTGACCCTACACACCTATAGTATCTCTCCTTAAGAGCGTAAATCTAAATGAGGCGTAGTAATATTCTGTGGACTGCAACCAAGGCTGTTTTTTATCATAATCTAACAAGTCTCTGGCCCAACAGAATGAAATCTGAAAGTGTGAACAGTGGGATTTGTACATAAACACACTTCCATCTGTGTGTGCATTTACAGCACACACAACACCACTCATTGTAACACGTATAGTATTTCTCTGATTTTCTTTTGGCTGTAAATGGACAGAAAGTCAGCTACAGACCCAACAACAGCTGAGCAGATTGTTCACCCTGCAGTGTGACGGACGGTATAATATTTGATGACTTTATGACTTTTTAGATGCAAAGAAACATCGCATATGTGCCACGAAGTTTAAGATCCAGCCTCTTTCATGTGTTTGTTCCAAAGGGTACCTATCCCAGAGAGTCCTTTTTATAGACGTGCCGCTCTCTGTTGTCTGCCTGCACCTTGTGCTAATAAACCAACATATAACCCACTTACCTGGCTTTTGGGTTTCTCTTTCTTCTTCTAACCAACCTTCTAACCATTTCCTTCTCTTGGTTCCTTTCTATCCCTGTCCCTCACAGCCTTTTATATTATATGCAGTATTATTTTCTTTTTTTTTTTTTTTTTTAGACATTCTTATATCTTAGCAGCTTTTTAAGGAGAACAAGACTCTTAGTCACTCAGGATGCAACCTTTGGAGGCGGTGGATTTTTACAATGTAAAGCCTAGAGATTAGTGTGTGCCACAGGGAAATGATTTTCTGTTGCGTCTGAGAGATGTGCCTCTGTGGTTACAAAACCCATTTATTTATTACTCTTTCCTTTTTCTGAAGGAAAAAAACGGTAATTTCTTTTGCCTTCTCGGTGTGGCTTAAAACACACATAGAAAAGGAGATAAAGGGAATTCTGCCTCCTCTAAAGAGGTTTGCCAGCTATCAGTATTTTATAGCTACTCTTACAAAATCAATGGCGGACTGAATACACGTTCCAAATATGAAAAAGAAACACTTCAGGAAGCACAGTTGATTGAGATTGCATGAAGTTCTTCCACCTATTGCACAGTTTTTATTAAGCTATACTGCATTATTGACAAAACCTAAAAAAATACACTTTGCACCTTTTAGAAATCTATCACCTTATGATCTGTTACCTCTGTTCGCAAAATGGCATCCTCTGTGCCTTTCAAATCTGTAAAAGAAAAGATTTATATGAGTCAGGGAAATATTGTGGTCATGTTGAAAAGAAACCAGTATTGACTCCTGGATGTCAGCAGCCATCTCCTGTGTCTGTAATTGTTGCTCATTTTCTCATGCCGACCCCCATCTCAGAGGTTTGGTAGCACTATAGCAATGTCTCGCTGCTTTACCTATTCCTGCTGAAAGACAGCAGTCATTGCTTGTCGAGAAAACGTAAGAATAGAGCAGTCTTTTTGGAACTTTTAGGAACGGTATGTAACTGAGTTTAGATTAATTTACTAACATCCTAAATCACATCTAATTGGAGTATTTCGTCATTTTTTTCATCTGCACTGGAATACGATTACAGTTTGAGAATCTACAGCCATGCAAGCCTTCTGTATTATACTGTACTTAAGCGTATGGTTACTCTGAGCTGAATGCAAACATGCTCACAGTGTCAAAGTTAGCATGCTGATGTGAAGCAGGTAGAGTGTTTACTGTGTTCTCATCTCAGTTTAACTTGTTAGCATGCCATCATTTGCTAATAAATACTAAACAAAAAACATCTGATGAGAATGTGCAATTCGTTCAATTGTTTTTACTAATTTCTTACATTTTATAGACTGTACCAATAATTATTGATAAAATAATATACCCTAGCCCTATAAAATTCCCTTTAACACTTCAGTGGCCTTGTTGAGTCCACTTCTAGCAGGGTAGCTCTTACCATGACCATGACTTACCATCCACCATACTGTAACCTCCAGAAATCAACCTGACCTGTGCGATCCTCTGTCAGTGTGGGTGTGTTTGCATGTGCGAGTCTATATGGGGCAGCCTGCCCTACTTAAACTCACAGAGTTGTGCTGTGATGTAGGAAGGAGAAGAGAGGGAGATAAATTGAACAAGGTCTCTGTGTAAGCAGATGTGCTTTTCGGTGTTGGGATCATCCCTGCCCTTTAGAGTGCAAAACACAAACACACATATACATGCATGGAAATCCCAGCCCCCAGAGAGCCTCACCCAACAGCTGTCCCCTTACATTAACATTAAAGAGGGTGAAGAGGGTGAGTGAAGGAAGATTCAAACGGATTTATGAGAGAGAATGGGATGTAGACTTGGCCTGGTGTACATAATGCATACACGGACCCCAACATGACAGCACATGATGTGAATCTCGCCCACACGTAGTGAAGACATACATCATCTGAGTACCTTGAACTCCTGTCATGCCTGCAGCATTCTTTATACATTATTAATCTCCTGAATTAAAGTGTCGCTTCATAGGCTCAATGTGAACAGCATGTCCTTGGTCCGCTACTTTGGTCCCAACTTCTTTCATCGATAGATAGATTTCCATGAAATTTTGTTCAGACATCATGGTCCCCAATAAAGTTGGCACTGATCCTGATTTTTCTTGAACTCTTTATCAGATATTGAATTGACGTCACTGATCCCCTTCCCAATCCAGGTATCATAGTTTGATGTTGGTTACCACCATAGACTAAATTTGTGGACTGCCAATAAAAACTGCCAATGAAACTGAAGTTCAGCATTTCAGACATTGCCATCTTTTAGCGTAGCTTTGGGTCCTTTTTTTTTTCTTCAGATTACTGTTCGGGGGATTATTCCCTTTCGAAACAGCTGTAGAATGATAGGAACTGTGGGAGAGAGAGGGGGAATAGACCTTCATTTTATTTACTGTTAGTGTTGTGGCTGTAGACTCAGTAGTTCCACTGTTGCAGAAACATGGCTTTACTGTCAGGTTTTATGATTGTCAGCATCTTGCATAACCCCAGTTTCTTCCTTCTGTGTATATTTGGCTGTTAGAATCAGGACCAAGGCAACAGAAAATATTGGAAACTTGTTGAAAAGCCATCCAGTTTGTCAGCCTTTAGAAAGTCAAACTCAACCTAGCGTACTTTCCATTATGTCACTTCCTTTTTATTTGATTGCAAATCCATAACTTTTAGCTGAGCACATCACCGTCTTTGTATAATTTGATAAACTCACGCTGTCATCCTGTTTCACTTGAAGAAGTGATTTGGTAGAAACGCTGGATAAATCTCCTTTAAATATTCATGATGCAACTTTAATCCCCTTGCTGGGAAAAAAAACCTAATTCCTCCCTCACTGATGTCTTCTGCAGAGACAGAAAGCTTTCATCTGTGTGTGCTTTCCTCACATGTGAAGGTGTGTGTTTCACTGTGAATGCATGTGTATCCACATGTACTGCATGTGTGTGTGTTTGACTGAGTAACTGCCTCCCTTTGTACTCTCATGTCAGCATGTGTGTGTGAATGTTAAAGCCCCAGACTTTTCATTGAGCTTTCAATGTGAAATTCTCTGGCTGGGAAGCATCAACACTGGGAACTAGAGATCCTTACATTCCCCGCTGCACTTTGAAGTGTGCACTCATTCACTTCATCAGTTGATTTGACAGGTACTGACTGCACAATCCCTGCTGGTGGGAGCTAAATACCCCCCCCCCCCCCCCCACGCTCAGCTCAGTAGTATGAATTGTGATCCATGACAGTGAGAAGTACTAGAAAGCATAACAGCTGGAAATGCAAATATGAGCAAACAAAATAGCAAGGGTAGTCAGAAAACCCTCCGCCATAGCTCAACTCCTTAATCCTGCTAATAAAAACTAACAAGTATAGACGTGAAGGAGGTTGGTAGAAAGTTACGGTGGGATTAAAGTAGCCACAGAGGGATTGCCTTGGTGTTATTTTCCTCTTCCCAGACGGACAAACTGGGTTGTTTTCCGGCTAAGACAGGGAGGTGTGGAAGATACAATGACATAATAGGCTTGGATTTAAAGAAAGGAATGGAGGGAGAAGAGGGCTTTCACAGGCAGCTGTGTGTATGTGTTCGTTTTAGATACCTGCAGGTTCTTTCAGCCACCCGCCTCTCACAGAAACATGAACACACACACACACACACACACACACACACACACACACACACACACACACTACAGAAGTGTCACATCCAATGCACCTTATTTCTCTACTGCCTGTCAATGCACATCACCCTCTCACACTGAATTTAAACCAACACTGCATTAGCCTCTTGACCTCCTGTCCTCCACAGCTTGTTTAAACAGTACATCTTAAAAGGACACATTTCTCTCTTTTTAAAAATGTATTTCAGAAGGGACAATGTACATAATCCACATTTAAGTAAATGCTGGGAAGCTAGTTTTCATTGGCAAGTCCCTTGCTTGCTGTAGCTAATGGCATTTCAGTTTGTTTTCAGTTCATGTATGTACTTTTTGGCTGCCTCAAAAAAAACAAGTCTCGTTCAGTGTTTGGTTGTACTAAGAGACCTTCATTAGAGTCAAATATTTGGTTTTTCCATAAACCAATAGGGTTTGTCACTTTGGCTACATCCATTACTTTACAGTCTTTGGGTGTTACTTTGTAAGTTGATTACTGTACAGCGTTATCAATGAATGTTGCTAGGCAGCCAGTTTGCTGCAAATTTCTACCTTTATCTGTTTATCTATTTATTTATTTTTAACAAATCTGTAATCCTGCTTTGGAAGCACTGGTTAGTCGATTCTTTTCCAGCTGCCAAAATTGGCCAGTAATAGACACAACACCAGACTGAATCGAATATGTGGGCGGACATTCAGAGTTTTAAAACCAGGCTAATGGATGTATCTGCTTTGTATTTGTCAATGATAACAGCCTGGCTGAACATTTAAACTGTCTCGGCTTTGTACATTGTCCCAATCGGTGCTCACATACGTCATTACAGCGTCATAATTTCCTCTTGAGAATACCAAAAGAGAAAGATGCCGGTTCTGGTGTTTTACATTGATGTGGGTTGTATCGTCTGCGTGCATCAAATCCACGTGTTCCAGCAGCTGCAGCGGGATTTGTAAATAGTTGTAAAAGTTAAAGTGTTGGCTGGGTTGCTGGCAGGATTTAATCAAACCAGGCCAAGATTTGATGTTCTATAATAACAGATCAGATCCCCACGTACACTGTAGGAAGTCTCTATATCACAGCGGCTGAATGCTGAGTGGATGCTGAAGGAATGCCAGAATACAAGGGGAAACCCTTCAGCTGTGGCTAGGCTGGTACCATATGGTTGTCACTAGACGGCATCCCCAACCTTAGAGACACAGTAGGAGTCCCTTGGCTTTTTAATCCTCTCTCCAGATCTATTTTCATCTCACCTCATCTCACCATGCCTCTTCCCTTTCCTTTCTTATTCTTTACCGTTTGTCACTAAATGCATTATTATTAGTATTTTAAGGGCGTAAGATATTCTTGGAATGAATAACGAGAGTACAGTTCCCATACTTTCACAATGATATACAGTAGACCAGACATGATCTAAAGAAAGTGAATTATATTCCTAATCCTCTGGAAGAGTTTGTTGAGGACGGTTGCAGGTAAAGGCGGATAGGAAGGGAACTACTGGCTGATTCAACCTGATTCAAAGTATATGATTAATGCTCTGTCGGGGCTGAATCAACAGGACACTGTGGATGTTTGTCCTCGACGGAGAGTAGCGCTCTGTCCTCTCGGTGAACCATCACTGTGCGCCTGTGGTCCTGCAGCAGCAGCCCTGACCCAGCTAGTTCATGGTGTCTATCCCAGCTCGAGGAGCTGAGGCTGAGGCAGAGGAGCAGGGAGAGGCTGGGGTCAGCTGGAGGACAGCTGCAGGGTCCCTGCCTATCCTGCCTGCCCAGCCCAGATTAGACCATTTTGGTAGAGCAAACCATGGGGCGCCAAGTAGCCAGGTTTGGTATTAAGCTTACATGGTATTAAGCTTACATGGCAGTAAGCTGTAATGATAATCAAATGAACTAAATTAGGACAGTTTTGTCGAGGGTGTTCGAGAGAACCTCTCTTCTCCTGACATTTACGATACAGAAGAGTCATTTATAATGTTAATGTGGCAGCAGCCTGACATACCTATAGGAGCTCTGCCCTGGCTTCTTATGGAGCCAAACTAGGCCGTAGCCTTATTTCCAAAGGGCACCCATTTGATGAAAGAGCCGACATGTATTCTCAGTAGGACAGGTTCAAGGACATGTCTACACTCTCAGCATCAGCTTTTTAAAACAGTCATGTTTAATGAGGTTTACTGTACACTGGAGGTTACACTGGTTTGCCACTGAACTACCAATGAGTCTTATTTTTTTGCCCCTGGTCCTGTAGAGACCCTGACCCAGCCGATGTGGTTCATCTGTCCCATCTAGGAGAGAGTAGAGAAGAGCATGCTGAGGAAGGGTCAGCTGGAGGACAGATTATCCTTCAGGCTATCAGCCATATGAGAGAACATACGAATGGAGTAAGCTAGGCTACGCTAGGCTAGACAGTTGGTAGTTCAGAGCTTGCTAATGAAAATGATATTATGAGGGTTGGACAATATGGAGAAAATCAAATGACACATTTTTGCCCAAATACCTTTATATCAATGTTGCGACAAAATGGTAGGGTTGACTATTGGTGCTTTCACAAAAATGTTAACACAATGAGATTTTTGATAAATAAGCAACAGTGATGGATGGAATGGAGGGTAAATGGACTAAAAGTGCCTTTACACTTGTTACATTCACCCTTTCACACACACATTCATACACTGGTGGCCGAGGCTCCCATACAGGGTGCCACGTACTTCTACTAATGGTAGAACAGCTAGAAGTCCAGTGTGACCAATACAACAAGGTGCTGATTTTATTCCCAAATTTGTTGTTGTTTTGCATCCTTGCGTAATCTGCTGGGGAAAATGTCACTGGAGAAGAGTGTGCTATAGCCTGAGTCATATTTTAGATGGTGGGACTGGCATCATAACAGAGTCTGAATGGCAGCATTCCTCCACTAACCCCTGCACCACCTCCTCCGCTGATCCTGAATCTGCTCCCTGTCCTCAGAACAACCCTCACAGCGCTCCACTGCCACTTTTACAACTTGTCCTTGCATGAGTATTAGGCGAGACACTGTGTGTGTGTGTGTGTGTGTGTGTGTGTGTGTGTGTGTGTGTGTGTGTGTGTGTGTGTGTGTGTGTGTGTGCTCACATGCGCACGCATGCCATTCTAGGCTATATTTATCTATTTTATTCTGTCAGGTCAGCCAAGTGTCCACCAAGCATGGGGTCTGACTTTCTGGCTGTCTGTCTGCCATCATGTTGTGTCTGGGCATCTCTCTCTCTCTCTCTCTCTCTCTCTCTCTCTCTCTCTCTCTCTCTCTCTCTCTCGGAATATGAGTGTGTTTGTGGGTGTTACTATGTGCTTGCATGCTGGTGTGTGTGCATGTGTTTGTCCAAATTAGTGCAGCTACAGCAGAGAATCTGTGTGTGTGTGTCCTCAGATGCCTCCATGATGATAAAGTTCATCCGTCAAACTGATAGCTGCTCCAGTCTGTCTCGCCATACTTAGTCCTCATACTGAGGTCACAACCCCCCAGCAGCAGCAGCAGCAGCAGCAGCAACAGCAGCCGCAGTGGTGCTTACATAATTTGGATTTTTTGTTCACATTACATACAAGATCAGATATTTAACTCCTTGGTACAGAAGTCACACTTTTTGTGGCACTCTCTACCAGAGGCCAAGGTCACATTCTTGTTTCCCACTTAGGACATTGGGGTTACCTCAGGTCAGCAAATTTGACTCTCACAGATCTTTTTTAAAAGCTTTAAAATGTAACATGAGCAATGTTTTTGTTAATATATTGTGAAGACATTCATGTGCATGCTGAAGTATTATACAACATGCAAAACAACAGAAAGAGATGAAGCCATCAACAAATTTTCAGTAGCCTCGCTAACTCAATCCAGTCACTTGATAGTTGCTCTTTGTGTCAGACACTGACACAGAGTAACCCTTTAGTGGTGATATGAGATGCACCTTGTGGGATTTTTTGATACCCTGGGCAACTAGCGTAGTATAGAGAACAAGAAAGTCTGCATAGGATGGGTGAGAGGGGAGATGATGGGTCAAACTAACGCCAGACTTTCACCCGGGAGCCTGCTGTTTGTGTCCCATGTAAAACCAAATTATTTAGTTACAATGTAGTGTTCTGGTATGAGTAGCATACTATGCTAGTAACTTTTGTCATATGATACAGTCATACTTATTTTAAGCCAAAATATGATGCTTTATTCTTAACCTAACCATGTGCTTTTGTTGCCTAAATTTAAAGACGTAAACCTAAAAACAATGTGTTTCATTAAGTTTATTTTTAAAAAAGACAGTATACATGTAATGAAGAGAAACTGTACATTTCCTAGGTAAACAGAGGTGTATTTTTTTGAAGACACAATGCATGCAACAGGCATAAATTGACACGTTGTCCCTGAACGTCAAAAACTGTCGCCGTAGGTGTACCTAGAACTTCAGATTTTGATGTGACAGACCAAACACCTTGTGTTACTGCATACTTTTTTTTTTTTTTTTATGGAGATGAGTTGGGACATTTGATACACAGTACATACATGTTTTTGGTTAACTCTCATTTAGTGAGTATGTTCATAATGCACGGTGCAAAGTGTCAGCAACAATTTCAGATTTGATTGTGTCATTGAAAAATGTGATTCACTGTTTTAAATTGCTTTTCTACTATATACTGTTGAACCTCACAGATTAAATTCTGCCTTGTGCCTAAATTGGGCTACTTAAAAACTGCACATTACAGGCCCAACGTTAAACTGCCAAACATTCTGCCAAAGTTCAGTGTTGCCTCTGAAGCCCAGGAGTGATGATCTTTTCTGCTCTGTAAGGACGCAGTTGTTAAAGGTCAAGTAGTCATGGCGAGTGATGGCACTGTAATGAGCCTCCTGTGGGGCTCTGACTCACTTACGAGGAACAATTCACAGGACATGTTCCAAAAACACACACAAAGTACATACACACACTCATATCTGGTGCATCACGGTTGGCCTTCCTCCCTCCTTCAAGCTGAGCAGTTCATCACTGGTACATTAAACACAGTGCAGTGTGCAGAGAATAACTCGGCATGAAATTTCCCCTCGTGGACTCGACTGAACCCCCTAAAATTTGTCTGAGCTTGTAGAGGGCCTGAGGTATATAAGCATTTAACGAGACAAAAAAAAAACAAAGAGAGAGAGAAAGAAAAATGAGGCCCCATGTTTAACAAATTTTACCCCGCTGGGTAATTTAATGTCTGGTCTGATTGTTGATGCTGACCAGCCATCAAAATAAAACTGCACATTTTTAGTTTAGAATCTTTATTTATTAAAACCCATCAGTATGTTCTCTGGACATCCTTTCCGTACAAAATAGGTCCCATTAAATTTAAATGTATTTTTTGGCACTCTGAGCACCATAAGCCGAGTGCCTTCTATTCTAAATGGCCCTACATGTAAGAGAGAAAATATGTATTTTTCATTTTTGTGTGAACTGTCCCTTGAAATACCTTGTGTTGTGATTGAGACTGCATGAGTGCATATCAACATATATTCACCTCTCATATGTAACATGTATCCATTATGACCACTGTGCTCTTGAACATTGTGATAAACCTATTAATGCTAGCTAGCTGCAGGCAGGCAATCTGTGTGAGGACAGCTTCAATGAATACAGCAAATCAAAGTAGAGGCAGGAAGTGGAATTTTAAACTGTCAAGCACAATGAAATATCTAGGTAATGATTTCACCTTTGTTTTAACCTAAGAGGTGATTTAAAACTAGGGATACACAATAATGGATTTTTTGCCAGTATCTTATAAGATATACATATACTGATATACAAGATCTCATTTCGCTGATAACTGATACCGTTTTTGATATATCCACTTTTTCTCCACCTCAGGTCTCTTCTGCAGTTGAATTAACATTATATTTTGCAATCTCTTACATAACTTATCATAATGGCCCACCAGCAGATGGGGACATGAAATGCAATGCTTTTCAGTATATGCAATCAGCATTCATTGTGCAGAATAAAAAAAATGTTGGCCATTTCTGATAGTTCATTTCAAAAGCCAGTATTGGCCAATAATGATGACGTGCAGATATTATTGAGGACGCCTATTTAGTGTTAGTATCAAACTGCATATCTATCTGTTCTGTTAGACTTTGTTGTGTTGATTCTGCTGTGCTCTCAGATTTCAGCATTTATCTCATGAAAAATCATGATGAATAATAAAAAGTAGTGACATTATCCTTCTAAACACCACCATAGTAGACATCTACTTTGACTTTTTTTCAACTCGGTCTGCTAATATGTCTGGTAATTTTGCCCAAGAGATTAATTTGAGTGATGGGTACTTACCAGACAGCTACCAGCTTTGAGGTTATATATTTGCGAAACCTCCTTCCCCCAGAACAAAAACACCCTCCAGCTACCATTTTAGATAAGACTGTGATTTAGACGAGTCAACCCAAGTGGCTCAGTAAGAGGTAAAAAAAATAATAATAAAGTTAAAAAAACAGGAGAGATATTGGTGGTTTTTACAGCAGTGCCCCTGACTGCCCTTTTAGAGCTGCTTGGTGTGATTTCAGCACCTTGGACAGCAGCACAGCACAGCGGGTGTGTTCATGTTCACTAACAGCAGCAGGAGTCAGAACATCTAGGTGCACTTGTTTTGTCCACCTAAACCATGTGGGAAGTCTTCAGTGACCTTGCATGTCTCTTGTTATTTCCCCAAATTTGTTTTTCTCAGGCAGAGAGAGACACAAATTTGAGACCATGAGGACAAATACTGCAGCACAAGTGTATTTGAATCAATCAGTGACCCTGCCGACGGAGTGTTTCCCGTCGAGACAGACAATGCACACCCCACCATGTGCCCCTGTGTGTGTCTGATACGTGGAAGCGTTTGTGACTTTGGGTGGCGTCCTGTCTGTTCGCCTCACTGTCAGCCTCTGTGAGAGCTGCTGGGAGACGGTTGCCGATGGTGCCTCCCTCTCTCTCCTTCGCTCCTCCCCTCCCTCTCTTCTTCCCTGTTACTTCCTTCCTGTTTATCCCTTTTTCCATCCCTGTCTTTTTGCCTTACTCATTCTGTAAGTCCTCTTTCTTGCTTGTCTCTTCTTCCTATCAACCCTCTATCTCCCTCTTTGACCCTCTGCTTCCCTCATGATGTATTTCCTCCTTGTCTCCCTCCATTTTTACCTCGGCCCCCAAACAGCCACATTAACCCTTTGAAAATTGAGCAAAGTGGCTGGATTTCTTTTAAAAACATGAGAAGAAGGCAATGAGCAATTTAAAAAGAAATGACCCCGAAACTTGCAAGACATTAGTAAAAAGTACAGGAGAATTTCGTGGAAATTAGCACACACAAAACTAGACAGAAAAGGAAAGAAATTACCTGGAAAAAAATGGCTTTAGCATTATTTTAAGTACCGGTATATATAATTATGATCATTGTAAAAATAGTATTCTGGACATTTTTCCCTAGCTTTTTAAAATCAATTTCCTAAATGCATTAATTTCCTTCAATTTGTGGGACATTTCTTGTCAAATTGCTCACTGCCTTTTTCCCCCCATGTTTTTGCAACCAAATCACTCAAGGTTCAAGGGTTTAAATACTTGTGAAAGGTCTCTAATCGCAGCACAAGAAAAGTGATGCCAATCCAAGTTTCAAAGGATTAAATCTGCCAGTCGGGGTTCTGGCCTCTGCGGTCCAGTCAAGACCCTTTGGTTGTAGACTGGGACAAGAGTTGAAGGGTGCCTGCTGGAGTGGAGAGGGAGGGAGTGGGCTGTGGGAAGTCGAGGAGTGCGAGGGGAGGCGCTAGCTGGCGGGGCCTGGGACCTGAACCAGACAGACAGTGAAACGTCACGCCAAACCCAGACTCCCCGACTGTGATCGCAGTCTTGTGTTTGTGTGTCTGTGTCTGTGTCTCTCTGTGTGGCGATCGTGTGTGTGTGTGTGTGTCTGGGGGTTCACAGTGCTAGTAGCTCAGAGCCAGCTGAGGCTGCAGTAGAGACAGACAGAGACAGAGGCACTGAGCAGCACATAGCAAACATCACTGAATGTTGAAGTGTATGGGACTGGGAAATCTACTTTTGGGAGGAAATTTGGCAGGTGAGATAGAGTCCATTGTGTAGAAATGTTTTTTAAATGCCTACGAGTGAGTCATTTCGGGATGTGTGTGGATTCGTGTTCAGCCGAGTGCGTTTTCAGTCGCCTAGTGTCATTAAATTAGAGTTGTAGAGTAGAGCGTCATCAGCGAGGAGGGGGAACTGATGTTCGCTGATCCATGTTGTCACTGCAGGTTGTAAGCTGACCGCTGGGGGACAGACATCAGTGTTGCGCCCAGAGCCGCAGGGAGAGGTGCGGCAACGCTCACTCGACCAGCAGCAGGCCTTGGCTACAGACTTCTTATCAGGTACGAAGGGCGAGAACACAAGTTCAACGTAACAACTCCAACTGAAATGAAGAAAATTAAAAAAAAGGTTTGAAAGAACGATTTCTTCCATGATAGTTTAGCAATAGTTTTTTTGTGTCCCTCATGGTGTTTTAATGTCTAATGTTGAGAATAGAAACGCGGAATGATACATTTGCAGTCAGAATAAATGGTTAATCATGAAGCATATTGCATCGTGAAAACAGCTGCATTTTATCCAGTGACATTTTCAATGATTCTTCCGAATCCAGATTAAGGGCCGTATTTAGACAATCTATAGCGCATGGTCTAAAGTGCAAATGCGTTTAGGGCGTGCCAAAGTCCATTTTGCTAGTTCAACAATGGCTAATTTGGGCGTTGTATTTGTACTCTGAGTTAGTCATGGGTGTGTTTTGGGCGGGACATGAATGACTCAATCTGTGCGTCAGCTCCCATTCCCTTTAAAAGCCAGGTGCGCCAGGAATTGGCAGATTGCAATTTAAATGACGGATTTGACAAATTACAGATGTGAGAAGTGTTCTGCTGAAGAAACCAATCTGCTTGTGCGCGAGCAGATAATTTGCGGAAGCAGCAGATATCCACAAAAGCAGCAGAGGTACAGCAGGCATGAGAGGACGTGGCGGTGCAGGTTTAATCTTTTTATTTTTGGAACCTCCAAAACGGCCTTACAATGCAGATAAGTGTATAGTGATGTGAGTAGGGGTAAACAAAGCTCGCCGCCCAGCGTAAAAATCAAGCAAAAACGGGAGGAGCCAGCTGATCTCTCAGTGCACGTGTTGC
Source organism: Plectropomus leopardus (assembly GCF_008729295.1). Taxonomy (NCBI): domain Eukaryota; kingdom Metazoa; phylum Chordata; class Actinopteri; order Perciformes; family Serranidae; genus Plectropomus; species Plectropomus leopardus. The sequence goes on from NC_056483.1 coordinate 22,095,182, forward strand.
TGCTGGCATATTTGGGTTAACTGGCATCAGCACATACAGGTCAGCCTCACGTCTTCCCACGTCCTGTAATGTGCCCTCATTTATGTCCAAGAGACATGCAGGACGCATTATGTTGTGCAACACACAACATACCATAAAGAATGCTCCGACTTTGAGGGCCGTATTGTAATGTTCCACCTGACTTATCCAAACATCTGAGATGCATGCAGGCGCATCCTTCTAACTGAAAATCCGCAACCATAGCAGACAACAGACTGCGCCATTGACTTAAGGCCAGCTTTTATTTGGTCAATGGTACAATTTCTTTCTTGTGCCTCAAAATAGCAGTTCGCAAATGGTACGTCTGACCACACCTCACTTTAAGACCAGCACGCCCAGAGCAAGTAGTTATTTAAAAGACGTGGGCACCAGGCTTGAAAACAACTGCGCCGTCCTGACACTAGCAATAACACTTGCGTCGCGCCGCCTTGCGCCGAGCATAAGATAGAGAAGTCTTTCCATTTGTTGCATTGGGGCACAAGTTTCTTCTTTGAGGTGCACCCCAAAATTTTGCACACACCTTTTCACGCTGCAGTAATTTTAGGTGTTTTTTGTCATATCGCATGTGCATTGGTAATTTCTTTACTTAAAGGACTGTAAACATTGAATAAGTTGGACCAGGGTTTTGCATCTTAATAGGGACACGGAAGACAGGTGGCGGAGCTGTCACCTCTCCACCAGTGATGTCGGGCGTAGGCTGGGCCTTCAGGGTCTCAAGATCAAAATTATGATACATTTTTCATTTTATAACAATACACTTTATTGGTCAATATATTAACGAAAGCAAGGGATTCATCTGTTGCTGTCAGTAGCTCTCAAAACACTAATGTAGATATAAAACTAAAGGATGAGAAAATGCAGGTTTCCATTACAGATTTGTGCAAAACTTAAGCCATATTTTCGAAATGTCGATAAAGCACAACTGCAAGATGACTGCATTTCCACAGAGTGGTGTTCTGTGACTTCCCCTCTGGCGATAACATCCCAAGAAGCTTGGTGATTGTTGTTCAAATCATTAGCTGGTTTATTTCTATTGCAGCCACTGCACTAGCCGCCATTATTTCCAATCCAAGGCCATGTAGGCGTGTTATGGAGCAATAATGGAAAGGCAAGCCCTGTATATGTGTTAATGGACCTACCTAAGCAAAGAAAAGTAGAGGAAAATATAGCTATTATATACAGGCAAGAGGTATGTATCTATAAACACAAACAGCATACCAACTTTTGTGATTAGTATGTATGTCTATACATTATGTGCATTGCTTTTATGTGGGCAAAACCAGTTTCTCCTTTCAGTTCAGTGCTGTGCTCAGAAAAAAAATATTGTGCTTATGTATAAATTAAGTTTGATGTCCACACCTTCTTTTTGCTTCCTTATTTTATGGTGTGCCTCTTCACCCACTGTAAATTATTAATGCCCTCATCCCTTTTTTCTCCTTTTACTACTTCATCCATCTTTACCTCTCTCTTGACTATTTCTTCTTACCCACTTTTCTCTTTCTCTGTCCCTGCTGCCCTTCTATTTCCTGTTAATTCATGACTCCCTCTCTTCTTTCCCTCCCTCCCATCAGCCTCCATGGCAGGTTATTCAGATCCTCTGGGCTCTCAGACCAGCCCTGCCCAAATGATGGATACTGGCCGGATGGAAGCTTTTTCAGGTATACGGCCACACAGCAACACTGCATTAATACTGAGGCTGGTACTTCTACTGTGATAACAGCACCATTACTAATAATACGAGCATAATTTCAGTCATAGTGGACAGCTGTTTCACAAACCTTTAAATGGCAGTAGTCAAACAAACATCTTCATAAATACACACAAAAGTCAATATTTCGATTCCATTATTCCAAAAAAATATCGGCCATTATGATGAACCACTATTTTTCACCACTGAAGGTGAGTGATAGCATCATATTTTTATCATATGATCTTCTGTTGAAACACCTGTTGCCCACCAAATCCCTTTATTTACATATGAACTCATTGGACTTTGCCTCTATGATTTTTAAGCTTTGGACACATGTAAGGAGAACATACAGACAAAAGACAGTTTTGTTTCACACTGTACCAACGACATGTATTTAGAAAATATTTCTCTTTGTGGCAGTCTGATTTATAAGTTGAACTATTAGACACAAGGCACCAGTGCCATGGTTATGTTTGGCATCTGTTTTAGTTGAGTCTTTATTGTATCATTTTCATCACTTTCTAGACATTTTATTACTGTTAATTCTAGTCTGTGGTTATAGTGTACAGGTAGGTAAAGGTCCAGTGTGTAACAAAAAAAAACAAAAAAAATGTTGTGTTTTTGTTACCTTAGAATGAGTCGTTTATCAAAATACAGAGCAGGTCCTCTTTCATGGAATCTGCTTTATTATTTCTACAGTAGCCCAGAATGGACAAATCAAATCCTACATACTAGACCTTTACATCTGTGACTTAATAAGAAGATGTGGTTGTCAATCCAAAAATAAATACAGCCAGACCCTCACTGTTTTTCTAGCTTACTTCACAAAACTTAAATTCCTGCACATGCTCTTCTTGTAAACTCAAATACTGCTCTCTATCTGGATTTAGCTTGAGATGAGCTGCTTTAAACTTATTTATTCATGTAGTTTTAAGTCTACATTAATCATGAACTCATTCAAACTGATCAGCACATATAAATTAATCACCAAAGATCCTCCTGTTCCATAATTCTTGGTTATGTAACATTAACATAAGCACAACATAAGCTTCTCTCTTTATAAATAGTGCTCCTGGACTGCATTTGTGGTTTGTTACACACATTTTGTCACCTTCTTTGCATTGTGTAGCCATCAGTGGACCTGCAGATAACCTGCATAAACAGATTTTTAAATTTCTTTTTTATTGTACATACCTAGCATACAAACATGCCTAGCATAAATAAATAAAGCAACCCAGCTGTGTCAGCAGCTTGACCTTCAGTGTAGCTGTAGTTGGCGGTTAGCATCTCTTCAGCCTCTATATGGATAAAAATATATCTTCCCTGTGGATTGTGAAGAAAAGAGGTAGCTATTTAAGAAATACACAGTTTTACCTTCAGTCATCAAGGAACATTACTGAAAACATGATGATAATTCACTTCACTCATTAGATTTCCGCAATAAAAAAATGTCACTTGTGTCCAACAACAGGCTTCAATCTGTGGTGGTAAAAATCCACCACGATAAATGACTTGTGGTGAGGCGAAGCTTGTTAGCTGCATGCAGAGTTGTAGCTGTCACTAGCTTGGTGTCTGCTGGTACTTCTCACAGTGACACACACACACACACACACACACACACACACACACACACACACACACACACACACACACACACACACACACACACACACTCAACACACTGTATGAGCTATGAGGCTGAGTTATGCCTTTCACCATGCCAACCTCTGCATACCCAGCTCACAGCTCTCACTGTAGCTTTAATGAGACCTGTCGTCTCTGAATTACTGCTCCAGGCTTGAACACGCGCTTATATCTTCTCTCTCTCTCTCTCTCTCTCTCTCTCTCTCTCTCTCTCTCTCTCTCTCTCTCTCTCCTCTATTCTCTCTATCTCCTGACACTTTCATGAATTCCCACAAAATAACTAATAATAATAATAATAATTAATTTCCATCAATTCATCACTGCTAGTCCTCACACACATACTGTACTTGATTGCACACAGACGGACAATTCTCAAAAAATAGATTGCAGCCGTTGACAGCACCAAGAATCACGCATCACTTCAGGTCTAATTCACAAAAGATATTGTGCTATTCAAGCGGCAAAGTATAAATATTGCCTTTGCGCCAAAGAAAACAGTGTGCTATAGGTCCTGACCAACAAGGTGTAGAGGAATTCCTCAAAACTTCAGGCAAGGAATTTTACCCTGATAGAGAGAAACCATGTTTGGGATCTAATATCTCAGTCTGTCAGTGTTCTTCAGTTACCACCCACTCCCTGTAGATGCTATTATTTCACTGTAGCTGCACTCGGCACTGATTTTTGTGAATTAGACTGCTTTTGCATGAGGTTAATTTGCATAGAAAGTAGACAGTTTTGTGCCAAATATATGCACATTACCTAATTTTGTTACATGGAAATAGCACAACTGTACACATTTATGTAACTCACCCATTCCCATTTTATTAAGGCTTAAAGTTAAATGTAATTAAGAGCGGGTCACTTGAGTGACAGGTCTGTGCCAGTAGTGTCCATAACTTCTCAGTCAGATCCACCCCTTACTCCACCACAGAAACCTCCCAAATGTGGCTCCCTTTGGCTCCAAAAAAAAAAACAAAGTGGCAATGGCCAAATAGCTGAACTCAAAGCTTCAAAACACCAGTCCACAAACCAACGTGTGACGTCACGGTAGCTACGGCCATTATTTTATACAGTCAGTGTGGCACCCCAAAGGGAAAAACCATACCAGAATTTCAGGATTGTATCATGTTGTTGTAGTATACAGGTTTATTTAGCGCCTTTCCTGACAAGCTAGGTCACATGGATGAATGCCTTTGTTGTCTACTTTCACAAAATACCAATATCTTCATTCTAGCGTAAAAAGTGAGCATCCCGCAGCCTCTGAGACACAACAGTGTCAGTCAGCAATTGTATGAAGAGGGCCATGAGAAGGAGGTGGTGTCTTTGTGTCTAATTTGTGCAGGTTCAGTAGGTTTATGCTGCTGTGTTTTTTCATCTCGTACCTTGCCCTTTTTGGCTCTCTCTCTCCTATTTTTTGGCTTTGTTCCCTCCCTCTTTTTTCTCTTGTTTGATTTGTTCACGCTCTGATAGAGAATATCCTTGTCCACCTTCTTAGTGTTTAAAACCTACTGCAGCTGAGCACTGTGCTGTTGTAGTCGCTAGAAATAAGATACGTTCCCAATATTAAATTATGTCATCGAGCATTGAGCAGTCCTTTGAAAATCCCAAACACTGACGTAATAACACCTGTTTGTGTGCCTTTGCTTGTCAGGTTTCTCCCAGCCTGGTGGGATGGGGGTAAAAGTGGAGGTGGGGGCTGCACCCCTCTCAGCAGAGAGGATTCCAAGCATAGCTGAACCGCAGCATCCCACACCTCCAGCAGGTTCAGAAGCCCCTAAAGAGCACAGCCCAATGCTGCCTGAACCCCAGACTCCTCGCAGCCCTCTGGACCTGTCAGCAGGTAAATAAAAACACTCACATGCCAAAGAGTTAACTGCTGGACCTCTGTGGTTGCTGACAGACACTGCTGATTATTATTTAACCTTTTAAAACCTAAGCAAATTGGTTAGTTTTTTTTTTTTTAATAATGAGGAGAGAAGGTAATGGGCAACTTAACAAGACATGGCCCAAGAATTTAATATATAATATAAATTAGTAAAAAAAAAAAAAAAAAAAAAGAAAAGAAAGAAAAAATTACAAGAAAATAACCTGCAGAAAACAAACACAAAAATGACCTCCCAAAATGTATTTATTTGGTTTATTTTATTTTTTCTGTACATAAATTTTATATTTATTTATATTTTTTATTAATTAATTAATATTAATAATTAATTAATATATTGATTTTATTAATTATAGTTTTCTGGACATTTTCCCCTTTTTTGGATGTTTTTCTAAAAATCTTCCCATGCTTTTAAAAAAAAATTCAAGATTTTCTTGTCACCTCTTGATCATTTTTTGCAATTTGCAGGACATTTCTTGCTTAGTTGGTCAATGCCTTTTTTCTGTTTTCAAAAGAGTCAAAAGTCAAACCAATTTGCTTTGGCTTCAAAGGCGTCTGAATGCAGCAAAAGAAAACCAGTGTCGATCCAGGTTTCAAAGGGTAAACCACTGTAATATGACCTATTTTTAGAATTGATTGCACTTTGCAGTTTTTGAATTATGAGAAGCTTTATTTTTTGTTCAGCCGCTGCAGGGACAACTTAAAGTGGTGACTGTATAGTGTAATATATCATGTTTGTTAGTGTGTCTTGTACTGCACCGTCTCATTTGTTCCACAGAGGGGTGCAGTGTTCAGAGCAGCTGTCTGTCTTTGCTTTTCTATAGCTTCCTCCTCATGCACACTCCAGCTCCAATAGGATTTAGTCATCCAGCTCAAGGTCAATGTGCCCTGATGCTAACATATACAATATATATATGTCATCATGCCAGGGCCTCCAGTCATATACTGTATGTGTTTAGTCAGTCTGTGTGTGTGTGTGTGTGTGTGTGTGTGTGTGTGTGTATATATATATATCCTACAGAGAGGAGCTGTCTGTGTCTCTCACTGTCCACTCTTGACCCCCCCACCCCCCCCCCCCCACCCCGACCCCCATAGGGCTGCTCTCTAGTTCAATGCACATGTGATCCTTGAGAGCATAGAGCGGTGGTTGTCACCGTTCTGTGGCTTGTGTCAGCTAGTAGAGCCCTACTAACATCCCATGTGGGCAGTGGAACGATGCACAGAGCATCACAGCAGCTGAGCCCCCATGGTGCACTGCTACACAGCAGGTGGCTGAACCCCCTGTGTTGCTGTACTAAATAAGAGCAGTGGGAGAAATATCAAAGTGGTTCCGCTTCTCTGAGGTGTCTACACAGACATTAGAGTTTGCTCATCACAGAATAATCATAAAATATGCAAAGATAGCTCAAGTAATAATAATAATAATAATCATACTAATAATCTTTCTTTGTATAGCACTTTTCAAGTTTAAGCTTAAAGTGCTTCCCAGATAAAAAGGTTTAGAGAATAAAATAAAGTGTCAGAAATCCATGTAGCCCTTTCCCTGCCCTCTTATGATATAGCCAATATTAAGAACATCACAAAAGTTCAAGCACAAATAATAAAAGTAATAAAAGTAGAGAGCCCTTTCCTCTTCATAGACCATGAAACTCAAGATTTATTGGTGTAAGGAAATTAATGTTGTTTTCAAATAGCAAGTAGGTACTCATGAGTAGGAATCATTGATTAAAGTGAACCAATTTTTTAAAAAAAATTGTCACATGGACTATCATTTTCACTCAGATAAAAGCTGGTTTTGAAATAATGACCATTTCTTGACTAATAGTTGCAGGAACAAATTAGGGCAGGTCACTAATGAAACATTTAAAAGGGATGAGGTTCCCTCAAACTGTGATGGAGCTTTTATGCTAACCAGCTATACTGGCATGTGTTATTATGACACATTTTTTTCAAATTTCAAAAGCAGACCACATTAGCAACCAGTGCCTATGGCATCATGGCACTAAATAAAACTTGTATCACATCATTAATAAGCAATTTGACAATGTAATTAATATAATATTATGTGTATAAATGGCCTGACGCATGCAATTTACTGCCAAGCTCAGGTTGGTGTCAGAAACATGAAGGATATCAAACTGGATTTGAAGCTGATTAAAGAGGCGTTCTCACTGGCTGCAGGTCATTCAGCTCTTCCCCTTTGAGCTGTTATTTTGAGGGACACTGTGTTTCTTTCTATCGTTCCATTATTCCTTTTGCTCGCCTTGAAAGTTCTGCAATAGACAAGGAACAGCTGATATATAAAGATAAAATGAGGAATTATCTTCATAATTCTCTTTTTCTTAACTCAAAAAACAAAGGGAGCAGCTGGTCTGAGTAGAAATTGCCAGGTCTTAAAGTTTCTGGTAAATGTCCACCACCAATTAAAACCTACTGGCTGTTGGCTATATTGTGTATTTTCTGTAACATAATATAAAATGTGTGTTTTTGTTTAAAATGTAACTATACAAGTGCAGAAATATAGCAAATAAGTGGTTAAATCTAGTCTAATTTCAAGCGAACAGCTGATAGCTGCATGGTTTGTTTGTGCATATTGAATGGATTCAGTGTGGACAGAGAGCTGATGCTTTGTGATAGTCAGATGCTAGTTTGCTGTTGGGACAGTGTCATTATGTCCCAATCGGAGGCAGCTGCTGAGTTAAGCAGGACACCTGGTAAAACTTGGTGGATCGCTCTGGTTAGGTGTTTAGCCTACACCAGCTCAACCCTCTTTCAGGCATATTCACTATAAGGTTAATTTCCATCTAAACCACAACTATCATGTCATGTTCACCAGTCTGTTGCTCCGAGTTTATCATTTTAACAATGATAATTTGCAGTTTTGTTATATTGCTGTCAATGGAACACAATTTACTTCTGCTTTTTTAAGGAGGTTTGGTCTATTGAGATGCAGAAAGACTTACTTTTTTTCTAATACGGTTTCTTTTATCTTAACTCAGAGCCTGCTAATCCGCCAGTACATGTTACCATCCTGTAACCAGAGCTCTTACCAGATTTACTAATATAATTAATGACAAAGATATTATATGCTTTAACAGAAAAACAATGAGAGGATGGATACTTCTGGTGGGTGAGACGGCTGTGTTGTTGTCAGTTGATCATAAATTCAGATTTATAAATATTAGCTCTCAACAGTCTTAAATAGGAAGTTGTGAGGTATTGATTGCCACAAACATTTTATCTAATTTCATTTATCCGTCTTTTGATTTCTTGATTACTTAATAAGTCAAGCTCTTCTGTGTGGAAAAAACACATTTCCAAAACATTAAACCTACCACTGAACCTAATACTGTTTTTTCACTATGTACTTGATCTTCACTGTTTGCAAAATGTAGATTAACCTAACTCAATCTCATAACCATAATTCTACATAAAACCTGCCTCTGCACTGGACTACAAATATACTGCTTACCTCTAAACTTCAGTGATTAGATAAGAAAAAAATGCATAGTCCAAAAAATGTATCAGTCTTTAAATTTGTTAGAAATTATCTTAAAAGCGTCTTTAAAAGCATTAAATTTAAGTGTCTGACACCTGTTAGACACCCTGGAACTGGACTCTGTTTTGTTTGATTCCCCCTGCTGATAAAATACAAAGTAATAAAGACCAAAAACACCAGGAATGTTTGAATCTCTCCAGCTGAGCTGTGTCTCAGTTTATCTGCAGCCAGCAGAGCTCAGCCTGACTCACTCTGCAGCAGACAGAGGTGACTCATTCACTAACTCTTCAATCAATGTGTAACAGGTGGTGGGGGCACAGAAAATACAGACTGCTGCTGCTTGTTAACCCCTCACTGCCACCCTGAAATTGATCCCCCCCGCCCCCTGTAGTCAGCTCGGGACTGTGTGTTTATGTGTGTGTGTGTGTGTGTTAGTGTGTTTGCTTGTTGTTTGTTTTTGTGTATATAATGTCTATACTGGTACATATGTCAGCAAGGAGGTAACACATGCTGACTCAACAATGCAGCAACCACAGACTCCTCTTTCCCTATTCCAAGATGTAGAGTGCAGACCTGTGAAAACCTGAAGGGGGTCTATCATGAGTCTGCATGGCACTCTGATGTCTAGCAGAACATAAACCAGATTTATTTAACTGCCCACATTATGAAACCTTTACTGACCCTAAGTTAACTCACAGTGTATTGCAATTTTCTCATTTTCTCAGGCAGTCACTGGTTTAGCTCTCCATAAACTCAAACATGCACTGTGGAGTTTTCTTAGTATGAGACAAAAGTCATGTTAACATTCATATTCATCAAAATGCAATATAAATGCTTTCTTGAGGTTGTAACTGATCTCTTGCATTTCCTCCCCGATAAAATATTTCTTAAGCTTTCCTTGATATTTTAAATCCTTAATTATTTACGTACGTTTCCTGTCGAACACTCTTCTTCACTGGCTTTGTTGTTGTATTCATGTGACGTACTGATTATTTATTTTATATATCTACATAAAGATTGTCAGCAATAATGCATTAATTGTGGTGCGATTAAGCTCAGTGCATGACGTGTTAATTTTTTTTATTGGCGTTAATCGCAGGCTGACATTTCCATCTTTGAGAGGCTGTACCAGACTGTGTTTCAAAGTTACAGCTTTTCATATGACACCAGGAGGAGATACAGAGGTTTAGGTCTTAGTATTCTGATACAAGCACTCTGGTCTCGGTGTTGTTGTCACAGGTCAAGTTAATTTATGGCTCATTTGGGGGCCTTAAAGTTGCACAACAGTCTTATATGTAGTGCAGGAGTTTTCCTGGTGTATGATATAACATTGCTTTTAATTAGGATTTAGATTTGGTTATCATTGACCGGTTTACAAATTTGGTCAGTGTGTTTATATGTAGAATATTTATTAATGGCATTCTTCGGAATTTATTGAATTTGTATTTTAAATTCATTAAAGGAAAAATGTTTTTTAGACACTTTATTTTGATTTGATTTTGGTTTAAAAATTAAATTAATTTTTACTCACTATTTAACAACCGCTAACTTGAAACAAACAAGCCAACAAGTACAAGCCCTAGCTTTCCTTCAATTTGTTAAAGCATCTGATCAAATTGTCATATAAAAAACAGGAGGATGTTTGCCACACTGCGCATTGCCCTTTTGCATCTTTTAACTACCTCTGAAACCATACAGTAACTGTAGTATATGCACATACAATAACAGGATACAGCTGTTCTTTGACACTGCCCCAGCCTAATGAGGTTGCACAACTCAACATTTAAGTGATTCTGGTCCATTTGGCTGATGTCTTTTTCTGACTCTCCCAATTACTGCACATACAGTATGAAGAGCAGAGTTCCGTGGGAGGTTTGTTAATATGAAATATGACCCTCTAGAGAGTAACTGTACTGTATGGCACTTGACAGCTGCTCCACTTTAGCTCTTTTTCTCTATATATGAGTATGCGTATAACTGAAAACTGGAAACAAACTGGGCCAAAGTAGCAGAGCAACCCTCAGTGGGCAATTTCCCCTCTACCCTTGTTACCTCCCGTCTGCCTGAGCTTTATCAGACAGTATCCCCAAACCAGGCTGTTTTAGTTATAGCATGGCTGCCTGTAATTGACCTCCTTTCTATGGGACCATTAAGCAGTCTTTTTGTTTTTTGTGTCTGTCTCTGTGCCCATGTCAGTGTATGATGTAACATAAATGCATAATCACACATACACACACCTGGATATTGTGCTGTTTTGATTTTAAATACCTCTTTTGCTGCCCACTAGTTTTAGCACGAGCATGCACTGTACCAGAGCCAGAGGCTGCAGTGACTCAGCCACTGAAAAGTACCATTTCTCTTTATCATTTTTTTCAGTGCTATGTGCATTGTTTTTCTGTGTATATGTGTGTTCTCATTTCTCCAAGCATTCATTCACTCAGCATCGACACAAATGGAATTTTAAGACTTGTAATCCAGCTCAGGGTGGACATCTATTTGGGTATATTTTATCAAAACACACATATTTGCTTGTTTGACTGAAGGGTGACAGATTATGAATGAAGAAAAAAGCACTCCTACAGCTCATATTGACAAAAAGTATAGTGATTATGGCTCAGCTCTCTGGAACAAAATGCACTGCTTTTGGATTGAATTCCTCCAGATGCTTGTTTGCTGTGTCTGATCGTTTTGGCATCTTCTCAGCCCCCCCACCATCTTGGCGAATGAAAAATATATGTAATAGTTAATGCACTTTAAAACTATTTTGACAATCTTTTGCAGTAAATATATTTACACTTTAAGTGTTATGATATACTTTGTTATACTGTTTTTGCCTTTTTGTCTCATACATTTTGAAGCTTTTCAGATAAACCCCTTTCACACATGCACCGTGAACCTGAAATTACCTAGGCTTTTCCTGGGGGAGCTGTATGTGACAACGCAAATGTCTGAATCTTTTGGGCTGGACATTAAACTTTATATTGCCAGCTCCCTAGTACAAATTCCAGGTAATGTCCAATTTAGCCCATTTGCGAATAGAGCAAGTCATTGTCCAGAGTAGGCATGTTGTTGATGTTTTTCCATTGTGTGGCTCACATGAAATTGAAAGAAATCAAACGTCTAAGGGTGAAGAAGAAGCGTCATTTACACAAAGATGGAAATGAAAATGTCGAATTAGAAAGATAACATTAGGAAATTTATGTTGGCAAGGGCTGAAGCTAAATCCCAAAATCCCAATTAATCCCAAGAACAACCAAATTACAAACCAACTACTTGACCGTGATGCAATCTGCATCATGTCCTGCCTCATGCAGACTCTACCAAGGCATTACCTTTGCCAAAACCATATCAATGGAAAATTTCTAATAGGTGAGAATGCATCTGACAATCTCCTGTTGTGTGCTACATGTGTGAAAGGGAGACTCCAGACAATGTCCAGTCCTGATTCTCTGGACCTTGTCTGGAGTTCATATGAGAAAAAGGCTTTGAGTTCTGTTTGAGTTAGACTAAGGGAACCATTTCATACATACCCATCTCCCCCAACTTTAAACTCTCCCCTCTTCACCCACAACAAGGTGCTTTAGGCGAGTGCTGGCCAGCGGAGGCTGGCATCCTATCGGCAGACCTCCCTTTCACCCCCAGTGTCTCCACCATGATCAGTCGCCATGCCGGCCATCTTGCAGTCAGCCCTGACGACCCACCTGACAGTTGGCCTGTCCGAGAGAGCCCTGCCTATGCTGGAGGCGACGAAAGAGAGGGAGAAGGTTCAGACCGAAAACAGAAGAAGAAGAAGAAAAGGCGACAGAAAGATGAGGGAGCATACGAACATCACGAGAGCAGGGGTCAGCCTGAGGTGCAAACACAGGGAGAAAACTCTCCCTCAACAGAGGAGTTCTACCACAGGATTGGCCCAAGGCGGGATAGAGGGGATGGTGCCTGGGAGGAGCAGCTTGGGAAAAGCGGAGGTCGGGGGAAGAAGGGTAAGAGCAGGAAGAAGCTTCCAGAGGAGTGGGGAGTGACGGCAGAACCGTTTGTCCCTTTGGCAGCAGCGACCTCTCAAATCACAGAGGAGCATATGATGGATCTGGGCAGTTCTGCTCAGGCAAATTTGGAGGCATCTTTCGTAGACATGGACACCAGCCACAGCCCCTGGAAACAGGAGGTCTTCCCAGAGGAAGGCCTGGTCCCTGCACCGCTGTCTCAGGACCTATTCTCCCCAGCAGCTGCTCCCATCATCCCACTGGTCCTGAACAGCGAGCTGAAAGCCACAGCACCTCCGTTCACTATGCCCTCCACCACCAACAGTGCGACCTTCCCCATGGCTTCTCGCCCTGATGATCCATTTGACCTCCTGATGGATACTGAAAATGCAAGCTTAGGCAACAGCAGCCAGGCATATTCACCAGGTGACATGGTGGACAGCGGGATGTTTGACAACACTAGCTCTCTCCTAGAGTCTCATGTACAAGTCATGCCTGAGGGAGACACCTCTGCTTTCAGCCCCGCCTCCCAGCCAAGCCCAGGCTTTTCCCAAAAAGGCGAGGTGTTAGCCTCAGCTCCACCTCTCTCACCTTCAGATGCTTCATGGCTCCTTAACGACTCCAACATGACCAGCAATAGCGAGCTTTTTGACTTCAGTGATGTGAGCACCTCAGGTCATCCTTTAAACTTGGGGCTGGCCTTCGACACTCCTAGTCCAGCCCCCCTCCGCTCCCCTAAAACCACAGCGCAGGAATTCCAACCCAAAGAGCACAAAGATGCCAAATCAGTGCAGAAACAATCCAAGAAGTCTCGTTCTTCATCTTCCTCCTCTTCTGTCAAGAGTCCCACCTCCCCAGGAGCAAAGAATTTCCCTCCACAAGCATCCCCAGTCATCAGCCCTTCATCCCCTCCATCGATCACCCCAGGATCTGGTCTTAACCCTACAGCTAAGCCCTTCTTTCCCAGCTTTGCTGATCCCATGGAAGAACCAGCCGGGATCCCTCCGGTTGCCCCCACCATCGAAGGTTGGTTGTAGTCAGCTCTGGACTAAATAGAAGTTAGTCATAGACTAACTAAAACATAAAAATGGGTGGTTTGTTGTTATGCATGGTGTTTCCATCCAGCTTTCAGATTTTTGAAACTGATTTCAAATGCTTTTTGGGCAGGATTGATTGCTTGTGTGTCATACTCATAAGGGGTTATGTGGATAGTGACACCAATGCATGGACAAATTTGTCTCAAAACTTGGCCGGGGCTTTTTAGCTTGTCCAATTTGGAATGTTTGTAAGTGACTAACGCATGGGCTCAATTGTTGACCATCGGAGGCTGTGGATTGGCTTGACTTTAATCTGTGGGTATCTTAATTCCAAATAATGCACTGCTGGGATGTTCTCATAATTAACAGAGTTGCTGTTGATGGGTGTGCTACTACTAACCAATCACAACATCTTTCTCCTTAGCAACACCACTAGACATCTTCACCAAATCAAAACCAGCCTTGTCTTTCTCTCTTTTGTCCAGGTGTATGTATTAACACTGTAATCATGCTCTGTTTCCTCTGCACCCAGGGGTGAACTGTCACTCTGTCTTCTCTCTCGTGTGTCCAATTAACTCTGTTTTCCTCACTAGCTGCCTGTTTCTTTACAACTTCTCCTAGAAAAGAATGTTGAAGGAAATACTTTGTTGGTGTCATGTTAACTCTTCCTCTGTTGTTATGCATTAGGAATTCAAATCCTGGTGTGTCTCTAGAGTATATGACCTTAAAAATAGTATCAAATGGTAATTGTTGTTTTTGTCGATTTTACCTTCCATGTTCTGTCATGATTGCTGCCTTGGCTTCTCCCCTCATCATAGGTGAGTCCTATTTTAATTCCTTCTGTGGCTTTGTTGTGTGTCTTTCTTGCATCATTATTAAAAGTAGTCTCTGTGATGACTACAGAATGACTGACAAAAGATGCAGACAGTTGAGTGTAAAATTCAGCAAAAAGCCAGCTGTTGCTGAAGTGAAATGAGGTGCTGACTCTGAGTAGATGCACTCAATTCAAGAGCTTTCTTCCCATTCTTAGCATCAAATCAGTCAATAAACCATTGAAGGCAATTGATTACAGGAAATGTGCTCTCTGCTACCTCTCAAGGCACAGCATAAGTCTGAAGACTGTCTTTTTGGTGATGTTAGGATTGCCTCTCTTTAATCTGAAGATAATGTTGACCTTTTGGCTTCGTTGAGGCATAGCCCGTAAAGTGCTTAAGAGTAGATTGCTCCTCCTCTGTTGGGATACTTGTGTTTGCTACCTTTACCTCTGGTCATGAGCTTTGGGTAATAGCAAAAGAATTAAATTAGGGATACATGTGGCTGAAAGTAGTATACTGTGCAGGGTGGCTGGAGGAAGGGTCTAGAGCAACAGAGGTATATTTCAACATGGATTCTGCTTTTTCATATTTATGTCTGTTTTTAATAAGCTAAGAGACAACTTGTGTAGAGTGTTTTAGCAAGAGCTTTGCAACAGGCTGCATCAATATAACGTTTTTGGGAAATTGTGCTCAGCCAATGTTGGTCCATTAAAAGTGTTTGTTTTTTGTCACTGATATTATTAGTGTCTGATAATATGAAAGAAAGGATCCCTACAGAGAAGGACCTTTCCATTAATAAGTTGGATGACTATTTGTTTTACAAGAAACAGCCCCACAGTCACTATTGCAAAGCCACCAGTATCAATTTAAATAATCATTCATTTTATCATCATGAAACACACTTCATTCAAAGAATAAAATAAAAATCTCAAAAGCCATTTTGGTTTGTCTTTCTACTGTACCAACAGTAACCAATGCCGATTTGGGTGAAATAAACCATTTATTCACCCAGTTAGATATGAAAATATCCTGGCTCTATACATACTAAAATGACTGTTCATTTTCCAATAGTGATTTTGGGGGCTGTTTCTGGTTAAAGAAAAAAATCCTAATTACTAACAAAAATGCCTATCTCTGTAAGGATCCTTTCAATAATGCTGTTAGACTAAGTGTCTGAGCCTGTCAGTGACAATAACAATCACATTTTTAGCCCCAAATATTTACATTGGAGTCTGTTTCGCTGCTGCAGGCTACAGTGCTCTCACTAAATAGTAGACCAATTTCAAAAATTGTTCCCATCAGTCACTTAGAAAAACAACAAACAAAGAAAAAACACATGGATAATAGGGCCCAGGTTTAAAAATACCAAAGATACCTATAAAGAGCTCAGACATCCAGAAGGAGCTTGGCTAAGAATTTGCATTAAAAAAAGGAGCTGGTTAAGGTGTTTATGTGCATAAGACAGGAGATTAAAAAGGATGTTTTGGCCACCTTGCTAGTTTTGGAGCAGTGTGACTCATTAAGAAGAGACTTCTGCAAACCATGAAATGAAAATGTTTGTGCTGCAGATACGCAATTAAAATGCAACAGGTTGACTCGTGTGTGTGTGTGTGTGTGTGTGTGTGTGTGTGTGTGTGTGTGTGTGTGTGTTAACTGATTTAAATCAGAGTTAAAAGACAGCTGTTGATTGGTGGCATGTCCAGCTCTTGTTTTAATGTAGAATTCATTTGTTGCAGTTTTGCTCATTGAGGAAAAGGGTTCAGCAAACTGGGAAATAATCATGTTTACAGCAGCAAGAGAAGGGAAGCTAAATATAGAACAGATTGACACTGTGTATGAGCGGGTGTGAATGTGACCTGTATATGCTTGTGGTATGTTGAGTGTGCATGTAGCCATTTGTGCTTGTGTGTGCTTGCAAGTGTGTATATATGAGTGTGTTTGTCATGTCGAGCTGAAGTGTTTTGCATGTGCTGCTGTGATTTATGGAGATACAGCGTTCCAGAAGATTCATTTCCTTGTCCTTCCCTTTAACACTCCTCTGCCTCTCGTTGGAGGCTGTAATGAGGGCTGAGCAAGCCTTCAGTCCTCCACAGGAACAGCACAAGTGTTGAACCTGGCTATTAAGCAGCTTTGATCAATGCTTTCCACAAGAGCGGAAGGGCTTGCATTAGTGTTTTTTGCCACTTCCGAGTCACACAGATAGAAATATATTGCAACTTTTGCGGATTAGACATGCTGTCAGTGCGTGTTTGTGTCCATGTTACATGTGAGCCATGACACCAGTACACGCCCTTCATCATATGTGACATACATGATGTGCACACTGTGCTTTGTATGTGTCTTTAGGTGTGTGTGTGTGTGTGCGCGCGCGCATGTGAAAAGAGCAAGTCAGAGTGCTGAGTGCAGCTGGCTCTGTCTTCCCTCTGTGTAATGAGGCCTTTTGTGAGTGTCCAGGGGTGGGTCTTTGTCACCAAGAGTGGTATTTAAGACTTGTACAAAAGATAAGAAGGCATGAGGAGCACAACAAAGCCAGACTTTGGAGGGTTACAGACAAGGGAGTACAGTACAGTGAAGAGGAGGGATTCAGACATATAGGGGGAAAAAACTGTTTAAATGGTAATAAACTGGAGTTAGAAACAAGAACAGCTTTCAGATACATTGGAGAGAAACAGAGGGGTGTACAAGAGGGATGCAGGGATAGAAAAATATTATTTATGTACCACAGGAGAAAAATAGGCAGAGGATAAAGGCGGAAGAGAGGATGCTGTGGAACACTTGGGGGGATTGATAAAGGAATATAAAGAGTTGAAAAGAATGCTGACAAGAAATATATAAGGATAATTTATAAAAATGAGATGGAGGACCCAAGATAGAAATGGAGAACGATGTAAACCAAGAGAGTATGATGTTTGAATATTGAGGAAAAAGATAGAGGAAGGTTTGGGGATGGGGCTGCGTATTGGTACTTGATACCTTAATGGCAGGAATACTCAGCGTCTTTTGCATTTCTGTAAGGAGGCCAGGGGCCAGACGCAGCAGCCTTGCACAGGTCAGGTGAACACGGGGGAGATTTTAGGAGTTTGTGGCTAAAACCAGATGTCTTTCGGGGAGTCAAGGGATCCTCTCCTGCTACTTTCTTTGAAAATCAAGCTCTTTTTTGATGCTTTTTAAGCACTCTGGCACAGTATTTATATTAAGGGGCCGTTTACATGGCAACAATTCTTGCATTAAACGTTAAACTACAGTGAGAACAGTGACATCACAGCCGCACTTTGTGCATGCACATTGCATTTCAGACAAATAGCCATGCGCCATTGAGAGGACGTCATTAACATCACTAGCAGACTACTGAGCTGTGTTTGTGCTGCTAACTCTACTGAGTTTATTAATGTTCCTCCAGCAAAATGTAGATTGTTGGTTCTCTTGTAAACGTTTGTCTTTTTATGTGTTTATACTCACCACTCTGTCGAAAAACAGATGGTGGGAGCGTGGTGTTCTTCTGTGGTTTGTCATTACAGAGTTACATTCAACATCTAACAGGGAGCGTTAAATGGTCCAGATAAACTCTACCAACACTGAAAAGGCTTGGCTCTGTCATTAAGCCCATTAATAACTGTTAGATAACGTTAGCTGTATGATGCTTACAATTAGCCGTGTCTCTGTGCCTGTGCAGCCGAGACTCTCACAACTGTCCTCAACTGGGAGCTCACACTTCCTCATCAGCAGCTACAACCCATACAGTCTGTGGTATGGCGAAGTGCAATGCAGTTGACAGAGTTGGCAGTTCAGCGTGCTGAGATGCTACCAAAACCTTCAAAAATATGGCTATACTACAAGCAGCTCTATACTCATCATGGCTATCAAATACAGTACCATTGGTGTTAGTATCACTTTAAGGGCACTAGTATTGGTACTTGTGTCGTAATATTTTAAATGATACCCAGCCCTTTTTAAAGAACTATTAAGCCTTGGTAGAAAACTTGAGATTGAGACACATAGGCAGATGGGTATGACAAGGGTCAGGGAATAAACCAGCACTGGGCAGTGTGTGGCAGTATCCACTCCTGTCAGTTTAACAATAGAAAGAGCCATCAAGAAACCAGATGAAGCAGATACACAATTCTTTGAATTTATCATTGTGTATTTTTAGATCTAGAAAAAAAAATCGTACTTTTCTGTTTACCTTATAACCTCCCAGTGAAGCTATTAATAGACAGCCCAGATAACAACCCTACTGACTGCACACCACAGCCATTTTCAAATGTTCGAACTGTATGAGTGCATTACCCACACATGTACAAATACAGAAAGGTACATATGAATGGTACATATGAAGAATAGTGTCAGGTGGTTCTGTTGACTGCAATTACATAGTCTGAACGCTGCACTAATTTACATTTTTATGATAGCAGTTTCATGAAATGAATGGGGTCACTACTCGTGTTGAACCCACAAAGAATTATCACCAGACTCTGTTCCCTCTAAACTTTACAGAGCATTTAGTGTCTTTCAGCTTATTGTTTTGGTCCACGAGATTTATTAATCAGTTTAACATCTCTCATCAGCCTTGTTCCCAGCAGAATCAGGCAGGTGTTTTCAGGAAAAAAGCTCTGAAAAATCCACTATACACTACCTGCTGAGAAGCAAATACACAACATTAGCAACTAGCATGTGAACATAATGGGGCATTTTGCAACCAAGGAGCCAGGGGCCTTATTCACAAAGCTTTCTAGTACAAAGAGTTGCTCCTAGTGACAAGATTCTGAGAAAACTTTCAGAATTCTGATGTTTTCTAAGAAATTACTTGTAAAGTTAAGACTAGATCATGGTAAAGATAAAAGTTACTCAAAAAGTGTATTAGCCTTTAAGAGAGGTCCTAAGGTAAAAAAAAACAAAACAAAACTGGTAGAAGTGGGGAGGAGTTTTAAGCTTAGCAGTTTCTTAAGCAGAGCAGAAAATGATGGAAAGACAAAGATTCTCTAAAACTGATGACATTGAGATGAAATGCTACAGATCAGATGTTGCAGGGATAATGTTTGTGGTCGACCTTACCAGGGATACTTACATATTTCCTACTTAATGCAATGACAATACAAAGCTAGAAATAAAGTGATCACAACACTAAAATATTTGCAGCTGGAAGAAATGCTGTAGTGCAGCAGTATGATTAGACAGAAGTGCTTTCATAGTCTCATACTGTGACATAGTTAATTTCATTTCCACTGGGTGTCCACAGCTTGCAGGCTCACAAAAAGGCTTGTCTATGACAACCAATCACATCTGTTAAAAGAATACATCATACCTAGTAACAGGGTCAACAACACCACTGTACTAAAGGAAAAGTTTCTGTGCCCTCCTTACTTAGAGTTACTCTGAATTTTTCTGAATCACTTCTAAGCAAGGTCACCTTGCTAGAAATTTTTAGGCTTTAAAAATTTATTTAGTATTTTCAAATTTCTGTTGTTTCTACTTATACAAAATGAACCACTGCCGCAAATCTTTGCATGTTAAAATAATGTTTTTTAGAGTTGATACAGTATCACAAAACATACTTAAATATGCAATACCCAAGTGTATCGATATTTTCATGCACCTCTATTTATGAGGTGATAATATGTTATTGTTTTTACACATTATGTTTTGTTTTTAATTTTATCGAATTATCTTATCATCATCAGTTATATCTAAATTTATCTATCACCAGGGAGTACATATAGGCAACATGGCAACAACTCCTGTTCTCTTGCACCAACACTCCTTTTCTCTCAGACAGAGCACAAACACAGGAGCAGCCGGTATACAGGCCACAAATATACCACCGCTGTCTCCCTGCAGCAACACACATACAGTACACAACTGAGTCATCAAACTATTTGAGGAAGAAGACAAATCCTCAAAAGGCAGGCAGGCGTGAATATACTGTATCAGCGGTCTATTTTTACCACATAGTGCTTTTCACTGTTGTCTGGGCTTCTTTCATTGGGGAGCAGGCTGTTAGATGGTAGCCCAGAAGGGACATTTGTATAGTATGGCCCCGTCCCTGAACTGGGGTGAGCTCATGCCTTTTGACGGCTTTGGGGGCGAAGTGTTGGGATTTTACCTCATTGGCGCCACTGTTAAAGCCAGCAGCTCACTGTAGGACAAGAGCGTAAGTCACTGTGGATTATTTCATCAGAAGATGTACCGTGCTTCAGCTACAGATTCTGGACCCACTGAGGGAAATGGCTCCAGGCCAGCAGTGTGGGCTGTGCTTAGCATTTCATACATTTTGATATTGACATTTTAAAAAGGCAATCGTATTAGCTCAGTCAGGGGAAATTTTGGATTCCGTTTTTAGAGTTTGTCTCCTGCATTCAAAACAGCTCAGAATTTGGAACACACGTCTCATATTCATGTTAAATTTATGAGATTTATTGAGAGGTTTTTGGATATTTTATTATGGATTCCACTACGGTATGTTCTAGATGGTTTGCATTCATAAAAAGTCATTTGGATTTCATACACTCCACACCCACCTCTGCTGAAACAGGCTGAATTCTCTGTCCATGGTGCTAAAATTCCATGTGCAGGAGCCAGCAGTCATGTCCCCTGTCACTTCTTCAGTATGTCAGCACTCATATGCAAAGAAGCTATAAAGTGTAGTAGAATTACATGCCATACATTGGTCTAGATGGAGGGCAAGCAACTGGAGGCAAAGACTACCAACACTGCTGAAATGCCTATGATTTGTGCTGTTGAGACCATCCTGATCATGTGAGCTCAACACTCTGTTTGGCTCTCTGTATCAGTCTGGACTCTCTGCCACCCCAAAACACTTGAACACTCAACACTTAATACATACAATGCTAATTTATGATACTGCATGGACTATTAAAGCACACTGAGTTCTTACTACTGTTGATTGCTGATGTGTGTATAGGTTAGTATGAGTATTTATAATGCATTATAAGCCTCTGGTTTTATACCTCCGGTTTAAAACCAGTCAAGAGCATCCATAAGACACTTGCATTTATGAATTGTTATAAGTCACATCTATAATGTCTTGTGACTGATGATGATTTTTATATCACTAGACATTCATCGGCTCGCCATGTAACTTGAGTGACATTAGTAATATTAGTAACGTTGGAAGGCATGAGGACAAGTTAATTTGTAGTGACTATCGTGCTCACACTGGGAATATCAGTCAAATTGTAGGAAAAATCACTTTACTTCATGTTGTAAGGATCCAACCTGGGTTCAAATTTCCCTGCTGCGTTCAGGCTCATTCAGCCCTTTTATAATTACTACCCTTTATATCCAATTCACTCAGTATATGGATTATCACTTCCTGCCCTCCATCTGAATTTTGCAAGTCATAATAGTCATGCGATTGTAAATGACTGAGATTATCCCTGCTGACATCAGAGATATGAGGCCTCTATTTTAGAGAAGTTCTATTGTTCAAAATTTATGCAAGACATGACTTCAATTGTTACCTTTAATGCCATTGATCTATATAGACTATAGCCATATAATGAATCTCATAGGTGCTCTTTTAAAACCTTTCCTCGGAAAAAATAAGTTGACCTGATTTCTAATTTAGCAAAGCAACTTCATGTTCTAAATTTTGCTTAGGCAGCAGGTAAGCAAACAAGTAGGTCTATACAGGACACTGTGTCTTCAGTGTCCTGCTAAAAAATAGTCAAAATGGCCACTTTGTAGGGAGAAAAAATACCCTAAATGTGTGTTACACATGTTATATGGTATTATTAGTGCAATAGCTTGGTTCTCTGGAGTCTGGAGATACTTTTTAAAACCTCTCACTATTTTTCACCTGTGTCACTACACAGACAAGCACCTAACTCTCGGCTTTTTCAGCCAGTTACACATAACTGAAGCTGTATTTGGTATGATAGTTTTGTGTGTGCGAGTGTCGAAGAGTGTGTTTTGCGGATTCAGCTGGTGTTGAATATAAATAAATAAATAAAAATAGATGCTAAGACGAAAGCGTCTGAAGAAAGAAAAGGCCTTGCTGTTCCACAGGCAGGCTGACTTCAGACACACTGAGAGACTTAAAGAAAACAAAATAACAGAAAACAGACAGATCTGAGGCAGAGGAGTGTCCAGAAAAACATGAGACTGACAGAGGCATGGGAAAAGAATAATTGGGAGGAAAATGTATGCATATAGATAGGTAAATGTGTATAAGCCCACATGAGCAGACATCAGAGAGGGAACCTCAATACATAGACACGAGACATATTTTGAAGTACGCTGAAACTGTATTAGATATACCATGTTATGTCTGTTAGCACTGAATCATTGTGTCATCTTTGTTTTCTTTGAATATGAAAGAGAGACACCAGGGAAAAGTCTACTCCATAACCATAAATCTTAAATAAATAAAGCTTATGTTTGCAAGGCTTATTATAGAACCACTCTGGATGCATGAATGCAAAGACAGACTGAACGACAGACACTGACAAATGAAAGAAAAAGTCTGAATAAAAGAATAGGGAAACATAACAAATGCAGATGCTTCATTATAGAAGGGCTTAGGGAAAAATGATAGCACTAGACATGTGCTCCAATATTTAAAACAATGGATGACAAGTGAATAATAATTATTACCTTACAGAAGAGTAGAAGTAGCGTGATGTACATCTGCAAAACACAATGTCTTTCCCTAAATATTACTTTGTTCATTTAGAAATGTGAACGATTATGTGAATGTAGAATATATAAAGCAATGATATTTGGCACAGCAGGGAGTGAAGAGTGACAACTTGGCCTTTATTTTAGGGGAATGAAGAAACAGTGCCTACAGGTGGTTAGATATACCAGCAGAGTGTAGAGGGTGTAGGTGGGATAGGTTACAAGACTGTAAACAGTGAGCAGCCATCAACAGCAGAGAGAGACATGTTTTTTTACATCTAACTTGGTGTATTTAGGATTTATTTTGACCAAACTGGAGCTGATGATTGTTGGAACACTGGACTTAATAGCTAGATTACTAGAAAGAGTAACCAAGATAGTTCAAGTGACTTTTATCTTGTTTGTGTTGAGTTTGAATGAAGTGTGTTTTATGAGTTAACAAGGCAATTAAGCCTTGTCCATCCTCTGTGATTGAAAAAAGTTGAATTCAGAGGTGTACAGTTGTATTTCTATGTTTAATAAGAAAAATAGGTGTGAGAATATTACTTTTCTGAACATTTTGTGGGTTTCTATTGTGTATTTATTAGTCTGAAAGGCTGAAAGTAAGTAAGAGATTGAACCATGCATAGTTGGCATGCTTGCTTTGCCTACAGTTGGCGCAGTCACAACAGGGTCCAAGTCCTTACAGACATGGGTGGATGACGATATTTACACGATATATCACACAGACCAAAGAGGACGGGTGTGCACACTATGAATTGGCCCTCATGGTGTCCCAACACCTGTAGCCTTAAATTTTAATTTTGGTTCCCAGTCTGTGCATTACAGTGTCTATATGATAGATTGCAGTTCATGTATTTTACCATGTTGAAAACTGTAGATATGTAATAGATAATAATAATAATAGATATGTTGTAACTGTAGATAGACTGTATATATGTTGTTTGAGTGAATGTGTCTGAACACAGTCAACATGTTTTTTTCAAAGTGTATTGGAATGAACAGTTCAACCATACATACTGTAAACTTGTCATTTTTTTAGAATGGATGCTTCCATTGAGGATGCAACATTAACGCTTCACTAGAGGCTTTTACTGCTTTTAAAAGGTGCACAATTATCAGACAGACTATTAGGCAGACGAGCAGGTAGCACTGTGAACTGCTTGCCCTTTATGCCTCAGCAGCTAGAGGCAGGGTCCACTTAGCACCTTTGTTTGATAGAAAAAACCTCTGATTGGTGGGAAAAAAATCACACACACACACACACACACACACACACACACACAACCTTAGGCATCTCAGGCATGTTGAACGTGTTTAGGTGATAATGAAGCAATAAACAGCATCCTAATTTGTCGCTCAAGAGATCTAACCTGATTTCCTCACTTTGAATTAGTGAACTAGGTGAATTCGATTATGGAAGCTGTAGAATGTACTGCGTTTAGACCAATTGTTGATAAAGGTCAAATTGTTATTTCCACGATTCCAGACCGAGACGTGGATTGCCTTTGGGGAGGGACAAGAGGAAGGAAAAGAACAGGGATGGGGGAGTTGCCATAGAGACTAAGGATCAGTTAATGTTGCCCTAGGAACAGCAACAGATGCTGGAGTTAATGAGGCACTACGCTGACAGCACACTTGCTGGTGGTACAGTTTGTGTTTGTTACAGAAACACACAAAATTATTAAATTTACATGTCAAAGTTAAACTCCATTGTGGCATTGAGATCATTATACTTTTGTAATACATGACTGGTGTGGATAATTTTTCATCTTTGTCACTGTATTACCAGTTCACCATTACCTAGTAGATTCTATTCCAGATATTGAAAAGTACATTGTTTTAGCTGGATTAACGTCAGTTACTTTATACACATTTTCCCTAAAGAGAGTGTTTTGGATCAAATTTACAACACTTTTACCAACAGTTTTATTTGGAGTAGTAAGAATTTGGGAAATCATAGACCAAAATCCTTTGGAATCCATTGGGCATAGATATCAATCCATCTATCAACAAGAGCTTCAAAAGACCAGAGGGTATCCATATTTATTTTAAAAATAATAATAATAATTTTACATTACAATATTTAACACCAGAATCTGGCACTTTGATCCACAATAAAATGAACCAACAAAAAACTATGGCTTTACAATTATATGACATTACTCTGAGGACACTGTTGGACATGAGACACGAGTTACTACAAAATACTTTTTGTAAATTAAGAAAGTTTACAGAGTATGAGAGTATCTGAGGGGGGGGGGGGTCTTTTCTGAAACTTTTCAAATTAAATTCTCAGCCCACATTTTTGTCAAAGGTTCTGTAATTTCTGAACTTAAATTCCCCCGTTATCACCCAAAAACATGGCATTGCTCTTCTATGTTACGCCGATGACGCTCCCATTTACCTACATCTAAAGTCTGAACAAACATACCTTATAAACTATCTTCAGGACACCAAATCCAGTATCTCTGATACTGTGTTCACACTACAAGCAACATAGCAACTGCATGACCAGCGACATTATCATGGAGTTGCTTGAAATGTTGCTTAAATGCTCATTAATGTAGCTGGTCATCACACGCTTGTTTAAATCTGCTGCTTGCCATAAAGCACATGAACTGAATATCATCTAAAGTTTGTATTTGTTAAATCAAAATCTATGCTTTTGATCACTACATTTCCGTTTTAACATCACATTTTGCCTCCCAATCATTTCCCTGTGTGCACCGCAGGGCACAAAGCTAGCTAGCTAATTTCGCTAATATCACAGTACCACAGCTAGAATCAAAGCCATCTGATTGGTTGATGCTTCATTATGTTGTTTTAGAGATCAGAAAAGATTGGAAAGATTGAAAATGACTTTTAGCCTGTCAATGTGTCACTCATAGTGTGAACATATTCAGAACTTTTTCCATTTTTAAAAGTTAAACTTCCAAAGTTATTTGGACCTGCTTACTCATCACCTGGGTACCTTGTCTCCTTTGCATGAAGATAATATTGGAGTTATATTTGATTTAGCTTTAAAACCGACGAATAACTCAGGAAGTCAAATTTAATCATTACATCCAGGCGCCTTGGTGACAGGGCTTTCTAAAAAGCTGTCCACTTACCTGAGTTCATCTCTATCTATTGAACCTTTCAGTTGCCAACTTAAAAGACATTTCCACTCACTGTCCTTTAACTGTGCCTAAACTTTTATATTTTCATCTCTCTTGAGTTGTTGAACAGGTGACTTTTTATTTTTCCGCGTCCTTGCTCTTTGTATTATGATTCTCTGCACTGTGAGCCACTTTAATTCAACACTGTTCTTTTCAAAGTGCTATAGATTTGAGTAAAAAGTGTTTGTGCCCTTTTCTACCGTTGTTAGTGACCTCGAGGTAGTGGGGACTGTATATTGCAGACACTGTTATCATTTGTTGTTGTCATGACCACAGTGCAGTAAAGATTGATGCTTCTGAAGTCCATCTCTTCATTAACAATAAAAAGGGAAACAAATCAGAGCAGAAACAGAGTGAAAGCTCATGGAGCTGTGTTGGAACAAAACAAAATGTACACTAGAAACAGAAAGATCAGGCATGTTACTGTCAAGGTTTTTGTGGTGGAGGGTTTTTGGTAAAGTGATTGCAGTGCACAAACCTCAGTGGGAGGCAGTCAGTTACTGCAAAGCCTCCGCTTTCAGCATCTTAATTATGCAAAACAAGTAAACAAGCCAGGCACTGGTGCATTTTTGTACCAATCTGTGAAATATGGAGATATCCTAAACCAGCAGGCAGCAGGGGACAGACATGAGAGAGGAGGAGGGAAGGCAGATAAAAAAAATGCTTTGACTGAGTGCCATCAAAGAGCAGTCTGAGCTGAGTACCATACAACCACACATTCTACACTCAGAGTTCAAATTCCTGCCATTTTTGTGTCAAATTATATTGAAATGTGTCAAGAGCCTTTCAACATTTACAGGTGGCTGTAAAAAGTGAGAGCTGTATTTTGAAAGGGGGAGGTGGAGAGTTGGGATAGATGGGGCAGAGGCTGAGCTGTCACTGGTATGAAAATAATCTTCCAGCAGCCTGGAGGAGAGCGAGCAAGATGGAGTGATGGGAAAGGGACTGGTGCAGGGGAGATTTTTCCTCCCTGCGACTGCCTGATGAGTGTGTGGCTGTGTCACAGATTGACTAATCCTAAAAAAATGGAATTGAAATGCCACCTGAGGCTTAATATAAAGCTGACTCTGTTTTATTAGCAGGAGGTTGACTTTGTCCAGCAACACCAAACAACAGGAACCGCAGGCTAGCAATAACCTAGTCCCACCCTCAGACAAAAACCCTGCTAAGTTCTCTAATGTTTCACTTTTGGGATCTTGTGAAATGCTTCTCCCTGACCCTTGAGAAAACAGGGTTTCCTTGAATAGCAATGGCATGCTCTGCCCTGCTCTCACTTTGATTGGTTAGTACTCGTTGACTTTGTTGGTTAGGTTGAGGTAAGAGAAGTAAGATTGGTAGGGTAGAGTAAGAATGTCAGGGTAAGCCGATCACTATCATAGAAAATGCAAATTTGCATCCCCCAACCCTCAGTTTCACACACAGTCATGAAACCACTTCCCCTGCAGTCACCCAAATATTAATGTTAGCTAAGTTAGCACCAGCAATATCAAACAAGCTGGCTAACTGTGCAGTACATAAACATATTTTCAGCTCTTATCAAGTAAAGAGAATTGCTTTGCCTATCACCATTTTCATTTCCAAAACAGCAGCTGGGGTTTTTAGGGTTTCTCTGGTATTAGGAACATAAAATATAGGACATGCTCCTTTGCTAGGGACAAAATGTTAGTAACAGTCCGGTCTATTTTAAACAAAAAACAAGCTTGTTTAAAAAAAACTTTTTTTTTTAAAAAGGGAATCACAGTCGCAGAGAATTCTGGGGTAGGGTTACCATCTTGATAGGATAAGCGTCCGTCCATACAGTAGCTGCTGGTAGTTGCTGATCGAATCATCTGCAAAAAATGTTTATCATTAGACATGTGCAAGTCTGCACAAAAGATAGATGTCCATATAAAGAAGAGCTCTCATCAGAGACAAAGAAGCAAAATGTTACAAAATTGAACTTGGTTATTCATATCGACCCTTTTTGACAGCTTGCCACCTATTAACATCCCTGGTGTCTCTCTGGTGTTTAGTATTAGTGCCTACTCCTGCTAACAATTTAAAAAAATAAAAAACTGTGGTGGTCCATGTCAGACCTTCAGATCTATAAGCCAGATACCAACAACACAATCTTATTTGCTGAATATTGTGTTTTGTGTCAGTTCACCTTTTGAATTTTTGTCACTATAGTGAACAGGCCTTATCCCTCCAAAAAACTTGCTGTTGATGATGACTCATCCCCATTCCTATAGGTGACTTGAATATATTATACATTAATAACACATCTTACACCTGAATCCAATATGACTAAAATATAATTTCAGATAATTTTATGCTGCACAAGATATCATCCAAATTTCTAGTTTATCCAAATAGCCTATCACACATGCAAAGTTGATCTATTTGTTTCCATCACATTCTTGAAATTGCCTGTATGATTAAATCCAGGATAAAGTGACAGTCCGGTACCTAATAGTATAGTGGTAACAGAAATAAGTGTCACATTTCCCATTTTCCCTGTCTTTCTTTATTCTTGGGATTCATTTCGTCTCACTCAGCATGATTCCTCGTTCCATTAGCTTTCAGTTTTTAGAGCCGAGCTCACGTTCTGTGCTGCTGTCAATCACAACCAACAGACTGCATGGCTTTCAGGATAATGAGACAGAGACAGTAGGTTGGTGGACATTTGATGACGGTGGTAAATGTTGTAAACACAGGCAGAGTTTGTGTTTTCGTGTGACACAGAGACAGAGAGTGCATTGGGTGGAGCAGATACGTATATCTATATTGGCCAGCAGCGCCAGATTCATTCAATATGAATAATGAACTGAGCAGTCACAGCTGCTTCACAGGGAATAGTAGAGCCGCTGGGTATTGTCATTAATTAATAAAAATGAACGAGACACTCACTCTTCTGGCAATTATACACTATTTAGGCAAATTCTTTCTCAAGTAATGCAGGAAAATTGATGACAATGAAAAACATGTGGTGAGCTAGGAGGGAAAAGATCAGTGTAGTGTGATACAGAAATGGAAAAACAGACAGGATTTTGGGAGCTAGCAGGCAGCTCATGTTTATGGGCATTCGATTTTTCCAGTATGTTTTATTTCATTGTGTTTCAAGCCCACGTGTTATCTTTTAATATTATATTTAATGATGTACCATATTACCAACACAATAAAAACCATCAGCCTGCCACAAAGAGATACCATAATAAAAGTAAAAAAAAACACACAAACAAAAAACAATTACGACACAGAGACAAAGACACAATTACTAAAGAACAAAACAAGCATTAACAGTCATCATCTTTTATCATCATCATCATCAGTCACAGTCATCATAATTGTTCCCTGTCTGTTTGCGATAATGCCCTCTAATCTAAACTAATGTTTTAAAAAAAAGTTCTTTGGAGTTGTTCATGTTGACTAATATTTTTTTAACTGTCTTGGACCATAGAAATAAAATGTATGAACTTTGAAAATGGGCATAGCTCTCTGTTAAGTAGGTTTTTTAGTGCAGGACTATAACTCGTAATGGAGCAACATTAGGCGGGTGTCCATTGCAAATTTACGCAAAGCGTAAGCAATGAAAATGTTTTTAAAATGTCCATAAAATGCAATTGCAAGATGACTGCGTTTTTTCTAAATTATGTATTTCCATTGGGCGTATTTTATATTTGCAATTTCAATTTGTGCTATTTGAAGGTTAATGGACACTCGCCTAATTCTGTATTGGCATTGTCTTTTGGGTAATGGCCTGAAATACTTCTTCCAGCTCTGGTGATCACCTTAGCCTGGCCGAGCTGCTGATATCACCAAGAATGCTGTTGTCTTTTTAACAAATTACCCACTTTTAGGGGAGGGTTATCTCTTTGTCTACGTGTGTAGTATATACTTTATGTTTGCATGTTTTGCTGTGTCCACAATGACTTGCGCGTAATCATGTGCATCAGCCTGATACAGATCTCCATGTTCATCCGTCATTCATCTCTCTATCATCAGACTAGTTTCTAGGGAGCCGCTTTCTAGCCTGACGACTGTAATTAATGCAAAGACACCAGAGTGGAACGAACTCTGTGACCTGTGGCAAGAAGCTGAGTAGATTAGAATAGTGGAATACCCTCCCCGGGCTCTGTAGCATACAGTATTAATAACCATCCCCCCCTCCTCACACACATACACACACACACACACACACACACACACACTGTTGGCTTTCAAGCCATCATCCATCCCTCCTCCATCAGCCCCTGATTCTGCAGACGATACCCCCACCATCACCACCAAATATCCCCTCGAACCATTCCCCCCCAAACCCCCAACGTGGCTAGAGCCAGCACGCTGATGAGGAGCCAGTTGCCATAGCAACAGGAGGCAGTTGCTTTGGCGACAAATGGGAAGAGGGGCTAAGGAGGAAACAATGGATGTTCAGGGAGGATGGGCATGTTGTGACGGGCTGTGAAGGAGATGCAATTGAGCTATAAATAGACGTCACTAAAGACTGTCTCCTTCCATCATCCATGTCTCCAACACCCCCAACTGAGATTATCCTCCTCTGTCTCCGCACCTGTGCTCATCGCTCCGTCTCTCCATTCCTGCCTTCCAGAGGTGAATTAGCATGTGGAGAATAATGCCTTTTTTTATTTAGGCCAAAGGAATTTCTTACCTTTTTCAGCTGTCTGGCAGTTTCAGTTGTACCGCAGCTCATCAATCACCTGCATGGGAATGTATAGTACAGTCTTATTACACTTTACAAGAATTCAGGCTGGACCGTGTAAGACAGAAGGCAATGGGGCTGGGAAATTTCAACTATAGAGGCATTGATTAAAAAATGATAAACCAAGACATTAAAAAAGTAACTAAGATAAAAATAAGATTTTTATACATTTTCCTAAGAAAAGTAATGAACCCAAATTCAAACATATTCCATGTAACCATGAGCCAATACTTTGTGCATAATGTTCACATTTTGGAAGGCTGCGATCACATGAACGACACAGTCCTGAACAGTCTTCTTAACGCAGGTTGGGGTGGTGGGTGGGCCAAATAAATCCCAGACTTTTTCACAGAGACAAGTGTTCAGAAGCGTTTGACCTTTGAGTGAACTTTAAATCATTTTAAGTTATGTATCTCACCATAATAAGAAAGTATATATAAAATAACTACCTTTATAGAAGCCTTCCAAAATTACTCATTTTGGGACTTAACCCTCTGAAACCTGGATTGGCATCAGTTTTCTGGTGCTGAGCAAATTGTTTTTATTTCTTTGGAAAATGTACAGGGAAAGAAGACAATGACCAAAAAAAATGTATTTTAAAAAAGAGGGGAGAATCATTAGAGATAAATCATAAAATAACAATAAATGTCCAGAAAGACATATTTATAACTATAATGATTTTAAATTTAAAGTAATGCTGCAGAAAAAAATAATATAAAATATACAAAATAAAAATACTTTTTATTTTTTTTAAATCTTCAGCTGTTTTTCTCAGTAACATTGGGTTTTTTTTAGCTTGTTGCTTCCCCCTTATGTTTTTGAAAGAAATCAAAACAATTTGCCCTGGTTTCAAAGGGTTAACACAGCATTTGATGGCTTTTGCAACTTGTTGACAAGCTTAGTATAGCTCCAGGAACACTGAGTTACCATTTGGTTCGTTGCCAGGGGTTGGCAAGGTAACGACTACCAGGACTGTGTCTCTTTTACTTTAAAAGTGCAGCTGCAGGCTACCAGTAAGCTACATTTCGTCATCTTTGAAGTATAGTTTTAGTTTTCTCTGAATTCAAGGAGGTGGTGACATCCTTATGTAGACGAATAAGCTTGCAAACACAATAGGCAATATCGAGATCAGCAAAATGATCGGGGTCGTGTCCATATATCTTACTATAAGTTGATAACGTAGTTATTATGACAGGCCTAATCAGTATCCTGTCATATGCTGGTAACAACTGAGATATTGATATTTCATTGACATTTGACATCTCCCAGGCATACATGACAAGGGAGAAATATGGCAGTATTAGGAGAAAACTTCAGTTTTATGTTGTGTTCCCTGTCACTTTTACCCTCAATCAATGAGGCCATTTAAAGGCAGCGTGGAGGCTTTTTATCGGCCACAGCTTTTGTTTTGTTTGTGTGCCTCTCTAGTAGCCTGCACGGGTTATTAGACACAATGCCTCTGTCACCCGGTGGGATTATATAACACTTTGTATAGTGTGTGTGTGTGTGTGTGTGTGTGTGTGTTTGCCAATGAATCAGACAGGGTGATGTCATCTATTTGGTGGGCTGTGTGTGTGTATATGTGTGTGTGTGTGTGTGTGTGTCCCATTGGAGTCTGGTGTCAGTTTTGTACTTCAAGAGGCAAGCAGACAGGGAGAGAAGGAATTTTGAAAAAGAAAGAGAGACAGATGTGACACACAGAAGCAGCGACCCGGAGCATGTCTACCCACCTGCCAGCACATCTACCCAGCCACCTGTCTGTGTATGTGTCTGTCTGTCTGTCTGTCTGCCTGCCTGTCTGTCTGTGCAGGTGTGATGTGTAAACGTGACAGTGACTCCGTGGTGTGGTGATTGGGGCGACAGGGTTTAGTGATGCAGACAGACAGGCAGGTTTTGGGAGATGGAGCAGGCTGCAGCTGATGTGACTGTTTAGTGATTGAGGTGGTTGGCATTTTGGTGGAGGCGGGCTCTCCAACTGTGGTGACAGGCTGCTTTTTAATGGTGTCCAAACATGTAGGCGTCGTCAGGAGCTGGTTGACATAGATTGATGGGTTGACTGAAGGAGGGAAGGCAAACTCTGAATATCCTAAACCCATTGACCAAATATTGTGTCAGACATACTGAATAGATATGTAAGGGTACATTTTGTATTTCATGATTACAATGGCATGGTTTCCACTGGGAAGCTATTTATCTTTTTTTCAGTCAGACTAGCCAACTTATTGTCCTCAGAAGGTGCTAGTACTCCCCTAAGAATGATTTCAGGACAGATAAAGCTGGGCTAATGATGCCTGTTTTACCAGGTCATCTTCAAATGTTTGGTGGATATTAACATGCCATAAAGTAACGAATGCACCTCCCAATGCTCTATCAGGTGTGCAGACAGAAAAGCATTAACAGTATAAAGAAAGCGATGGAGGTTTAATGCATTCAGTTGAAAAAAGAAAATTATTTGCCCTCTTTATCTAAATTAATAGGACTATTATAGGACTATTATTGTCATTAATTCAGAGAGCAGAATTTTTTCTTTTCAAAACTTTTCTCAGATAATAATCATGTTAATTCTAACAAACAAGAAATTGTTTGTTTTTTGTATTGAGTGCATTAAGCTGCTGTAGCTTTCTCTCCACACACGTGGTAGAATAATGGGATGTGCGTGCACCACTTTGTGGCAACACATCTTCCACCAATCTTTTGAGGATGACTTGGTCAAACAGGCATCGCATGGAAAAACCACAAAATCTGCCCAAACCCAAACACTGCGCTTTGCTGCCTGATTGCTCTTGACTGGCCCCCTGATGTGCATCTCCTCACACTTCCATGAAGTCAAGCTCATGGTGGGTCACCAAAATACCAAAACTGCGTGCACCGTGATGGAAATGCCACATCCCTGGAGCAAAGTCCCGCCATTCACTGTGCTCAGCCACAACAACAACAACACAGCTCTCTTTGCCTTGCACGGTGTGCATTCATGGTACCTTAAATGGAAGTAAAAAGCAACAGTTCAGCCCTTAGAAAGCTGGCCACAACACACAAGGAACAAGACAATGTCTCCCTGTTATGCCATTACATTGTGATAGTGATTTGTAAATGGAAGTCATATTTTTTGGCATGCTGTAAAATGAAAAGATGAAATGATGCCAACTCCTCAGGCAAGAATGGGACATTATTTCTCAACTGATATGAAATACAAACACATATTGTGTTTACATATGAGAAAAAGATTCAGAGAGAGGGCTTCTCTCTTTCTTCTTTTCTGCCTTCCCCTTCTGTGTGCTATTATAATATTTAATCTTGCCTTAAATGGCTCCCCACCTTTCCTTTCTGCAGTGCCAGCTTGGCATGACTCTTTTTTCCAAAGGGAAAACGTGGAGTGAAAACAAAGCTCTTGTTCATTTAGTGTTTTATGAAGCAATTCTTCCTCTGGGTATAAAGAACCACTTGCAGTTGTGCTTTTGTTTAGTAAACCATTAGAATGCCAAATGAACAAGATAATCTGTGAGAACCTCTCTAAGTTGACCCTTGAGAGCTGAGAAATTTGCAAAGTGAGGCGATTGAAGTCTTCAGATAGGTAAAAGTTAAGGGCTCTGATAAGAGCCAGGTAGTCGCGCCCATAGGCGTTATGTTTTCAAGTTGTCAGTACACCCGCCTGTTCTCGTGAATGTGATATCTTAAGAACACCTTAGGGAAATTCTTCATATTAGGCACAAACATTAATTTGGACTTAAGAATGAATTGAATAGATTTGGTGGTCATAGGTCAAAGGTCAAGGTCACTGTGACATAGTCTCTCTCATTCTTGTGAATGCAATATCCAAAGAACCCCTGAAAGGCATTTTTTTAAAATTTGACACAAACATTCACTTGGACTCAAGGATGAATTGATTCGATTTTGGTGGTCAAAGGTCAGGGTCACTGTGACCTTGCATTGATCTCATTCTTTTGAAAGCTATATCTCAGTAATGACTTGAGGGAAAATTTAGCACAAACATTTAAGTGGACTCAAGGATGGTTTGATTTGAATCTGGTGGTCAGAGGTCAAGGTCAAGGTGACCTTATAAAACATGTTTTTGGCCGTAACTTAAGAATTCAATATGCTCAAATTTCACAAAACTGTCTCATTATGATGATGTTCTGTCATTTTATATCCAAGAGGTCAAAGGTCAAATCTGACTTCATAATGTGCAAAAACACTTCTCTGGTCATGACTCAGGTCATAAGTCAGGAACATAATGAAGGACAGTTGGTCAGAGACAGAATTGGTGACACTAATCTTTGGTGTCCACCTTGTAACTGTGCTGATTGTACAGATCCTGTGTTTGAAGCATCTATGTTTTCACAGATATGGATGTAAATTGTAAGTGTAACTTAACTGATGTACGGAGGCATACATGCAATGGCGCTTATTCTGGTTTTCATTTGTTGTTTTTTTGCTCAGAGGACACGTGTATGTGTGCATTGATGTACCATACAATGTACCTCATTGACATTCAGTGCCAGTGCTCCGAAGCACAACCAAATCCCCAAGTGAGCCAGAAAAAGAACTTTTCAGAGTCTCTTGTTTGATAGACCAAAAAGCGGGATTCAGTGGACAAACCAGACAGAAGCACTGCACCCTTTAGCTTCTTGTCCTGTTCTATCAGGAGACAACATGTTTACACACACCGAATCTCCTATACCCTCATTCTGGTCTAACTTTCCTGTTTACCATCATTTCTTGCTGTCTTTGTTGCTGCATTTTCTTCATTTTTCTCCTTTCTTTCCTTTCTTCTTCTCCTTCTTTTTCCTCACTCCATCAAAATGATCTTCCTTTTTTTCTGCTTCACCATCATAACTTCCTCCTTCTACTCATTACCCTTGCGTCTGTCTCCCGGCTCATCCGACTGCCCTGATAATTCTTCCTTTTCCTCCCAAAGATGCCCAACTATCCTCCTGCTGTCACAATCAGTCCTCACCCTTAGTCTCTGCATGTGCGTCCTTCTTTCTGCCCTCATCAGTCTGTCTTTCTCACCCCTCTGTCCTGCCATCACTCGCCCTGTCCCTGTTTGCCTGTCTGCCTGTTATAAATCATTGTTTTCTGCCAACGTTCAGCTTTCAGTCTGAACCGACAACCACAGGAACGCCTGTAACCGCCGGCTGTTTTGACTGGCACTGGTCAGACACACACACACACACACACACACACACACACACACACACACACAAAGTGTAGGCCAGGACAACAAACCCATGTCTCTCCCTCCTGCCCACCCTTACCTCTCCATCACATACTGACCTTTACCGAATATATATGTGTATGCAACAGTCCCTTTAACAGTTTATGCATATTGACATAAATTTAATGTGTTGCTATAGAATTATATAGTATCATGATCAAAATGAACTACCAGAAACACTGAATATCTTTTAGTACAATCAAAAAAAACCTTTTTAAGCTAACCAAAATATTGTAATAAACTTTCATGAACTGAAAAAAACACTAAAGCAGGTACAACTTAAGCTATACTTTTTTTAGAGAATCTGGGTTTACGCCATTGTTACGCAACCTAATCAACATTGTTGCGGTGATTTTGACATGATAGAGACGGCACCCGACTGTCACTCAATGTGACAACATCCTTAATTGTGCATAGATTAAATCCTTAAATTACATTTGAAAAAGTGACTTATGTAAGACTTCATCCCCTTTACGGCCATCATGAACAAGGAAATTAGCAATACGGCCTAGCTGCTAACTACGATGGCAAACACAAAAACAGGAATGTCCCCACGTAGAGCCAGTGTTTGGTTTGTCCATTCTAGGCTACTGTAGAAACAAGGCAGTCCTACAACTTATTACGTTTTTGCGAATATTTCCCCCCTAAATCCTCCACACTGGCCTTTTGAGTTGGGAATTTTAAAATTAATAAATAGGCATTAACTTAGTTTTGGAGCATGCCTCAATTGGCCATTAGATGAACTGCAGTCTTGGGCACTTAGCACTGGCTCCATTTTTCAACCTCAGAAGTTGTCACTTGGTTGTTATCAAGCCAAGAAGTCACATGGTAGAAGTGTTGAGTTTTAATTTACACCAAACAGAATCAACAGCAAATGTAATCAGGAGCAGATCAGAAAACAAGGAGATGTCCAAATAAAATATGATAGAATACCTTAAGTGGGTACTTGCATGGAAGAAATGTATTTACTCTCTCTTATATTGGGCTGTTTAAACCCCCCAGCTTTTCTCAGCAGCCACAATTGCACAATATATGGTGGTTTGGATCATTTTTGAGCTATTGCTGTATGAAGCAGGCAGTTTTCAGTTTTTCTTGTGCACATGTAATTGTGCAAAGGTACAGTAGCACCTCAGATGGCTGTAAATCACTGTAACTTCATTGAAAATCACAGTTTTGGTACAATCAGGAAGAAAAATAACAGCAATGGAGCTGAAAGTGTTTTTGTGCAACCTGCCAAGCCAAGTTCCTGTTAAATGCTGACAGGCTCCACTGAGTGTGTTAGCCTGAATTATTTGTGTGGGACTGTATTTGTGCATGTATGAACATGTCTTTCTTTCATGAACATTTCTTAAATGCTACGTGGCAGTGTGATTACCCTTGTGGATACACTGTGAGTGTAAATGTGCATTGATGTGCGAAAACTTGCATGTTTTTGTGTGTTTTGCATAGAGTCTGATTATCCAAGTATGTGGATAAATGAGCGTGGTAGGAATATGGGGAGGGGGTAATGGTGTGTGATTCTCCACATGTGACCAGATGCAGTCTGACAGGCTACAAGGTCTCTTTACTAGAGGCTTTACTGCTCATCCGTCTCCTGTAAGTCTATTTCCCATCTCCCCCTCTTCTTATTTCTCCTCGTCTCTCCCACACCGAGCACTTACTGTCAATTGTAAATGCTAAGAGATGCACTTATCATCTCGCACATGCTTCTTGCTATTATTTCTTTAGTCTTCCCGGCTCCTGCTGTCGTCTTCTCTCATTGATTCGTCTCTCTCTTTCTTGCTGTTTCGCACCCGTGCATGTTGGAGGAAAGGGTGTCTGCAGTCCTGGAGAGACAGTAGACCCTAAGCTTTAAGATTTTAGCCTAGAGCGTTTCATATTTTATATAAAGCACAGCCAGTCAGACAAAAGAATTGAGCTAATAAAGTAGAAGGTGTGTGAAGCAACGAGAAAAAGTGGTGGTAACAGGTCAGATAAAGATCAATGTTTGCCAGGAATTCGTTGCTCTGGAGGGCATAGTGGGATGTGTGGGGCGGTATGATTTGTAAAGATCGTGAGTCAAAAATGCACTTTTCCCCTGAAGCGCCTGTTTCTGCCCTCACTCTATCCTCCGGGGTAAGACAGAGCTCTGTGTGTGTGTGTGTGTATGTTGTGCTTTTTACCATGAGACAGAATGAGAGAAAGAAGGGGGTTGAGGGGAGAAAAACGTGGAGTGAAAGAGAAAACTAGAGGGGAGGGGGCTTACTCACTCCACCACAGTGGGAGGGATCTGGGAACTGGCATGCGCCAATTGGCAGCCACAACTGGGTCACATGACCACTGTAATAATCAGTGAGAGAACCAAAGAGAGAGAGAGAGAGAGAGAGAGAGACAGAGGGAGGGAACGGGGGAATGATCTGCACATCCAGTTCACCCTCAGTGTGAGTTTGGAGCAGAGACACAGCACGAGAGACTCACACACACACACACACACACACACACAGAGTGCAGGGCGCACCTGAGTGACTGAACGAAAAGGAGCAACAGCGCAAAGCAACAAAGGAAAGAGGGAGAGAAGGGAAGAGAAGTGGTGAAGATTACCTTTGGACACCTGAGACTGAGACAAAGAAACTGTGAGACAAACAAAGGGGAAGAATAGAAAGGAGAGACAGCATGTCTTCTCTCTCCAATCAGCAGCCTGGATCTCCTTTCTCGGAGTACAGTGAGCTGTGTAAGGTGCCGTCCCTGGCGCCCACTGTGCCAGCTCAGAGCTGGGACTGGCAGTCCCCCGCAGGCATGGACATCGGCACCCAGAGGGGGCTGGTGGTAGGTGCTGGGGCTCTGACACCAACTGGACTCACAGATGAAGACAAGCTGTGCTTCTTTGAGCAGCCGGGCAGGGGCAGCATGGATGGGGAACTGAAGGTGCCGGGCAGGGTTGGGGGCATCCCTGGAAGCACCTCACTGGGTAACGCCTCACTAGGCAGTGCAGGGGAAAGCCCAGACAGCCCCTTGTCCTCCTCCCCATCTCCTTCCCCAGCTTCCCCAGGCAGACTACCCTCTGCCCTGGGATGTGGGGGAACCAGCAGGGGCTCCCTGCCACCAGTTCCTGGATCCCCAGCCAAGCGTATGGAGCTGTCATCAACCACTAGTGCAATGCCTCCACACTCACTGGGAGCCTCACGGATGGAGGCATCCCCAGTGGATGCAGACTCACCATCTGAGTCCTGGAACAACTCCAGTTTTGCTGAATCCAGCCCAAAGGTCGCCATGCCCCAGGTGGCCCCGAACTACTGCGTCATTGGAGTTGTTAATGACAACCACTTGGAGAGGGGTGATGAGATTGTGGCTGGTGCCGGGGCAGCCCTGGGTGCCCAACAATTATCCGATGGCTCTTCAGGGGACAACAGCGAGGGGGAAGAGATAGAAGAAGAAGAGGAGGAGTTGGAGCCCTGTTTTATGGGGCGAGCTCAGCAACAGAGGAAGGCTATGCGCCGTGCAATGTCCGAATGTTCCCACCTGTCAGTACCAACCAGCCTAGAGCTGCCTGATAAATACCCAGGTGGAGACGGGGCAGGACTGGACCAGCTGATATCACCCATGGGTGGTCCACGTCGCTCGCCACACTCCATGAAGCGCTCACTTACAGTTGCGGAAGATCAGCCGCAGACCCCACCACCAACCCTCTCAGCAGCGGGCGCCACCCATATTGACCTTCGGCAATCCCCGCCTGAACCCCGCCTCTGCCTCTCCCCATTTCCACTGCTGAAGGACGGCAACGCTGGCTTCCCTCTGTCACCTCTAGAGGCCCCAATGGAGAGCTTTAAGGTGGAGAAGGAGCCAGGCGGCATTGTGCTCCCAGTGCCCCTCAGCCCTAAGGGGTTCAGCAGCTTGAATACCACCTCTATAGGCTCCGACTCTGATGGTGAATCTGGTCGCAAATCGAACACTGCTAAAGAGTTTGACAGCAAAGATACTAAACTCAACACTGGGGCAGGAGTAGACTCTACCAGCCTCAGCCTGAGCTCCAGCACCAACCCTTTCATCACAGTGGATGGTAGGTGGAGGTCATGTTTGCAGTCTCTCCTTTTGAACTGTGCTTGTTCACCAAATTTGATTGGCAAACATGATATTTGATACATGATATTTAGAGTTTGTAGGTCAATCTCATACTTCCCACAGTTCTGCTTGCAGAATGCTACCACTGTGTATAACTTTCACAAACTGCTAGAAAAAGTTTCATTTTTTTGAGGAACACAGTGTATAGCTGAAATCCTCTGAAAAAAGTGGTGTGGCAGTCCAATGATATAGTTCTTCCTTGACAACTGCAGACCACAAAAGGGTTTGGTGGTGATAGTGGGAGGAACATGCTGGCAGGGAATCAAGACGGTGGAATAAGAAAGATGATTTATTGATCAAGTTTATTTATCAAGTTTTGATCAAGTGTCTCCTTTTTGAAGGCTTTGGGAGCCCCAGGGAAGGACAGACTGAAAGCATGTCTTGTTACGAACAAACCAAGAACTTATTATTCAAACTGATTCTTTGTACTACCCTTATTATTGCGATATACTGTACCATGCAGTGAGGAAAATATGATGGTCTTTTGTGAGCCCCTGCGTAGTCTAGATTGTGGATGTATTGGTCTGTTGATGAAGCAGTAATCGTTCCTCCATTGTTCAAATGCTTCATTTTGAGTTTCCGGTCTAAGCTTTCAAATAGCTTTGGGTAAGAAATAGCTGCAGACTGAAAGGAGGCGTGTCAGACAGCGCCGGAGACGGAGACTGAAAGCGAAGGGATGAAAAGCTGAGAGAAGTCGACAGCAACGGAGCAGCTCCCCGCCGGCTACTTGACATTCCACGATGGTAGTATCTGTCTCGTTGTGTTGGTCAAACAACCATGTGCCAATTTTAGACACAGATCAGCCACGAACTTTACAGAGTGTGTGAATACTGGGACAACAGGTATATTGTCTTGGCATTTGTGGACACAGGTGGTTGTCATCATGTGCAACTGAATGTGTCTGATCATGTGCATACTAATGTGCGTAGCAGCACAATAAGCTGGCAGCATGAGGCGGTGTAGTAGCTCACTCTCCAGCTGACATTTGGATGCAGGGTCAGGGGAGCACAGCTCATTATAGCTGATGGAGGCTCTGTCTTTGTTCATTTTCATTTTCCATCCATGTTTGTCTCGACTCTTTCTCGCTCCGTCTGTCTTCCTGTTGCTCTGAATGCTCATTAGATTCTTGGTGTAGACGGGCAGAGCCAAGATGGCTGAAAGCGGGTCACGCACACGTCGAACGATGACCGCCTATGTGTCACAATGGGGTCAGTGACTGGGAAGTGCGGCCCAGTATGATGGTGGTGCTTTCTACAATGACCATGTTTCTTTCACCTTGTGTCCGTCTCACACTTTTTCTCCCTTCTCCTTTTGTCCATCTCTTTGTGTCTTTGTTTTCCTTTTTGCTCGTGTTTTTTTTTCGCCTCGCGCCACAAAGCTGAGTGTGGCAGAGGCTGCCAGCCAGGCCACTGGAGTATTAAAGAGCCAGTGATCTTTGTTTTTTTGCCCCCTGAAGTCAAAACAGGAGCACAGCAGTCATCAAGCCACAGGCTGTGTGTTGTATTTACACATCTGTTTGCTTATTATCAAGGTCATGGAAATATTACTGTTGCTCTAGTTGTGGTGTAGAAACATTTTATATCCACATGGGATAAAGCTTAAAAAAAATCCTTGGAAAAAAAAAAACAGAAAAAAGGGGGAAAAATTAAAATATAATAAGAAAAAATAAATTCAAAAAATAACAATGGAGGAGGGAGAGATGCAGATGAATGTATAATGATGGAAAACAGGAAGTCAAGGATAAGGTGAACAATGCTTGGACAGATTAGAGAGCATAAATAATAGATGGCATGATCGAGGGACAAAAGGTTAGGGGAGAAAGAAGGTTAATCGGAACGATTGTTAGTGAATATAAGTACTGCACAAAGCAGAGATCCCATGGTTTTGAAAGGAAAGGGTTAAAATGAAGTTCAACCCAAAGAGGCCAGAGTTCAGTGCATCAGCTTGCATTTCGAAAGACACACAGCAAATCCCACATTAAACATACGCCCAGAGTCAGTGTGTAGATCTTCTGTCATGTCAAATTATTTCTGTCTCGTCATAATTTCTGCTTTCGGGCAGATTTTCGGCTGCCTTCACTTTCCGAAATAAGCAGATAATTGTCACGTAATGTTCAGTCGGCACAGTGAATTGAATGTTCTCTCCAGCGGCGGCCCTGTGTTGGGCTGGAGTAAATGGCTTTTGGACATGCGCATGTGTTTGCTTATGCTAATGGTCCTTGTCAGAGCGCTAAAATGCAATATCTGCATGTTTGTTTGCACACATGTTTGTTGTCTTTGTGTGGGCATATTTTTTTCTGTAAGAATATATGTTTGATTGGCCCCTGTGGCCCCTCAGGTGGAGGGGGCCCTTTATTTGCCCTCGCAGCCAATCAAAGATGCCAGGTAGTAATAAATGGTCCACTTGTGGGCCCACAAGGTGGCCATTGATTTGCCCCTGTAGCCCCTCAGGTGGAGGGGGCCCTTAATTGGCCCTTGTGGCCAATTAAAGATGTCACTTACTGATTAATGTCTATTAATTGTGCCTTGTGGCCCTGTGTGTAAGTGTGGCCACCCCCCTCCTCCTCCTTACATAGATAAGTGGCCCCTCAGCGGCAGGCACCCTTTGAAATTTCTACCGAAATTTTCTAGTTCTTGTTCTTGTTCTTGATCTTGTTCTTGTTCTTCTTCGCCTTCTTCTCCATCTTCTCCTTCTTCTCCTTCTTCTCCTTCTCCTTCTTCTTCTTCTTCTTCTTCTTCTTCTTCTTCTTCTTCTTCTTCTTTTTCTTCTTCTTCTCCTTCTTCTTCTACTTTTTTTCCGGCTTTCTTCCCAGCATGGGTACTATGAAGCATGTGCAGAGCACCTACGCCAGTTCAGTTTCTAACATCATTTAAATGTACTGGGTGTCCAATCAGTAAATCCAAAATATATTAAGGTCAATAAAAAAAGCCAATAGAATTCAAAATGCCCTTACAGAGCCACTCACAGCCTATTAGCTATCCTGAAAAAAAAACCAAAAACAAAATATAACTTGCCCAGCTAAGACATGTACAGAATATGCGATAAGCCTGTACATTAAGGATGTGAAAACCAAACTAATACAGTCTGTGGTTCAGAGGGGTTCCGAACCTCCACCGCAGATTGCTGTAACTCATAACTGAGCTGTCAGTGAGTCTTTATTAGATAGCCAAACACACTTCAAATAGGACATTAAACCACAGAGGCCACTCTTCACTCTCTTACCACTTCAGCACCACTTGAAAGTGTCCACCGGGTTTGATGTGCTACCACAGGGCAGTGATGGAGTGCAGCTCTCACTTCACACAGAGTGCTGTTGTCAAGGGTGACAAACTCAGAGAGCTTCAAGTGTTGTGGAGCAAAGAGTGACAGGGTTTTAATGAGACAGCGACTATAAGAGCTGATTTACATAATTCACTTGAGGAACCAAATGAAGGCCTCAGAATTTGGCCCTGAATGTGTTCATTAAGGTTGGGAACTTCAGTTGATGAGAATATCATTTTCACCTTTGCTTATTTGTTTTAGATTCCTTATGGAAAATAGAGATAATGTATTTTTTTTCACATAAGTAAATGGTAAATTGACTGCATTTATATAGAGCTTTTCTAGACTTAGCAACCACTCAAAATGCTTTACAACACAAGTCGGCATTTACCATTCACACACCGTTTGGAAGACAATTTCGGACAATATCTTGCTTTAGAACCACATATAGCTTGCATGGGCCAAAGACAAAATCAGCGACCTTCTGATTCGTCATGATAACATTTTACCATGACATGGTAAAAATCTTAAAACACTTTCAGGAACTGCATATCATGGGCCATGCAAAAAGTCTGAAGGGACGAGTGCAGATTTTTCACAAAGAAGCAAAGACATGAAGTACATGCATATGTATGTCATGCAAATGTTTTAATCCCAATTATTGCTTTACATTACAATGTTAGACATGCCTTTTTTTAACCTACATTCCTAAAAACTTCAGACAGCTTAAAGAGTTTTATTTATTTATTTTTTTTTAATGGGAGAGCAGAGTCGGCACATTTTACCATATTAATAAGACGAGAAGGAAAAAAAAAAACTTCGAGTTGAGGCGGTGTTCTTCAGGAGAGGCCAGGCTTAATAGC
The DNA here is from genome assembly GCF_008729295.1 of Plectropomus leopardus. Taxonomy (NCBI): domain Eukaryota; kingdom Metazoa; phylum Chordata; class Actinopteri; order Perciformes; family Serranidae; genus Plectropomus; species Plectropomus leopardus. The sequence goes on from NC_056483.1 coordinate 22,139,702, forward strand.
CCTAAATGAGCTGTAAGTGTTATCATTATGCTAATGAAACCTTCAAATGAATTGGCTCACTGCACCCAGATGCTCATTGTTCCCTGCTGTCCTGAGCCATATTTTATGCTAGAGTCAGGGCCATCCTGGGGCCGCAGCAGCTCTGCTAATGCAGCAGGTTGCGATCCAGGTTAAAGCCCCGGAGCAGGGGCTGTGCTCAACTTTGTGACCCATGTGAAACAATGGTACAAAGTGCCCTGCTCTTACCCGGGGTAGTCAACAAAAATAATGCAAGTACTTAAATATAGGAGTTACCTATCTCTGTCGTCAATTAACGATCCAGTATAATCAATGCAAAGTGAAAACCATTTCAAATTGCCAGCTTCAAGATAATTTTAGAAATTCTTCTTAATTTTAGAAATTCCTATGGCACATCTGTATTATGATTTTCAATTAAGAACACCTCCTTCCTTATTAAACATTGTTAGTGGCCTAGCACCATGTACTTGTAAACAGCCAAGAAAAAGATAATGAGTATAGTTACTGATATCATCATATATTTATCACAGTCCCTTGCACTGAATAAAAATTGTATCAGGGAGACTTACTATCAGAAAATACCTTCTAGGTGTCCAAAGAATCAATATAATACTATGTTACAATAAAAATGGTTTTGTACACGCCCAATATGGAAGTTAGTTCAGACCAAATGCAAAGCCAATCTCAGGTATGGACACAAATTCGTGTGTTCATGAGTTATTACGACATCATGCTTGACCTCATCTATACCAGCATGTTCTCATGAAATATTTCCCTCTGTAATGGCCATCCCCTTACTAGGCTACACCCTCAAGGCACACTGTGACTGATGCTTTCAATCACAAGCACTGTCAGTAATTAATGTCCCTCTCTAGGGAGGTAAATAGTAGCTTTTTTCTTTCGCTCTTCTTGCTGTTGGATAGCCCAAACACAGACAGGTCAAACGTTGAGATCATGTAATATCTGTGGTTCCCTGCGGTCCCATTGCTCTACGGCAGGGATACTCAACTTGCTTTGCTTGGAGTTTTGCAAAAGGACAGGAGGCCAGGGGCCAGTCGCAGCAGCCCCATACATGTTTCTGGGATTTTAGGACGTTTCTAGGATTTCTGACATTTCAAGGATTTCTGACATTTTAAGGATTTCAGGACATATTAATATTTTTTTTTGGACATTTGATTGATTTTAGGACATTTCTCTGGTTTTAGGACGTTTCTAGGATTTTAGGACATAAGGGGCTGCCGCTGGGCAGTCATTTGAGTATCACTGCTCTAGGGTTATGTGCCATCTCCATCACATTTGTTGCTAGAATTTGCATGTCAGGGGTTGAAGAAATTACCAGGTTGTCTGGAAGTTGCAGTATTAGGTGAAGAACAGAAAAAAAGTGAATGAATAGTGGATGTTTGTGTGTGCTGTGATGCCATTCCTATCATGCTAAAAGCTGGCAGAATCTGAGTGTTGTTAGGGACAGAGTGAAGATTTTAAAAGTGGGAATTATAATAATAATAATAATAAGAATAATAATAACTTTATTTATATAGCACCTTTAAAACAGAGCACCTTTAAAACAGAGTTTACAAAGTGCTTTGACAAGCAAGGCAAAGCAGTAGTTAGAGGAGTTTCATGCATAAGCAACATGACAAAAAAAGAGCCAAAAAGTAATACCGAACTAAAGCCAGACAAACAAAGGAGGCGAAACAGAAATAACGACAGCAACAGCCCAGTATGAATAAATGCTGTTTGAAGAGTATTTGCAGCAAAACACAGAATTAATAGTACTTGTAATAGCCTTAAAACATTGCCGGGGCAGAATAAAGATAAATAAATTAAAATTATAAAAATAAATACATAGATAAATAAAATAAAATAAATAAATAAAATATATTAATAGACGAATTAAATAAATCATTTAAAAACGAAATAAGATCTGATAAAATAGAATTAAGAAACTGGACAAAGGAGCATTGCAAACAAGAGTAAAAGAAAGGAATATTATTGTGAAAAAGAGTTAAGAGAGACAGACTGAGAGTGAATAGGTTGGGTTCCACCTCTAGCCGCTTGCTTAAATGAAGTTGTTTTCTCTGGGCTTTCCACGGCTCTGGCACATATCAGATTTCTGCCCTAATTAGAGGATCAGGTTGATCTCCAGAGTCTCTCATTGTTTACAGTGCAGATATGAATTTACTCCCATTTCTATTGTTCACATTCTTTGTCATTTTACACTGCTGTCTCCTTTTATTCAGGTCAGGGTTTTCTTTTGTTTTTTCTCCCTGCATATAGTCACCTATTTACGCTCACTCTGTTTGGTCTCATGTCTATCATTGTTCCAGGTCTGGGGTCGCTGTACGTTATGTAAGCTAACAATGTCATTTCATTCTGCTCAAAGCCTTACGCCCCAATTCCCTTGTCTTGCTCCCTATTTTCCTTCCCATGTTTCCTCCTTATCTATTCCAATCCCTTGTGTTCTTAAAGATCATTATTGGCATGGTATGATTTTCCAAAGTAGCTATTAAACAGACAACAGAAGAATGGCGAACAAGTAACCATCCCTAACCATTTCTTTTTTTGTCTATCTATGTATTCCTTCTATATGAGTCTTTCTACTTGCTCTCTTCCTCTCCACCCATTCACCTCTAAATCGACTAATCAATATTTTCCACACTGACTCTCAAGCATTGGAATCAAAGGCCACCCCTCTGTCTGTCTCTGCCCTTTTTTCATCATCATGTTCTTCATTATAATTCCTCTGACATGATTTCTGTAATAAGTTTGCCAGAAATAACGGAGTACATGCAGAATGGGCGAGTAAGAATGAAATCTTGATTTGTTTTCTGTGAAATGAAACCTTTGGGGCAACATAGCAGTCAGGTAAGGAATTAATGGAGAGCTGATGTACCAAATTTGCTTAGAAATCAAGGTGCTAATTAATACCATATTGTAACCTCAGAAATGGGTCCTAAAACCTAGAATTCTGCTAGAATTTAAGTTCCCTTGTCTCAAAGTCTTTTTGTTCTTTGAATGGGTTTTTGGTTTAAATTAATTAGGTCTGTGGTTAACACAAGCTTAAGAGACTTTTACATTTTGTTCTCGAACATAAAAAGGCTTTTATGTGGTGCTTGCTAACAAGTGGGAGGGAAGTGTTCAATTATAGTGTAACAAAAGTTTTTACTTCTGGTAATTGCATTTAGGCTTTAAAATCCCTAATGTTGGGCTAATATGTGATATCTTGCTGAACAAAACCAGGAAGTATCATAAACGTAAGTTTACCACAAAACTTATTTTTTGCAATGATCTAAAATCCAATGAAAAAGGCTTTTTGATGAGGGAACCAGGACAATATTATCCTCAGAGTAGGCCGACAGAAAAATGTCATCCCTGGGGCACTGTATATGGTTATTTGGCTTGACCCTGTAGGAGAACCCTTTTTGGTTCCTGTTAGAACTCTTCAGTAGTGTAATGGTTCCACCCCAAACCCTTTCTGGGGGTTCCATGCAGAACAGTTCTACATTTTAGCCTTGATAACAAGAACCCACCCATGAAGTTCTACCAAGAATCATTGAATTTTTATTAAGAACCCACATTGAGGGGCTCCAAAAATAGTAATTGACTGTCGTTCCAATAGATACCTCTACCACTAATCCCGGCTTTCCCACTAATCCTGGTTCACATGGTTCCAGGTTATCCAGGGGCTAAGGGAACCAGTCCAGCAGCCTTGGCCTGAATGAGGCTCCTAAAGGCAGATGTTGGTCAGCGTGACCCACAACAATCAATCAGTTCACAATCATGATTTTGTAAAATCACAGATACTTCAGCCTGTACTATTTCAGTGTTGCATTAAATTTGGGAACTGAAAGTTGGTCACAAATTAGAACCGAATACAAAATGTCAAGTAACGGCTACCCATGAAAAGATCAAATAAGAAGAATTCTGGCAGACCATGTAAAATGATGTTAAAGATATCAGCCATGGCAGAATGGCAAAATAAACTGATTAAGGTGATTCCAGATTCATCTACATTTTAAGCACGGGTAAACATTTGAATATTTAAAATAAACATTTGTTTTCTTGAATTGTTTTTTTTTTTTTTTTTCCAAAAAATGGTTCTTTGAATGAATGTGGACTTTAATGGTACCCACTGTCTGGCAGACAACACTTGAAGAACCCTGTCTTCAAAAAAAGGTTTTTTAGAAGTAAATAGTTCTGGGTAGCTCCTCAGCCCTTCAGGCAGAACCCTTTTGGATCCCATATTTATTTAAGTGTAGCACTGTTGTCAGTGATGTTTTCCTCTGTATTTGTCCCTTGTCCTGTTTGGTAGGTGGTTAATGAGGCCTGGAAGAGAAATCAGAAGCCATAAAAGCTGAAAGGAAAAGACTCACTTGGCTTTTCCTTTCAGCACCACTGCCATACTTGGATGGGCTTCAGGACAAGAAAAAGTAATTTAAGTGCTGTGAATTAATGTCCAGTTTGGGACTTAGGTTTAGAAATAAAAAGAAGTCCAACAGGGCAAGAAATACAGGCACTAAGACATGTTAGAAATACTCCTAATGATTGATTATTGAGACTTCCTAGGACCAAGAAAAAGGTGACTGGTTAATCAACTGCTAAAACTGCCTGATGTTAACATGTTTTCAAACTGACTTAATTTAACATACTTGTCGTTGGAGGGGGGCACAGAGGACAGGACACGAGGCAAAGATGCTACATGAGGTGAAAGGAACAGGTGCACGCCGCTGTTCTAAAAACACAAAACGTGAGTTATGTAATTTGGCTGTTTATTTGACCCACTTATCAACACAGTGAGCAGTTAGAGCAGTAGCAGTGGCTGTGACACACAGCTGGAGGCAAATAAACCTTGAAAGCCTGATTGTCACAATTTGAATCCAAGTTTGTATGTCTTCTTATCAGGGTTGCATTTCAGCAAAATCTGAACATGCAGACATCTTGAGACGCACATTTTTTTTTTCAATGTGAAATGCTTTCCGAGGATTTTCTTTTATGCCCATTGCAAATAAATGTCCATAAATCTGCTTGGAAGTCCCATAAAAGACACTGCTAATAGTTATAGCAGCATAACAATGCCAATTTGCAAACATGTAAACAACAATAAATGCAGGCTAATAAAGCAACAGGGCTCAGGTTGCTGACCACATACTACTTACACATAGTACTCACTGGATCTATGGCAGCATTTTACTTCCTGTTAACATCCTGCAAAGCCTACTGATCATGGGAGCTGTAGTTCCACAACCTAGAGCATGATTATTTCCCAAATAAAAATAAGACAAAAAATAAGAATTGGAGAGACAAATCCTTCAATGTGAATATTTTTGTCTCCACGCTGGTCATGGCCAACGCTGAAAGTAATATGTTTTCAGATTGTCTGTACATCTGTCCGTCCGGACCATTCTTGTGAACGCGATATCCCAAGAATGCCTTTAGGGAATTTCTTCACATTCATGTCTACTTTGACTCGAGGATTAAATGATTTGAGTTTGGTGGTCATAGGTCTAAGGTCATGGTGACCTTTCATTTATCTCGTTCTTGTTAAGACGATATCTTAAGAACGCCTTAAGGGAATTTCTTCAAATTCAGCACAAATGTCTACTTTGACTCAAGGATGAAATGTTTTGAGTTTGCTGGTCATAGGTCGAAGGTTAAGATCACTGTGACCTTGACTGTTTCATTCTTGTGAACGCAATATCTCAAGAGTACCTTCAGAGAATTTTTTTCAAAGTCGGCCCAAGTGTTGATTTGGACTCAAGGATAAACTGATTAAATTGTGGTGGTCAAAAATCAAGGTCACTGTCACCTTGCATCCGTCTCATTCTTGTAAAATTGTTATCTCATGAACACCTTGAGAAAATTTCTTCAAGTCTGGCACCAGTGTTCACTTGGAATTTAGGCTGGACTGGTTAGATTTTGGTGGTCAAAGGACAAGGTCACTTTGACCTTGTATTTGTCTCATTCTTGTGAAAGCAAAATCTCAAGAACACCTTGTTGTTTCTATTAGCACTTTCAGTATTTACTGAAGCTCAGAAAGTCCCATTCAATTATTCTTTAATGGAGGGTGTTGGTACAAATAGGGGACTTGAATCCTGTCCTTCCAAACGTCTTCAACCTTTGTCAACCTGTGTGCAGCTGCAGGAATAGACCTTCTGTTTGTGTATGTTCAGAAAACACTTTCTGCAACTAAAAGAAAAAATATATTTCATGCATCCACATATTTGAGAGGATTTTCAGAGGTCTCTAGACAGGTGCACTGTGGATGGTTGGTTGTAATGGCGGCACGGGACACACTGCCTCTGAATGTGTTATGTTGCATTCATGTAAAATATGTTGACATCAGAGGATCCAGCTCCTAAAGTGGGACACAGCCAGAGTGAGCAGCTCTGACCATGCTCAGCTCACCCCAGTGTTAGGTCATCAGCACCTGAGGTCAGATGATGCACATGCTTCATTCAGTGAGTCAACACACGAGAGAAATATCTACTTTTAGCTTGTTGATGTTACATGATATTTTTTCATGTTAAGCAGGGCAGCAGCGTCATCCAGACTCGTAGTATTTTGTCTTTGTCCACGTCAATGAAGCAGGTCTGAAACATTTCACTTCTTTAACAAACTCAGCTTCAACTATTCAATCTGCTCCTCGGAATCTTTAAAGAGAAACCACGCTCTATCAAATGAACACAATGACAATGACTAATGATTTTCCTCAACTTTCCCCAACACAAGGAGCACTCTCATCTGCTAATTTCCATATTTTTCTTGATGATCAGGAAGATCTCATACAGACATCATCATCTTTATCTTTCTGTGATGTGTTGTCCTAAGTTTCAAATTAGCTGTGGTTTTTTGCTCTCAGCAGGTGTGCAATCATTGATGAGACAAAATGTTCTTTGCATTGATTTCAGGGGTTCAGGTGCAGGTCACCTTCACAGATGACTCAGAAATGTTTGTTTTTTCCCATCCTTGCTTGGAATGATAGTCTGGGCAACAGAGAGAGATCCAGTTTTATTATAAGCTATTTTTGCCTTATCAGTTGGTGTTTAACAGTCAAGATTGACCAGGACAGATGGAGAGAAAGATGAATGAGAGAGAGGATGAAATGAAAGGCTGATGAAACTCACTGATATTAGCATATTACTTTTCAAAATGATGTTAAATCGTACTTCGTCACTCGGTCTTTTACCACATAGAATAGTCATGACTGCCATCAAGCCCAGAAATCAGTCGACACAGAGGACAGGTAGAGTTCAGTGAACTGTGCAGGAGCAAACGAAACAGACTTATTTGGTTCTGTGGGAACAAAATTGCCCTTCTCTGCTGAATGTTAAGGATATTTCCTCTCAGCATTGCAGATAAAGTGTGTGTTTTTCTGAACAAATCACTTTGTCATTTCACTTAAATGCCACTTTACCAGTGTGGGTGGATTTTTCTCTGTACTGTAAGGTACAGAACAGCCAGTACACAGTCAGTACACAGTGTCATAAGTGTTGCAGACAGAACATACAGATGTGAGATAGTCACTCAATAAATGATGATCACAATATTTCTAGCTGAGCTGAGAAAGCTGTGTATTCAGGAGCTTAATGCAGAGATGCAGGGGTATATTCACTATAGTTGGAGCACAGAAGTAGAGTCACAAGTCCTTATTGCAGAAGACAAAAAATAGCTTATCTTTTGGATTTTTACAAAAGTCAGCACAATTTTATAAGATAAAAGTCAAATGTCTCCATTCCAGTCTCTTAAGTGTGAAAACTGCAGTTTTCCTTGAAATATCTGGGCGTGGTAATTTCTTAAAGTTTATTAATAAATTATATGGTATCATATCGGTTTATAGAGTCAAGTAGGTAGCATTTTGCTTTCAGGGGTTATTATTGGGGGAGTTTTTTCTTAGGTGATGTGAGGGTCTAAGGGCAGAGGGTTGTTGTATGCTGTAAAGCCCTGTGAGGCAAACTGTGTTTTGTGATAATGGGCTTTATAAATAAATTGACTTAATTTGAGTATTAAAACATCTCTAACAATACACTGCAGTTTTTTGTGTGTGTATTTGTGTTTGTGAGTGTGTATATATGTGTCTGTAAACTGAGGGCTACACAGTTAACATACCATTATAAATGAGGCATTGTAGTATATCATATTCCAGACATAAGGAAATGTGCCTGTTAGGTTCAGACCCCAGCAATAATGATCGTCTGCTTTTCTTTTTTTTTCATCATCATTTTCATTTTTTTCCCAGTGAAAATGAAATGCAAAAAGTCGATTTCCACTCAAATCGAGACTCAAATTGCAATCGCAATATCTGTCACAATAATGCTATATGATCTTTACATATTGTGCAGTGCTAGAACTGGGTATAGTTTCAATTTGTTTGCACCTAAAATTTTTTTTAGTTGTCTGTGACCAGTGTCTGTAGTTTGATAATATTCTTTTTAAGTGTGTGTTGAGAAATGAAAAATAAGATGATGCCTCACCTGAGAAGTGTATGGGAGATAAGATCTTGGCAAGTGAAAGATGAGTTTTTGGGTTTTGGTGTATTGAGCTGGACGTTGTTGTGAATACTTGGACTACCTGCTGCAATAACTGTGGGCGTTTTCACAACATATAAGAGCTCTACTTTTTATAATCTGTTGGCGTGATTTCTAATTCAAATCATTGCTCTTTCCAGTGAAATCCGACAAGATGGAGAAGAAGGAGGAGAAACTGGAGGACAACGTAAAGAAGGTGGACATGTTTGACCCGCTGGATAAAGCTGAGCAGAGGAGCGTGAAGGTGGAATACACAACAAGTGAGACTCCAGCCAAGGTGGAAAAAGAGATGGAGAAGGAGAAGCAGGCAGAGACACAAAAAGAAAAGGAGAAAGAGGCAGAAAAGCTAAAAGAGAAGGAGAAAGAGGCAGAAAAGCTAAAAGAACAGGAGAAAGAGGCAGAAAAGCTAAAAGAACAGGAGAAAGAGGCAGAAAAGCTAAAAGAGAAGGAGAGAGAGGCAGAAAAGCTAAAAGAGAAGGAGAAAGAGGCAGAAAAGCTAAAAGAGAAGGAGAAAGAGGCAGAAAAGCTAAAAGAACAGGAGAAAGAGGCAGAAAAGCTAAAAGAACAGGAGAAAGAGGCAGAAAAGCTAAAAGAACAGGAGAAAGAGGCAGAAAAGCTAAAAGAGAAGGAGAGAGAGGCAGAAAAGCTAAAAGAGAAGGAGAAAGAAGCAGAGATGCTAAAGGAGAAGGAAAAAGAGGCAGAGAAGCTCAAAGAAAAGGAAAGAGAGGCAGAAAAGCTAAAAGAGAAGGAGAAAGAGGCAGAAAAGCAAAAGGAGAAGGAAAAAGAGGCAGAAAGGCTGAAAGAGAAGGAAAAAGAGGCAGAAAGGCTGAAAGAGAAGGAAAGAGAGGCAGAAAAGCTAAAAGAGAAGGAAAGAGAGGCAGAAAAGCTAAAAGAGAAGGAGAAAGAGGCAGAGAAGGCAAAGGAGAAGGAGAAAGAGATGAAAGATGCTGAAAAAGTTAAAGAGGAGAAAGTAAAGGTAACAGAAGAAACAAAGCAGACAGAAAAGGAGAAAGAGAAAGTGGAGTCAATGCAGCAGAAGGCAGAAAAAGAGGATAAAATGATCAAAGTAGAAGAATCACCAGATAAACAGGTGAAGACAGATAAAATAGACAAAACAGACAAAGTAGAAAAAGTGGAGGTAAAAGAAGAAGTGGAGAAAACAGAGAATGTGGACAAAAATGAGAAGCCCAAAGTGGAAGAAAAAATCGAGAACAAAAACACTGAGAAGTCTGAGATGAAGGACGGCAAAGAGCAGCACGTAGACAAAGTTGAAAAGACGCCGGAGCCACAGCTGACAGCAGCCAAGCTCGATACCGGTTCTGACAACCTGGAGCAGAAGGCTGACATGGAGACAAAGGCGACTGCAGAGGTGGAGGACGCTAAGAAAGACAAGGCTGACACTGACAAAGCCAAGAAGACGGAGAAAGAGGACGAGGTGGAGAAAGCTGCTGAGAAGCCGGGAGAGAAGAAGACAGAGAAAGAAGAGAAGCAGGACAAAACGCCAGCCAGCAAAAAGACTGTGGAGAAAAAGGACGACAAGAAGGACAAGGCTGCAAAAGCAGACACGGGAGAGAAGGCCAAAAAGGCAAAACCTGCAACTAACGGAGCTCCTCCGAGCAGAGACCTGGCAGCTGCAGACAAGAAGAGCAAGGTAAGACTTCCTGGAGGATTTAAGGATGAGATGTTTCTCCTCACACACCAACACACAGATGGGGTCCGTAGAATCTGTTCTGAAAACAAACAGGGGTCAGACTGTTTGATTAGCATCACCTCAGACTAAAACCTATATTACAATATAAGACGGTAGATCACAGTCTCATGCTCATTTCCAACATGAAAGTCAAGGTAAGTTAACCCTGACCTAACCCTTTGATACAAAGTGATACACAGATGCTGCAAAGCACTTTTTTGTGTTACAAACTTTCCTTCTGTGTGATATTGAGAATACCATATACTGACACCATGACTTTAGGATTTGATTTCCTCAAGGCACAATCCCGGTTTCAGAGGGTTAATGGAGGAAATATAGCTGAAAACATAAAGCATGATACACTTGAAGACAACATGTGTGACATGTAAAATGTTGAGTGTTAGAGTGACAGAGAAAAACATTCATCATGCATGCTGCTGAAGCTTCTGCTGCTGCTTCCTTTATGCTGACTGTATATGTTCAGTACAAAATCAGCTTGTCCAGAGCTATTTGAGTCATAAAATTGCAACATTGGAATAATAGACCCCATGCAGATTATTGAAGATTATTATTTTATTATTTTTTTATGTTTTGATTTATGATTTGAATGCTGCTCGTGCTGCATAACTTCCCCTCCCTGTTATCGTTCCTTATTTTTTATTTGCCTTTGCTTTTCCTCCTCATTTCGCCCTCCATCGCTCCTGTATGACTCGTCCCTGCATCGCAGCCTGCCGCCGGGCTGACCAAACCCAGCGCTGCTGCTAAAACGCGGCCAACTACCACAGCTGCTGGTGGTTTGGCCGCAGCCCCCACAAAGCGCCCTACATCCTCCACCACCACCACCTCCATCTCAGACAAAAAAACAGCCACCACAGTCAAGGCTCCATCCACAGCCGCTGCTGGGCCAAAGCGGCCTTCCACCACTCCTACCAGCCGCCCTGCATCCTCCACCATGGCTACCGCAAGAGATGTCAGGCCTAAGGTGAGTTTCAGCTGTCAGGATGTGTGTCAGAGGCTGCAGGATGCTCAGTTATACAGAATGATCGAGTATGACCAAACTGAGCACACACTGTTAAATATATGGTTCTTTTTCATTTTGGACTCTGTTTTATGACCATCTGCTGTCAGTGCCTCGTAGCATGCACAGTTACAGCAGCTTATCATAACACTCAGATGAGTCTTCTTTAAAGGGTTCAGCTTTAGGGTCAGAATCACAAGTTTCATTTGTTGTCACTCCTTTTTTGTTGCTTTGGCAGACAGTACTCAACTCAAACAGAAATAGGGAACATTTTCTAATGAAGCATTCTTCACAATTGGTTTATTAGTTGTAACTATAGTTTTATGCCTCTGTGCCGGCTATAGTCGTGGCCAGAGGCATTTTGTTTTTCGGATTGTCCTTCCAGCCGTCCCATTCTTCTGCACAAAATGTCTTAAGAACTCCTTGAGGAAATTTCCTCAAAATTGGCTCAAACATCTACTTAGACTGAAGGATGAGCTAATAAGATTTTAGTAGTCATAGGTCAACGGTTAAGGTCACACTGAACTTGCATCCAGCTCATTCTTGTGAACACTATATCTTAAGAATGCCTCGGTAGGTAGATTTTTTGGTTTGGCACAAATATTCACTTGGGCTTGAGTTTGAACTGATTAGAATTTGGTGTTCAAATGTCAAGGTCACTGAGACCTCATTTGTCTCATTTTTGTAACCACAGTATCTCAAAAGGGCCCTCATGGAGTTTCCTCAAATTTCATCCACATCCACTTAAACTTAATACTGAGCTTTTTAGAATTTGGTGGTCATAGGTCAAAGGTCAAGGTCATTGTGATCTTGTCTGTCATTCTTATGAATGCAATCTCTAAAAAAAAACTTCAAGGGATGCACAAAGTGCACAAAAACTTGTAAATCTTAATATCCACAATCACTGACATCGGGTTAAAATCCATCTACTGAGAAAGAACATGTAGTATGACGGAAAGCTCCAGAACATCTACTTAGTGAATTTGGCAACATTGTTAAGTTATTTATTAACCCTTTGAAACCTTAACAAATTTGTTTGATTTTTTCAAAAACATGGTGAGAAGGCAATAATAAACTTATCATGATCCAAAACATAGCAAGAAATTGGTACAAGTTACAAGAAACTTACCTTAAAATAAGCTAAAAGAGAAAAGAAAAAAATAAGAAAATGACCCCCCCAAAAAAAAGCAGAAAACAATATAGTATGTATATGTTTTCAGTAGCATAATTTTAAATCCATAAATATAATGATTTTAAATATAGTTTACTGGAAAGTTTTCCTCAGTTTTTAATAATTTTCTAATAATCCCCCAACTGCTCTTTTTTTAAATTAATTTTCAGGTCATTTTCAAGGATTAAATATCTTGAAGGGTTTTAGAGGGTTAAGTGATGCAGTGATTACAAAGTGATGTACAGATATGCTACAAAGCCCCTTTTTTGTGCAAATTTTCATCCTGTGTGACATTGAAAATGCCATATACCAACACCATGACTTAAGGATTTGATTTTCGCAAGGCATCCTCGTGCTCTAGTGGTTACGGTTCATACCACAAAAACGCAGTGTTACTGATTCAATTCCTGCAGGGCTCAGTTTAGCATGTCAAAGCAAGGAGTGCATTTTCTCCCAATGTCTCCTGTGTGTGTTCACACTAAAATGTCTGCAAGAAAGGGAAAATGCTTAAAAAAAACTTCGAAGAAAAAAAAATAAGAGCCTGGTTTGGGTCAACTTTGTCAGGTAATATAAAACCTTGTATGATGGGATCAGTGTCACAGGATCAATATCATATTACTGCAGCTGCCACTCCTGTCAGCCACAGGGACAAATCTCTAAAATCAGACACTCCTGCTCATAAGTCCTGCTGAGTCATTGATTACTTGATGTCTCTTATTCATGCTCTGTGCTCTCAAAGGACTCACCGGCCTTTTGTCACCCTCGCTCGGTGGCCTCCTTAACTACAACCAGCGTGACACTACCACCGATATATTAGGAGCCTTTATTTAGCCTGTCAGCGCCCAGGGCTGCGGGGTGACTCAGTTCACTGTGGCCAGCTTGTAGCAGTGTGGCTCAGCTGTATGTGGAGCGTGGAATCTTCGCAGGGGTTATGAGGGGGAAATGTGCTGCTGAATGAAATGTGAAATCATCAAGGGCAGCCTTGGACTCAGTGTACATGCTGACATATATTGTGGAGAAAATGTTTGACCGGAATTTTTCAGTGAAGTCAATAAATATTTTCCTGAGATGATGACTGCAGCCAGATATCAGATGTATTATGACCCACATTAGTGCTGCCAGCATTTTTATATCCATGATGATTTTCTATTGATTCGTAGAAAACAAAACAAGCTCTTTATCAAGATAAACTGTAGATTTGTAAATTTTATAAAATATATTTTTTACTGTACAGTTCATTTTTTGCAAGAATATTTTTCATACACTATTTTGTAGCTAAATTTATTTTATGTACCCACTAGGGTTGCAAATTGTAGAAGCACTTTACTTGATCAATTAATCAGTAAATTTAACAACTAATTAATCAATTAATGGTTATTTGAAAAAAAAAAAAACATAAAAACTTTACTTATTTACCCACTGAAATTTTTCCTCAGTCAAAACTCACAACTACATGTTGCATTTATTTTGACAGCATTTCATAGCCTATCAATTAATTGAATAAATTTCACATGTTCAGTTAAATTCTTAATGACTGATTAATCGATCAATCAATCATCAATCAATGTTTGATCATTGTACCCACTTTGAGATCTGTAAAACTGGAAGATGACTAGGGCTAGGGCGACGAGTCGATGTAATCGATTGCGTGAATACGTCTATTCATGTAACGTGCGTCGACGCGTTGCACTGTTTCACACAGCGCGTAAAGAGAGCGTGAGCAGCGCCGAGCATGTTGTTTTTTTGTTTCGGCGCTCGTGTATCAAGTTAGAGCGTGCACACTGCTCACCCGAGCAGTGCTTGTCAGGCGCGTCTGAGCTGCGTGTCAGCTGCAGCACATCTAGAGAAACGGTGGCTCGCCGTTTTTTTACGTGTGACGCTCATTTTTGTTGACCTTGTAACACTTTATACTGCAGTTTAAAGTGTCTCTGTCACAGAGATGAGGAAATACAAAGATCTTTGTTTTACCTTAACTTCCTTGGTTACCTTTCAAAACAAAAGCGCTCTGACTAGTCTATGTGGACAGAATGCCATCATTTGCTGATACAATGGATTTTATTTTGAAACTATTTTATTTTAAATATGAAAATACAGCACTCATATCAGCAGGCAGCTGTATGCCTTCAGGCCCAGTTAAGGCTGGACTGTTTTGATGCAGAAAGAATGTATTAGTTATAATTATTTCTGTTAGAGAAAAGTTATTGAAAAGAGTGTTATTCAAATTGCAATAATTTTACTGTTAGATGTTTTGTTGGCCTGCTAGATTTGAGGTTTGTTACTGTAACAAAGAGTAACTGTTTTGTAAAGTAACTTGAATTTAACATTGTTTTATTTGTTTTGCTGTTGGATTGCTAAATGTAGATTGCACTACATTCCTTTTACTTGAGTGGAACAAGCTCTTGCATTAATTTTATTTTGGAGAGACTTTATATCAGACTGTAAAACACAGATTACCATTTAAGACGTGTCTATATTTTGTTGGAGAATTATGCTGCGCAGTGTATGACAGGTTTTAAGATGTTATATTCAGTGAATTTGTTGTTATATTAATTGAGTAATAAAAAAAAAAAAATAGTTAGATCAATTGAAAAAAAATCGATAGATTAATCGAAAAAATAATCAATAGATTAATCAAAAAAAAAAAAAAATCGTTAGGTGCAGCCCCAAAGATGCTTTGAATTATGATGATGTCCAGTAATCCCATGTGGGACGGGCCAGAACTGGCATGACACAGAAATAAAAACTAACTCACTTACTACCTATCTGTAGAATTTACTGCTGCAGACAAAGTTCACCTTCATTTATAAATCTTTCCTTTCTCTCCTCACCTGTTGTTTCTGTGTTTTTATTTTTCTCCCTTTCGGCAGACAACTACAGAGAGGCGCCCCCTTGTGCCAAAGGCCAGCACTGCCACCTCAGCAGGCTCTACTGCTGCCACCAAAAATGGAACTGCAACCACAGCAGCCAGTAAAACTGCTTCATCAGTGCGCACAACGGCGGCTACTCGCACCACCACCACTACCGCAGCCAAAAAGCCTCTGGGTACGACGGACTTGCTGACACACAGATATTATTGTACACAGACACACACACACACACACACACACACCTTTGATGATTTTATTCACTTTTGTAGTCCTTTGCACCAACTACCCACTCCGCATCTGTGTTTCAGCCTCTAAGACAGACAGCAAACCAGGAGAGGAGAAGAAGCCCAGCACTCTGAGGACTTCCACAGGTATTACAGCTCTACATTCACTGTTGCAAGACAGAGAAATTGGAGAAACTCTAAAGATACACACATACCAATACACAAAATTGTACTTGGACTCAACAATGAATTGATTAGAATTCGGTGGTCAAAGGTCACTGTGACCTCATGAAACATGTTTTTGGTCACAGCTCAATAATTCATAGGCTAATTATGACAAAATTTCACATAAATGTCTAATACGATAACATAAAGAAGTGATGACATTTTAAATCCAAAGGTCATAGGTAAAGGTCACTGTGACATCATAATATTTTCTGGGCATTATCCAACATCTTATCACAGGAACAGAGAGGCAACGTCCATTTTCCAGGTTTCCATAGGTCCTTAAAAAGTCTTAAAAGGCATTGAATTAATCAATCTAAATATAAGCTCTTAATTGGTCTTAAATTGAAAATGTATTGATTAAAAATGCTAAGACATAAAAGGTACAATTTTACGAATCTTTTTTTCCCGACATTTCGTTGTTAAATCTCAAAAAATAGGTAACTTAAATAAAAAGAAAAGGAAAATGTCACAGAATACTTCTTTCATTGCTGTCCCCGAAAAGTCATGTTTCACATTACAGTAAATATTTGGGCAAAAACTTTCCCTAACCTTAAGTAATTGGTGTCATGTCCTGGTTATATTTAATAAATTTCTGACATAATGAAATCAGTCATAAATTTCATTCTGAATGGCACTGAAAAAGTCCTGAATAAGTGCAGACAGACAAGGATGTAAACTGTAACTGCAACTTGACCTTTTAGTGGAGGCATACCAACGTGAGGCTGTATTTCTAGTTTTTCAGCTTTTACAGGCAGATTTTACTTGGTAGCTAGAATTTGGAATTAAATATAATCCTAAATGGTGCCATTATATCCAGCTCCTTTCTGACCTCCCTCTGCGCTTTTGCTCTCTGCATATATTTATCTCCTTTTGCTTCTTCGCCCTCCTCTTCTGTTAATCCTCTCCTCAATTTTGCGTCCTCTCTCTTCCTACACAGTTCCAGCTTTACCGCTCCTGTCGGCAGATTAGTTTACATTTTGGCAACAGGAGAGCTGTCAGCAGGAGTGTGACACCGCAACACACACCGTCCAAGCATGACAATGCAAGGCAGGCTGGGAGTGAGGGAGAGAGAGAGAGAGGCTTTATTGCTGAAAGGCCTTGGAGAGTTAAAAACCTTCACCGCAGCAGTGTGTGGATTACTGTCCCCTCGCTGTTGACGGGAGTTTGCGGCTCCTGCTGATACAGCGGGAGGATTTCCTCAATTAAACATGTCTTAACAGGAGCTGGAGATATAGCAAAGGCTCTCAGGGAGGATTGACAGCAGGACACACAGTTCAGCATGTAGCACCCTGAAGGAAACGCTGACACATAGAAAAGTGTGTGTGAATTGACAGATTTGAAGTGCAGCGTGGCTCAGCATGCTCAGCTGAAGGGTGCTGGAATGTGTTCACTCAAACCAGAGGGAGATAAACGTGTGAGCTGCTTGTGTTTAAGAAGAGGAAGGTGATTGTTTTAACAATATGTGACTGTAAGAAGATGTGAGGAAGAAATGACTTTATGAGTGACACCTAGAATTAATGGTCACTGAGCTTTTAACCCCTTGAGACTGGAGAATATTGGCCTGATTTCTTTCAAAAGAAGGTGGGAAGAAGGTGACAAGAAAAAAAAAAAAACAATTATCAAAATGATCAAAAATTAGGAAAAATGAGAAGAAAAACAAGCTGTTTTTTATTTGTTTATTTTATTTTTATCAAGGCTTCATATCAAGGAGCCACAGAGAAAATATTTGCCAAATGCAATAATAAAAGACCAAATTACTAAATCCAATAACTTTGAATCCTGAGCAAAGAAGTAAATTAGCAATGAAAGAAGAAATGACCCAAAAATTAGCAAGATTTTAAAAAAAAAAAAAAAAAGTACTAATATTAATGTTTAAATACTTGTGAAAGGCATCTGAAAACAGCACAAAAAAAAAGAAAAAAAATATAGTTATCCCTTGCTTGTTTCTTTTTTTTCTAGACTTTTGTCCCCTAGCTTTTTGAAAATCATTTATGAAATTACCAGTTTGTGAAAGATTTTTTACCAAGTTGCTCACTGCCCTTTTTTTCTCCATACTTCTGAATGAAATCACAACATTTTACACAGGACTCAAACGTTTAAATACTTATGAAAGGCGTCTGCAAACAGCACAAGAAAAATTATGTCCTTCAGGGTTTCAAAGGACTTGTTTACTGGAATACTTACCTGCACTTTTGTTTTTCACACATACAAAAGCAGGGTAGAGTTGTCAAAGACTGATGGAGGTTCAGTGTCTAAATATACAGTATGTGGAAGAAAGGAAATGCTCCCTCTGTGCCTTTTGTCTTTTTGTTGTGGTTGTCTCTTTGATTTCTAGCTCTGTTGTGCTCCCGTTTCTTTTTGTGTTTACTCTCCTTTCTCGCACTCGCGTCACTTATCTGTCTGGGTTGACTGTAAATGACAGGCGGGATCTTTTGTGCTGTGGCTTTGGGTTTATTGTGCGTGTGTGAGAGAGTTTCTGAATAGAGAATTCAGTCCTTAGCACGTTGCCTTTGGGTGTCTTGATATTTGTCACGTGCATGTTGTTATTTTTAAAATACAGAGAATTATTCTAACATTTTATCACAGTCTCTCACACAACAGGCTGACTGTCGGCCTTCAGTGAGCATCTGTCACCCTTGTTGTTGCATTGTGTCCAACACTGTTGGCACTCGTCAGCCCTTGTCAGCCCTTTTCGGTGGCTTTTCGGATGATTCAGCAGGTTGAATCGGCGGCGGAGCGCGCTTGTGAGACAAATCACTCTGATTGGCAGTTCAATTTAGTGCACGAGAAGAGAAACGAAAGTGAGAAAAGCAAACAAACAAGTCAAGAGAGAGTGAGATAAAAAAAAAAAAAAAAACTTGTTGTAAGAGGTAAGGTAACTTTTTAACAGCTGTGGCTCAGCACTAAAGCCCCCTTTCCACTGCACAAAAAAAACCCACTAAATCTGGCTTTCTAAAGTAATGGGGAAGGTTACAATGGGCATTCACAGTCAAATGACTCTGCGGTAGTCACAAGTATTTAGCAGCTCCAGCTCTGTTCGGCATTGATGGAAACAAGACTCCTGAGTGAATGCGATCATTTTAGCTCCTTAACTGACGAGATGCAATGATGGGCTGCCGCTAACTACCGCCCCTTTCCTCCTAAGCAGCGCTCAAACATCGATCCAAATTAGTCTGCAACAAGTTTGAAAGAGACTGAAGAAGTAACAGAAATAGAAAAAGAAGTAGACGTGTTTAAAAAACCTGCGTACACGTGCAAATTTTGGTGGAAAATGGGTATTATTGGAACATTGTCAGTTAGACCCCCGGCCCCTCCAATCCTTATGTTGAAATATCCTTGGGCAAGAAACTGAACCCCCTGATGACAAATGGCTAAATGTGACATAGTGTAAAGCGCTTTTAGTCATTTGAAGACAAGAGAAACATATACGAATGTAAGACCATTTAGCCCATACTAAAATACTTCTTTAATGTGCTAACTGGCTAACTAGCATCTTGAATCCATCCTGTAAGTCTTCTGGTTTCCCTTTTTGAATGATGATTATGGCCTACCATGGCCTGCTGGTATGGAGAGTTTCATGCAGGTGCGGACCACACATGCTGGTTGGCCATAGGCTGGAATCTATGTCATGTGATCAGGTGCAACTTTTTGGCTGAGAGGCAGGCCATGTGAAGGACGCATTAACCAGCCTTCATCGCCACAAGTTCTTTAAAGTGTCAGTTTGGTGTGTCAAGGCCTTTAAGTCAAGCTATTAAAAAAAAAAGAATATCTAGTTTTTCACTGCACAGCTTTGAATAACTCTCCCTCTCTTTCTCCAAGCCGACTCCACCAAGCCCAAGACCACCACCAACAGCGCCCGCAGCACCACCTCCACCACGGCTGCCTCTCGCACTCGAACCACAGCAGCCAAACCGGCCACACCCTCCTCCACTACTGGCACAGCGCCCGAGAAGAAGCCCCTGGTGGCCCGCACCTCCCGGGCCACTTCCTCAACCACCACCACCACCACCACCTCTAGGACCACAGCTCGGCCCAGCACAGCGCCGGCCCCCGACATCCGTAACGCCCGCTCTAAGATTGGCTCCACAGACAACATGAAGCACCAGCCCGGAGGAGGGAAGGTAGGTGCTTCATCTGCGGATTCTATACCTCTACATGGGTGATGCGCTTTCTGGACTCTGGCTGCCCCTCAACTAACAGGCAACACAGCCTCAAGGCCTATCTAACATGTGAAACTGGCTTCCTGTGGTTTCACACTCACTCTTAAACTTTTCTCTGAAGCTGTCCTCTTGAAATATTTCTCTGTAACAGGGATACTCAACTTGCTTTGCATAGGGGCCACTATTGCAAAATAACAGGAGGCCAGGGGCCAGTGGCATCGCCCCATACATGTTTCAAGGATTCTAGGACATTTCTGGGATTTTAGGATATTTTTAGGACTTTAGGATATTTCCAGGACTTTCTAGGATTTTAAGACGTTTCTAGGATTTTAGAACTTTTCAAGGAATTTAGGGCCTTTCTTGGAGTTTAGAGCGTTTTTAGGATTTAAGGACATTTCTAGGATTTTAGGAAGTTTCCAGAATTTTAGGATGTTTTGACGATTTTAAGACATTTCTAGGATTTTAGAACATTTACAGGATTTAGGTCACATCTAGGATTTTAGGATGTTTCTAGCACTTGGTACTCTATGGGGGCCAGATTTGGCCCACAGGCCAGAAGTTGAGTATCACTGCTCTGCTCCACCGTGTTCGCATTGTGCACGGAGTACATTCATTTGAGCAGCTGCAGTAAAATAGTCCACACATCTCTGTCTCGTCTTTCTCACTGTTGTTTGCACTTTGTTTTTTTGCTCGGTTTTACATCTCGAACTCAATCCTCCACATGTTCATTCACCATCATTCTACTCACTCACTGAGCTTTCTCTCTCTACTGTTCATTCTCCACCCTCACACAACACTAACTCTTTGCAACTCCTCCTGCACCGCCTCCTCCTCCTGTGTGTTGTTCTAAGGTGTCGTTGTTGACCCGGGGGTGGGCTTGTCTCCCCAGGTGTCATCTGCCTCTCAGAGCAGGGGCGTGGCCTCCAAAGACATGAGCCAGGGCAAAGTGAGTCCCCTCTCCATCCTTCCCACCATCACCACATACTCCTCCTCCCACCTCTCTTCTTCTGCTCTCTGTCTTTTTCTTTCTTACATATTTTGCTATTTTCTTTTCACATTTTCTCAACCCTCATCATTTCTGTTTGCTTTAAATGAACTGCACTTCTGAGGAACACAAAGCCAGGCAGAAAATGACCAGCCTGAGACTTTTTGAGTAGTAAAAGCACAGACAGCATCTTATGTTGTCACATTTTTAAACACAAATACACAGTTTCAAACCCATGTAATTGCTTATCCTCTGTTATAGTTATCATGCCCATTGTCCACTTGAATTTAGACATAAATACAGACATGCCTCTCAAGAATTTAAAGTTACAGTGGGTGATAAATGATTGGTTTGTAGATGCATGTTTGTAAATTAGATTATTTTGGATGATAATTAACCTTGGCCTGGGTTGTAAGTTTTTATGACTGCTGACTTGGGAAGCACCCTTGAGAGTGGCATTAGACTGAGTTATGGACAATTATATTAGAAACCAAGGAGAGCTTACTCAGTTTTATTTGCCAATTTCATCATTACATGGTTCCAATAATCCTTTAATGCAAAACAGCTCAATTTGAATCAACCTAATTTTTTTGTAATGTACTTCCAGGGTACAGCTCAGCCATCTAGAATGCATTCATTCTCTCTCTCTTTGTTTTTCTGTCTTTCTTTTTTTAACATATTTTTGTTGAGCATCAACAGTATAAAATATGCCTTAGCAATAGAACACATAGATGTAAAATGTTTTTTTTTTTCCCATGGTTGTTGAACCATTTCAGAAATTTAAAAAATGTGTCCATCCACCCACTGTAGTTCAATAATTAAGCGTTCTCTTTTTAATTCAAATGCAGTAAATGATTCTTTCAGTAGTGACGTGCCCCGAAGTAGTAAACAGACAGCACTGGTGTCTCACTTAAATGAAAATTACTCAACCCTCACATTGATTTACAGTATCGTATTGTAGTCAGTGCACCCCATGTAACAATTAATAATGTTAGTACAAAAGCACAAGGCCGATAATACAGTCCCCAGCAGTGGTGTTTCCCATCACACACAGCTAGCAGTGTTTATCTGCAGGGAGCTGGTGAGGTATCACACCCTTTGAAACCTGAGCAAATTGTCTTACTTTCTCTCAAATATGTGGGAATATCAATGAGTAACTTTGGAAGAAATTACCCCAAAATGAACAATGAATTAGCAAAAACTTGACAAATACCTGAATTTGCAAAAAAAAAAAAAAAAAAAAGGAAAGAACAAAAATGGGGAAAAACTAAAATAATCAAAATAAATGATCACAAATACATATATGTACAGATTGTGCCGTGGAGTGAGCACTCTAGACTTCTGTAGCTGCATGCATAATGCAGCGGCACAGAGGACTGACTGCACTGTAAGGCTCTGAGATAACATTGTATCTTCTCTTCTACTTAGAAGTGGTGAATTTAAAGCTCACAGCAACTTAATATGACACCCTCTCTGTCTTTTGCTTGATATCTAGTTTTGGCAAAAAATATTGTATCCGATCAGCTGTTAGAGCTGTTAGCTTGTTTTGTCACAATGAAAGTCCTGCTTGAACCGTTGAAACTTCAGAACTTTATATGGAATAAAAAATAATCGTAGAATATTTGTATTGAGCTGCAAAATCTGATTCGACTGACATAATTCTGAGTTGGCATTGAGCTGTGACCCACAGCTGACAGATGTGTGACTGTGGAGTGAGTGGGCGTGTGGATGTGTCTGTGTCTTACTGAAAAGGACAAACCTGCAATGAGCTTTCATTGTTTTCTGTGTCAGGTTTGTAACATCTAGCAGTCTACCTGCCACAGAACTACCAATATCATTTGCCAATTGACCTTTGTCATTTGGCGAATAGGAAAACACAGACCTAGATTTCAGGGCCGGCGACGTAGGAAACACCCCCCCCCCCCCTATACCTCACACACACACACACACACACACACACACACACACACACACACATACACTCATGCTCAAATAAAAACATGAAAGTTGGTTTTATTTTGACTTAACTAAGGACATTTCCACCATAATCTGATGTATACAAATTCACCAGAATACAGGAAATTAAGTGTTGTGATGCTGTAAAATTTACTGATGGAAAACCCCAAGCTCCTTGTGTCATTTGTGTCTCCTCCCCCAATGTTGAAATCTGCACCCTTGTGTGTTAATAACGTCTTTTTTGGAGTCCCATACATTGTGGATGGACAGGTGTTTATATGTTTTGTTGCATGGGTGTGTTCTTAACATTAGTTTCTGTGTGGCATTCTCTAGCTTCTGCTTTCCTTTTCTCCAGTCCCTTTAGATTTGTGTCACTATTCAAATGGCCACACAAGCAAAATATACCATTCCAGACCACCTAACTGCACAGGTGTTGATATCAAATGCACCTAAAATAGTTAAAATATTTTGGATTTTACCCAGGTCAACCTTGCTCTGTCCTCCTGTCATTTCCTTTCTAACCCTACCTGTAATGGTGACTTCTCCCCTTCTCTTGTCCTTTTTTATCCTCTTCTCCTCTGGTAACTTTACCTCTCCTCGTCTCTTACTTGCCTTTTTTTACATCCTCTGGTGTCGTCCCCTCCCTCCCTCCCCTCCCTCGCTCTCCTCTTGCTGCTATGCTGTGTCCATGTAGGTTCAGATAGTCTCCAAAAAGCTGGACTTCAGCCACGTCTCCTCACGCTT
This sequence comes from Plectropomus leopardus, assembly GCF_008729295.1. Lineage (NCBI taxonomy): Eukaryota > Metazoa > Chordata > Actinopteri > Perciformes > Serranidae > Plectropomus > Plectropomus leopardus. The sequence goes on from NC_056483.1 coordinate 22,163,288, forward strand.
GGGCTCCAAGGACAATATGAAGCATGTTCCTGGTGGAGGGAATGTAAGTACTGCCTGGCCTACAACCAGAGCTCGTATGCACCAGCCAATTAGTCAAACGAATTCGACTTGATGGAAGGAACAACGGAGCAAAGATGAAATATTTATCTCTTTTTGGCTCCAAAAATTGAAATTAGTCAAATAAAAAGAGTCTTCAGTCCTTGAAAGGGCCAGCATGAGTCAGCTGTACAGTATGTGAAGGATGTCAGCCTTTAAAAAGTGAACGTAGACCCTCACTGCAAGCTACAGAGCTGCTCTCCCTTGGAAGCCGAGGGAATTATTGGACAGCATGCTAGCAAGCCTTATGCACCAGCCCTTCTCCAGAACCTGCTTCACAGTCCCTTGCTTCTTTACACTCCTCCTGTGTCGTCCTGCCCTGTCACTAACTTACTGAACTAAACAAACACATTCTGATTGGCTCTGTGTCTGTGAAGATTGTCTGGTTCTGTGAGGAGAGTATCACCACAAAAAGCTGCATTCTGGATCACTGGTCTCCTGAAATAATGCTGTCTTGTCCTGAGCTTCTTCTGTTGGTGTTTGGTATTTTTTACGTTGTCTGCACCAGGGTGTTCTTGCCATCTTTATGGCACAAAATGATTGTTGATGACAGGCAGGAATCAAACATGTCTTCTTGTAATGCCTCTGCACCTGCAATAAGGATGGAGGCACTATGTTTTCAGCTTGTCCGTCTGTCTGGCCATTCCTCAAATTTAGTACATCTAATTGGACTCAAGGACGAAATGATTAGATTTTGGTGGTAGTAGTTTAAAGGTCAAGGTCACTGTGAACTTGCATCTGTCTCATTCTTGTGAATGCAATCTCAGGAAGAAATAAAGGAATTTCTTCAAATTTGGCACAAGTGCCCACTTTTGCTCAAGGATAAAATTATAAGATTTTGATTGTCATAGGTCAATGGCCAAGGTCACTGTGACCTTGTCTAAACAATATCTCAAGAATACCTTCTTTTTTTTCAAATTTGGCACAAAAGTTTAAGTGGACCCAAAGATGAACCTTTTAGATTTTTGTGGTCAAAGGTTTAGGTCATGTTGACTCTGCATTCGTCTCATTGTTGTGAAAGCGCATCTCAAGAACACATTGTGGAAATTTCTTCAAATTTTACCCAGACATTCACTTGGTCTCAGTGATTTCCTGATTATAAAGTAGTGTTCAAAGGTCAAGGTCAGTGTGGCCTTGCAGCTGTCTCATTGTCATTAACACAATATCTGGAGATGGCCTTATGGGGATTTCCTCAAATTTGGCACAAAAGTCCTCTTTGACTCGAGAATGAACTGACAAGAATCTGGTGGTCAAAGGTCAAAGTCACAGTGACCTCATAAGACATGTTTTTGGTCATAACTAAATAATTAAAACACTGAAATTTCACATAAATGTCTCGTAGGATATAATGATTAAGTTCTGACATTAAATATTCTCATGTGATCATAATGTCCTGTACACTTTTCTTGCCATTACTCAGCATTATAAGACATTTGGTCAGATAGTGAATTTGTGACTTTAGTCTTAGGCTTCGACCATAAAACTGTGCTGATTGTATATATCTCCTGTGCTGCAAGGGGAAAATTTGTGTGAAGCACCAATGTTTTCACAGACCTGTATGCAAACTGTAAGTGCAACTTGACTGGTATGCGGAGACATACAACTGCATAGTGATAATTCGATAAATGCTGCAATATGGAGTTCACAGTTTGTGTTAAACCACTCAGCTGCTACTCTCTTGGAGAGCACTCCTTATCCTGATGGTGGTAATTCATTGTGTAAATGGGGCTTTCAGTGCACCTGAAGAAGAAACAGCCCTTAAAAAAGGAAAACATCAATGAACCCATATCCCTTTACAATGTTTTACTGCTGGTGATTAAAAGTCTTGTGTGGCTTTTGACAGGTGCAGATACTCAACAAGAAGGTGGATGTTAGTAAGGTGACATCAAAGTGCGGCTCCAAGGACAACATCAAGCACAAGCCTGGTGAGCCAGGGAATGTAGTTTTAATCCTTCTGTATTTGATCCATCATTTTTGTTAAATGCATGGAATTAAAAAGCTGCTGGCTGTACATTGAGTTGGCAGTTTACACCTAGTACACCTAGGTAAAATTAATGCAGACTAAAATAATCTTTCATGAAGGTTATAATGTTAAAGAAAGTTTTTTTTCAACTTTGTATATCGTGCTTTGTCAATGTATAATTTGAGCATTTTTCAACCTGGATTCTTTTCCTCATGTTTTTTTGAGTGACTAATTAGAACAACAATATTTGAAACTGGTCTAATATTAGGTGAGACTGCTGCAGCGGCAAAACAGGCGGCAATGTAATCTCTATGGGCAGTTCTTTTTCAAGTGCTTAATTTTTTTTATCTCTGATAGGCTCAGATTGTTATACGTGTCTGACAACATTATTGAAAGGATCCCTACAAAATAGACCTTTTTTTGTTAAAGAGTAAGATCCTTTTTCTTTAACCAGAAACAGCCCGGAAATCACTTTTTGCCGCTGCTGTCTGTAGCACTCTCGCTCAATACTAGACAAGTTTCAAAATTTTTGTTTCCATTAGTCACATAGACACAAAACATGGGAAAGGTCCAGGTAGAAAAATGTCAGTTACCCTTCAAGTGTAACAACTCGGATAGCTCCAACAGTATCAAACATTTATACTAATATAAAAGAACACCGGATTTGTTAATTCATGACTTATCATGTTTTACAGTAGAGAAGGCTCTGTAGAAACTCTGCGAGCTTGTATCCATGCATGTGTATGATCATCAGACTGATTATCCATGTGTGCTGCAGGCGGTGGTGTTGTGAAGATCGAGTCCCACAAAGTGAGCTTCAGGGAAAAGGCTCAGCCAAAAGTGGGCTCCATGGACAACGTGAGCCATTCACCTGGGGGAGGAAATGTCAAGGTAAGATCATCGCTCATAAAAACATCTTTCAGTCTGTGTGCACACTAATAAGTATCAGTGTGCACACAGTGTCTGGAAACTATAAACTATAAACTGTAGTTGTGATGAGATCAGAGCACTTTCTGCAACTGTTTAACTTCTCTGAAGTCTTTCTTATGGGCCGGACAAACACAGTGAAGATTTAACAACTATCACAGTGCATAAGCAAATGGCAAATTACATACCTCTGCCAGATAGTCATTACACATCGCAAATTACTGGAGAGTTGTGTCCAAATGCAGTTTACTTATAGCGCCACTCACTTGAGTTAGTCATGATGGCCACAATGCGTGTATTGCATGACTCACCTTCATTATTAGATGCATAAAATGCAGTTGAGCCAATGTGTTTAAATGAAGGCAGTCTATTATGCTGCATCCTATGAACATTACACATTTTTAGCTTCACATCACTCACAATTCTCAATTAGCAAGAAATTCCAGTTTCTGAAGCCCTTACTCATCCCGATGTGGAGAGCACACCTCTCCGCCCTTCCACGTTCCTTTGTGGAAAGCCTAACACATAGGGAGCACAAATCTCTGCCCTTCCATGTGCCTACGTGAAAAGCTGAAGGCAGAGAGAGCATACCTCTCTGCCCTCCATGCAACTACGAGGAAAGCCGGAGGAGAGCAAACATCCCTGCCCTTCCACCCCTTCACCAATCAGCTGATCCATCAGCTGATTAGGCTGCTTGAAATCAGCTGATGTAGCTGGAATGTGAGCTAAGCTTGACACAGAGGCCTGTCTGAACCATTGAACATATATAAAGATGGACAACATGACAGTGTCCCGAAGGGTAACTTTTCAATCTAGATTGCCTCCTGGTGTCTTTCTGTAGTATAGGTCATATAGCCTGCCCCTCTATGTTAGTGGATGGGACATAGGCCAAACTAAAAACTCAAAGTACACAACAAATACATTTTTCCCAAAGATGATTTCTGTCACTGAAGGTATTTTCATCACCCTGATGATTGTTCAAGTGTTTGTTTTTATGGTTATTTTATTTGTAATGAATTATTAAACTATACAAAAAGGGGATTTTCTGCCATGATTGAAAGTTTTGACATCCAGTCCATGCAGACGCATTCAGGGGAGCTGCAGTTGTTCGCCGCAGATATTGCTATAGCGCAGACTTGGGTTCTCAGTGACATCACCAGTGCAATATGGCAATGTCCGTATCTTGGATATTGTAACTTCACTTAACCATAGCGCGGGTAAGTGGGGGGGTGTCGTCCATTTTCATATACAGTCAATGGTTTGCACTAATGCTATGCTCAATAAATGTGAAATAATCACACTTTTTCTAACTTCAGCAGAAAATAGTGTTCATATAGGTTTACATCACTCATATTAAATCTGATAATCTGATAATTAATCTGATAATCTGACAAACTGTGTTTATAGGGACAGACTTTAATCAGAGAGGGCAGTGAAACCCTGCATTTTAGCTTGTTTTTAAATTTACATATCGATAAACATCTGTGCAAGACTTATGAAGCATTATCACTAAAGGAATTTCAGGGTTTTCATGTGTGTCTCGTTTCACCACTGAGTTCATAATCTAAAAGATGTTGGTTGGCTTCAAGCTACAATCACTAATGATGATGATAGCCTGTCATAAACCCATCTACAACAACCTGAACCATCTTAAAACCTCTGCACCTTCAACTGGCTCCCTTTCTCCTGACCCCCCTTTTGTTGTGAAACTGTTTGAAAATGTCTGGATGTCTCCTGCAGGACAAAACTCAGCTCTGCACATTCAGAGACAAAATGGGACGAACATAGACATACAGAGGAAGGATGGTGATCATAGATTTGTAAAACACAAAAATAAAAACAATCAAATTCCTTTTTGGGTGTTAGGGTCAAATTTGACCTATTTCTTAGCATTTTTGTGTCAAATTTGACCTGAACACAAAAGGAGTTAAAAAAGGATTTGATATACCGACATACTGTAATGGATAAGTCACTGTGTGGGATGGGCTTACAAACCTACAGAAAGAAAAGACATTTTGGTCAAATTGATCAGAAATGATGTCACCTGTCCCCTCAGCCTACTGCAGCTCATCTGTGTTTCATGATCACTGCATGATCTCATCCTTCACTCCCATTCTCATCTTCACACACTGTTTTGCACGTAAAGTCATCATCTTAGTACTCTCTGGATGCAGAATCAGAATAACAGCTAAAAATAGCATTCATACAATAATAAACTGTCTAAGAGATATTTTTGCTGTTGGATAATTGAAGTCTATTTTTAAAAATGAAATGGAGCACTTTGAGACAAGCTCTGACTTTCATTTGTGTTTGTTTGAAAGACAGTACACCATGCATTCAGAATCTCATGTCTTACTCTTGAGCTGTGCTGGCTTAAACCCAATGCTCTGCTCCCTGTCTCATGATGTGTCACTGTCAAGTGTCTTCAGTGGATGGCTGTCCTTACATGTTTAGCAGCGGTTCAAAGATAAGGCTGGTAGTATTCTTATTGTTAAATTCAATGAAAAGATAAAACCAACAATGTGTAACAGGTATTTTTTGTGTATCAAAGCATCATATAGCCTAGCATCTTCCTCCTCTGAGCCGTATAGCTCAAAAACTATTTAAAAACACATCAGTGAGTCCCTGTATATTAGATTGCGTGACATACATACAGCTGATATTTAGTAAAACACCCACAAAATTTCACATCCTTTTATGCAGAGAGGAGAAACAAAGTATTTGCGATCATGCTGAGAATTGCCGTGGCTTTCTTATTGTCAAATTAACTTGAAAATCCAGAGTAAAGGGCTTTTTCAACTTGGACCCTATCTTCACTATATTTTTGTATCTAACTTCTTAATGGGGACAACATTTTATTGTAATTGGTCTAGAGTTTTCTGAGAGCATTGGATCAGGCAATGCCAGGGCAATACTTGGGGCATGTTTGCATTGTCAATTTGCATCCACTAAAAGTGCTTGTATTTGCCACTGACAGGTTCAGATTGCTATTATAGGTGTCTGAGATTATTTAAAGGATCCAATATTTATCCAATGGCGTTCTTGAAAATATGTTTTTCAGTCTCTGTTTGTAAAACATAAAACTATGTTTCTAAAACTGGCACATAGGCACGTCTAAAACAGTAGCTCTCCGGTGGCTATCCGGTTCTCCAACGCTGCAGGGCAATGCTTTTCTGGAGTTTCTGGTGTTCCCCAACAAATAGACCTTTTCTTTTGATTCGGATGACCTTTGCTAAAAACTATAGTTGGCTGCAGTTTTGGGAAATCATTGAACCTTTTTTTTTCTTGAAAAATGAAACTGTTTGTTATCCACATTTGTCCGGACAGGCCCATTGATTCTTCTCTTCAGAAGGAAACAATGTGCAGTTGGCAGTATGCAGAAGTTGCAAGGGAACAAAAGATGGACTAACACATTGTTGGGTCTTTACATGGGATGTTTTGAAATTAAAAATACCAATATATCGCCAGCCTTGTCCTTTAAGCCTACCTGATGGATCTATTAATTGAAGCAGGAGTTTATAAAGTGAGTACAAGTGATGAGATACATTTCAGTCCTTCAGTACTTCTTTTCTTCTGTTGGTGCGTGTAAAGTATGAAACCATTCAGGATTCATTAATTGTGTATTTGTCAGGTTTCTTCTGGGTTTTCTTCTGATATGTTTTGACATTTGCTGTTTCTATGAAAAGTAGCTTCTCTTGAGGTACAGTTATTTCCTCCAAGAAAGAATAATAGAATTATACATTTTTACAGATATGATGTAAGAGTTTGTGGTTCAGGCAAAAAAAAATATTTCTGCACATCTAACACTTTTCATCTGCTTTTTTTTATGTGACGTGCTTGAATTTACCGTTTTCTTTCTGTCACTGAATTCATTTGAACATTATATTCTCCAGTTGTTTTTTTATTTTTGTTGTTGATGTTGTTTTTGTTCAGTTCCACCTCCCTCCACCTGAGTCTGGCTCCAGATCTTTTAATGTGTTAGCAAAATGTCTGTCTCGCCAGAGTTTTGCAGTCACAGACTGTCTACTTGAATTAGTTGTACTTAACAGAAGACTACAAATGTAGTTTAAGAGATTTGGAGCCAGGTTGGTCCATCTCCATCCCCACCAATTGACACGCCCTGCTATGTGTTTCTAGGCTGAGGGGGCCCAGGAGACAACAGAGGGGAATGGGACTCCCCTGAGTGGCACCGCAGCCCCGGCCCCGGGCTCCGAGCCAGGGCAGACAGGGAGCCCTGCTGCCCAGGAGAATGGGCTGAAGGAGGGGGCTCCCTGTGAGAGTGAGGGCCTACGGGAGCCACAGGCTCTGGACTCACTCATCCCAGAGACAAGTAAGTTTATGTGTGTGCCAGCTTCATCTGCTGTCAGTGTAGGACTTGATTCCCATGTAGCAAACACGGAAGGAGGAGGTGTACTGAAAAAGCCTTGATGCCGGGTAACATCTGAAACATGACATACTAATTAGTAAAAGTATAACCCCAATACCAAAAACGTTAACACATTGTATAAAAATGACAACAGTGACCCTGAATTATCGAGCATCTAAAGTCAGTTGCTCGAAGCTTATCAGTTTTAGCATTAATTATCTTGTCTTTGGACTGTATTTAATTGAATATAGTTTGACACAGCATCCTTTATTTTTGGAATTGTGGTTGTACCAACAGTGTGTGGGACATTTTTCTCCCTGACTGAGATAAATTGTCTTTGTCACTGCACTGAGTGTAAACCTGTGTCTCTCTTTGTATTCATCATGTCGTCTGCAGTCCAAAGCACCTGATCACACCGTCATCTTTTGACTTCTTATCTTGCAGGCATCTAATTCTACTATCCCTCTGCCCTCCTCATCTCAATCCCCCCACAACACCACCTTCCCCCCCCCCCCACCTTCTCCTGTCTGTATTTTTTTTCTTTCTCCCTCACCTACTTCCTCTTCTCCTCCCCTTTCTTTCAACCTTTCTGCTGCAGATTGAGTCTTTCAAGCTCAACTTCCGCGAGAATGCTCGCTCTCGCACGGACCACGGCGCCGACATCATCACCTGGCCAGCCCCCCAGGATGACAACAGACCCCACCCGTACAGTTCCTCCCACTCTCTACACCAAAACCACCACCATTACCACCACCCGACTCCTCACAGCGTCTCTCTCATTGAACCGTTGGCTTCTGCAGAATGCTCCCCCTCTGCCCCCTCCTCGCTGCACCCTCAGGAGGAGGTCCAGGGGGACGACAGCAGCTCCTTAAAGGGATCTTTACCTTCTTCATTGAGCCCTGCGACACCCCATTTATCTTAAATCTGTCATTGCAAATTTTCGAATCATCTGGTAGTTCTGCAGCTCTAGTACCATGTAATCATGCCTCCTCTCTCACTCATCATCATGACTGTATAGACTAAGCTTGGGAATCTATGTGGAGGGAAATGAGGAGAATATATGGTTGCGTCTTCTCCAAGAATTCAGTGGGTTTCACTCGGATCCTCTTCACCCACAGCCTCCCACCCCGCATCATCTCACCTCCACACACCGAACAAGCAGCCATCACTTAATTTGTCACCTGAGCAGCGTGGAAACCCCTCTCGGACTTCCCCTACAGCTTCTGTCACACACGTAGCATATCTTTCCTTCGTGACTTTAGGGGATGTTCGTTCCCAATAACTCTCTGTTTCAATAACATCATAGTAATCAACCGTCATCTGCTTCATCACGCCCTCTCTCTTCACTTCCATAAAACAAGCTGACAAACAAAAAAAGCTAGACAACAAGTAGGCTGAACCATTTTAGGCTGTTTAACTCTTTACTCTCTGTTTGTGATGATGTGTTTGAGTGACAACATTGTGTAAAAATGAGCTTTGGTGTTCTTTTCAGATCTTATTTCTGTCTTTCTTGAGTTTTCTTCTTTTTTTTCTCCTTCCTAGTTAATCAATTTTAAAAGAAGGGTTTATTTATTGTACGTTTCTTCCTGCGTGAGCAATACGATGGTCGGTCTTTTTTTTTTTGTCTTCAGATAGCGTTCAGAATATCTTGGAAACACGCACAGGTTTTTTAAAACCAAGACACACAGTGAGTATATTCAGAGGGAGGAAGAACGTGAGAATGGATATGTCGTGAGAAGGGTGACAAAAGAAGCCTTTGAGGTGTGCTTTGCGTTTATAGCAAAATGTGTTGAAAAGGAATGCAATAGAGGAAGTTGGCTGGAGCCGAGAAGCTTTAACTGAGCATGCGGTCCTGAGTGAGATGAGAAAGATGTCTCCTAAGTCAAAGGAGCTGTGTGTCTCGTATGTGCCTCCTGTCCTTCTTACCTGAAAATGAACGAGGTTGATGCAGGCTCAAGCCTAAAACTGCTCAGACAAAGAGGATATCGTAGTTGGTGAAAACCTTAGGGGTAACTTGGTTTTGCTGTTTTGAGGGAATTCTGTAAATCAAGCTGTCATGGTAGTTGTGTGTAGTCATGGTCCCATTTCAGGTGTTTCTATGAGGGTTATGGTAGCATGTTGTTTGACAGTAGCTGAATACAAAAACATCCCAAATATGTGTTCGGCTTTTTTCTTGTTGGAGTATTGGCAGTGGAACATTGTGCGGCTTTATACTCTTCTCTTGTAGCAATGTATTAAATTGTTGCCTCCGATTGCCTTTATGATGCATGGCCACGTTATATAATATCACGCCCAGAGCTGAAAGCCTTTGTGCATTATGACTCAAAGTGTTGTGGTTTGGTACCATATGTATATCTCGGGGGCAATCCTAGACAGCTGATGTGTTGTTATTCAAATTTTTAACACCAAAGGACAGGAATAGCTGGTTTGTGATGGCTGTTGTTTCATTTCTTGGATTTATCATTAATTCTACCGTTTTAAACCATAGACTGTATAAAATAATGAACATAGCCACCATGATGTCACTCATTGGTTTGTGGACTTTTGTTCGGAAGCCTTGACTTTAGCTTTTCGGTCGTCATCATCTTGGATTTTTGGAACTAGAAGCTACCCTATTTGGACAAGAGAATAGAGATAACCCGAGCTGCTAGCATGCTTAGCACAGTGCATTTACAGCTAAAGTTAAATGTGATAATGCTCATTTTGGCTTGCAAAAAAAAAAAAAAACAGGTTTAAAACCATTTAAACAAATGTGCTTACTGGAAAAAACTTTTCAGACTCCTCAGAGGGTCTTTTGGAACAACGAACTAAACAAGTCTTTTTAGGCAAATGTTATAATTAACTTTAACGAACTGAAAACAAAAAGAAATAGCAACAGCTGTGGCTACACCTTTTATTCTGGGAATCTGGACTCACGCTAGGTAACGTTACCTAAGCAATATTGTTACTGTGATAGCGGCTTGCACCCAACTGTTACTCAGAGCGGCCAAGCCCTTAATCATGCGTAACTTAATTATGCGTAACTAACTAAATTAGCTATAGAGACCAAAACCATTTAATGTAGCAGTCTGTAAACATGTTTATTTCTGTTGTTAAGTTCTGTATTTTAACTTGGGCATCTATGGGAATTGACTCACCTTTGGAGGCAGCCTCTAGTGGCCTTGAGAGGAACTGCATCTTTGGCATTTCTGCGTTAGCTTGATTTTTCAGGCCTGGAAGTTGCCACTTGCTTCAAACTAGGTGCAGATTTGTATACAGTGACTTCATGGCTCAAATATACCAAGACGAATGACAAAAGTTCAGATTTTTTCAGTTGTAGGCTACTGTAGTTTAGTATATCGGCTACCAAAATCATTGGAATAGAAAAAGTGATAATGCTCACTGATAATTTTCAGCCATCACTGCATCTGTTCCTCGCTCAGTTTTAAGAATAGTGTTAATCTATCTGTGTTGTCTATCTGCTGTTTGGTACGAGGCAGGTACTTTGGGTTTGTTACAACCTTTTTTGCTGCCTCGTGTAACTGATAAATGAGAGAGGCGATCTAAACAGTAGATTTGCAGCCTGCAAAACCAAAATTAATGAGTGGCTATCTATCCAAATTTTGATTTAAATCTGAAACAATATATTCAAATAGTATGTTAATTATTTTGGAACCGTTAACATTATCTTATATAGATAACGTTTTGATGCCTTTTGTCTTTACAATAGCATAATCTGTGCTATGGACACATTTTAGTTGATACCAATAATGGAAATGAGCAGGTGAAGTTAGCAAGCGCTAGACCTTTGGTTATCAGCAAATTACTGGAAGTGTGTCTTTAATATTGCTTGACCTACCTATTTTACACCAATTTAAAAAAGGTGTTATGGTAAAGTTTTGAAAATTCATTAGTAAAAATGTGTGGGAAAACTGCAAGTATTACAGTTGGATAACCAGTGTAAGCTATAACATATATCTCGTAAAACAGGATAAAAAGACTTCCAGTTTCAGTTGGGTTTGGTTGAGATAATGGCAAATACCTTGGCACAAATTCATTTTTTAAATTAATTTTAAGACCAAAGCTCCATTGACTACCCCCTATAGAGAAAACATGAAACTACTAAAACACTCCTGAGTTTTTCTATTCAAATTGTCACTTTAGCAATGATCTGTGATAAACTAAATTGCACCTTAATGCTATAATAAATCAGAGATGGATTAAAGTGGAATCCATTAATTGCTAAAAGACCCCTCTATGAACAAGTGCTCCTAAATGGCCTAATTATGAATGAGATTTTGCATGATTGAATGAGAGAGCAATAAACTGAATTATAGTACCCTCATTTTCCACCAATATTCAATCAGTTCAATTCAGATTGAGTCATTATTTCGTTTTCCATTGGAGTCCCTTTGAATTTTATATAATTATATAAAAATGAAGCTTTTTTGACAATATAGGCAATAACTTCTAAATACTGTCCTGTGATAGGGGGAAATGTTGGAGTGTTTTTCTGCAGGTTTAGAATTGAGAGCAGCTGTCATCAAATATTGTTTTGTTTGTGCCACGGCTGTCGCATAGCTAAATTTTTCCTTGTGCCTGTCAACCATGTTTTAGCTTACCATGAATTCTGGGATTGCACATGGCTGTATATAGATATTTTATCTTTGATGCACTCTTTATGGCCCTAAAAAATGAACAAAAGACAGTGACAGCATCGGGGGTGGCAGGTGGGTGTGGGGGTCTGGTTTCAAGGTCTGTTAAGAACAGCTTTTATGTCCATGTACCTTTAACAGTTCTAAGGGGAGGAGGCATTTTATCATTACTATTATGACTATTATTCTGATTATTAGTATGACAAATTGAAAAAGTCTGCCTTTTTCATTAGAAAGGGGCCACTGAAGTGAAAGAATGTCTTTTGAGATATATTGTACTAAAGACGCAACACTTTTGTATATGTATTTATCGTTGTGTTCCTGTAGCCTCGTGGCGGTTGTGCTCTCGCAGTCGAAGGGATTTTAGTTTTGATTTGTGACAGCCAGTTTCACAAACTGTGTCTTGGAGTTTCTCCAAGGATGTGCACAACACAATCTGAACCTCCAATACGATAATTAGAGAGCCTTTAAAATCTAACTATATTTAAAGAGCTGTAACAGCAGCTTAATTTAGAAATGTTGAACTGGCAACATAGAGCTTAATTAATTTAAGATATATTTTAGCTAAATTTTTAATGCACAATTATGTCAATACACTATTAAATCATGCCCACAAGTCCAGTCTTAAAAGATGAGGATAATGTTTGAACACTGTAAAAGAAACTATTGGTTTTCACTTAAAAAAGGAAATTTCTGGGCTGCCTTAAATGTGTAAGTTGACTGAATTTGGGAAGACTAGTTGAGGTAATCTTGCAATGATTTAACTTGTCTCAACTTAAAAAATTAAGGGAGCAAGGACACTAACTTTTTCAGGTCAAAGCAAAATTTATTTTACTGGTAAACTTCTCAATGCTCTAAATTGAAACTATTTGTTTTAACTAAAAAAAAAAAAAAGTTTGTCTGGGCTGCCCCAAATTTTTAAGCTGTCTGACATTAAGAAGATAAGTTGAATCATTACCAAATTACCTCAACTTGCCTACCCAATACAGTCAACTTCTAATTTTAAGAAAGCCCTGACATTAATTTTTGTAAGTTAAAACAGTAGCTTCTTTTTACGGTGTTCAGAACACAGTGATCTCTGCAGGTTCAAATGATAAAAGAACCAAGCAGACTGAAGCTAATGCACCTGAAACACATGATACTGTTTATCACAGTGGGCAAAGGGAAAAGGTCAATGTGTAGGCCTGTAATTTGGGAGTACTGCATATCAAACGTATTGACTGCTACATATATGGCACTCAGAAAGCAGCAACCTGCCCTGGAGAGTCACACACCGAGACCCTAACACATCCTTGTCTAAGGTGAACTAACCATAGTTGTCAGGTTTGGCTTGTATAATCAAAGCTCCTCAGTAATCTATCCAAGGAGCGTTGTAGAGCTTCATCTACCACCACTGCACTCATGTAAGAGTAACACTAGCTAATAAACGCCTACTGTACCTGCAGAGCATGCTGAAAAACAACAATGGGATGTGTTAGGTAGACTTACTATGTCATTTGCAGAACCTCCTCATTGTTTTTTTTGTGTTTTTTTTTTTCATTAATTTGAATTTTATTTTTTGGTTTGAAAAAAAAGTGTTTATTGTGATTACTTGTTAATTAGTGATGTGATTATTGAACATGAAATAAAATGGACTAAAACTCTCATTTGTTTTTGACCTCTTCCAGTATTAACTGATGTATTTTATGTCGTAGAACAAAACGTGAAAGTCTCTCCAGCTTGTGTTAACTGCAAACATTATTTCAGGCTTCTAATGTTAACCAAAAAAAACCCATAGACTTTACTGATAACCAGACGGCGAACCAAAAATGGCGTCTCTTCGTTCCAATGGAGTTGTTCGCCTGGCGCACAAGCCGAAAAGTTTTCTTGCTTCCAGATTTCCGGCTTTACTTTCGTGGTATGCAATCCACTGAATATGTGCAATAGTGTTACTCCCGCTGACCCCTCCCACGAGTTCCCGATCACCCACACCTGGGATGTTAATATGTAAGTATGTGTAAATATGTTAGATATAAAGATTACTAATTAATTAACTGAACTGAGAAGGGGTGTGAAATAATAAGCTTATACTTCCTCCTACTCCTTTTCGAACATGTAAGATGCAATTTCCTATTGTTAATTGGAATCTATTAAGTATAGATTATCATCTATTTTGTTATTTTTGTTGTCATTTTGTCTATCTATGCATCTGTCTGTAGCATCCATGACCTATGCCATTTCTGAAAATGTTGTAATACTGTTGGTGGTTGTAGTTTGGTAAAGAAAATAGTTCCTACATGAAACTGCTCACAAGGTAAGTATGCGGATTATCTAGAGTAACAGGGTCAGGATTTCTGGAAAGACACATTGTTGTTGAGTTTTTCAAATGTATTATTTTGTCTCTTTGTGCCCCACAGGCGGAGTGCCATCTAGTCTCATTATATTTAAGAGAAAGCGGACATCTCAAAGGCTGATATCTCCAGCACTCCTAACTCATACAAAAACAATCTATATTGATAAATAGCACTATAGGTAAGAGGAAAAATGTGTATTTTTGATTTTGGGGTCAATTGACCCTTTAAGCGGTGTTTTGCAGTGAGGAGCAGGGACCTAATTAGCGCCCAAGTGAAAACACCTTTGTGTGTACCCTGAGTGTGTTGCATCTATGTGAAACTGTAACTTTTGACAGAAAAATAGAAAATGATTGTAAACGTAGGTGTACATGTTAGCCATGTCAGTTAACTAGCATACTAAAAAAGGTGCCTCGAGGATACCGTCGTGGAAATAAGCTTCAGTAAGTGGTTACAGCCCTGCTTTTCTTGATATTTCATGTCAAGTTGTCTTCACGGAAAAAAAACGTCTCCTCGATAGATAACCATTTTCTCAGTAATACAGCTCCCCTGGGCTACTGCTCGTGGTTTTATTGTTATCATACATTCTCTGAAGTGATTAATACATAAATTAAGGCACGAGAGAAAAATTGAAATTTATACATGAGTGTGTGGCAGCATTCGTATTCCGCTAAAGCAGACACAAAGACCGACGCTGACCTCTAGTGGGACTGCGTGTAAAGAACATGGCAGCTGCCCTCGGGAGCTCGGAGGGGATTTTAGGGACGAATGGGAAAACGAGGGAATATTGTGGGGCTCTCTTTGTTG
This sequence comes from Plectropomus leopardus, assembly GCF_008729295.1. Taxonomy (NCBI): domain Eukaryota; kingdom Metazoa; phylum Chordata; class Actinopteri; order Perciformes; family Serranidae; genus Plectropomus; species Plectropomus leopardus. The sequence continues at coordinate 22,178,411 of NC_056483.1, forward strand.
CCTTCAAAGATGTAGAATTCGATTGTGTCATTCTTTTTGTTTGTGCTTTCATGTAGTTCATGCATAATTTTATGAATTTGAGGCCTGTTTACACTATGTAACACATGTAAAGCTCTGGTACACAACTCCGGTACAATAGGTGGCGGTATATCTGTAACGTTGGTGTGCGATGCACCTTTAAATCAGAGAAGAAGACAGTTACCATAGTAACGTTAATGTCATCTTCAGTCTCCAACTAGCTCGCATGCTAGTTCTTACCCTCAGTTGACATTTTCCTCAATGTGAATTGGTTTACCAAACAGCCACCTTGGGTAAAAATTAGAAAGACATTTGCTGTAAGCGAAAACGAGCAAGCGGAGTCCAGTTTAAGGTAAGAAACACTTGCTAGCGGAACAAAGATATTCCACGATAACTAGTTAAAGGTGAAGTCATTTAATGGTAACTGTGTGGTGAACAAAATGGCTAACGCGAGTTTAGCTATAATTCATGTTAAGATGTTTCTTCTAGATAACTTCACTTGCACAAAGCTTATGGTACGCTATCGCTGTCACTCGGTAGGAAAGTCAATACAACACCGACATAGCAAGCATTTATGCAGCTAACTGTTAACTAGCGAGACTCCTATGGCGAAACTGTGATTGGAAATTGCATTTTTTTGCATTTTGCTATTAAACTATGGGAAATTATTTTAATGAGCAACTTGGCTTTATTTGTTTGCATCCATTCTTTAAAATGTGTCTTTTAATTACGCTAACAAGCAGCAGCGCATGGCAGAGCGCTGTGCTTTGTTAAACAGAGAAACACTGTTTTCCACAACACTGCATGGAATCGCGTTCACAGACCACATGGAGTCTGTCTCATAGCTAACTGTTGTGTGATTTAAGTTCATGAGCTAGCCTTAAAACAAATCCGCATCTTTTAATTGCCGTGACAGATTTCACGTCAAGATCCACGTACTTGTGTAGCTGTCCTAAGAAAGTCAAAGGATTGTCAGAGGGTTTGTGCTTCTTAATCCAGGTTTTTCAAACGATAGTGTCAGGTGTGTGTGTGTGTGTGTGTGTGTGTGTGTTGCCAGAATTAAGTCTCATATCATAGAATTGGCTACATACAGACATCAAAGTAGTTTCATCAGAATAAATTACTCCCACGTGCCAAACATGAGATAATGTGAAAAAGTGGAACCTAAAAGTGATCATTTCAGTCAAAATGCCATCTGTTTTTGGATCTGAATCCTCTTCAATTTTTTTTTTGTTAGTGTTTCCCCGTCAATATGTGTTTCTCCCCTATCTAAAACTGACCCAAACCTTTCATTTTCTTTTATGTTTTGGTATTTATAGCAATTATCACTGTATGGTTTTATCATGTATCAAAGTGTGTTTTTCTTTGTTTTAATCATTTTAGTACTAAGTTTTACTTTAAAACCTCACATAATTCTATTTTAAATTATTTATAGCTGTTATTTATAGTTTATCTATTTTATAATATATATTCATTATCTTATAATTTTTAATATTTCCTTATATTTTCCCCCATTTTTGTATTCGCATCCCCCATTTTTTTCTGTGCTATATTTTATATTATTATTGCCATGTCGTCAGTGCTGGAATTTGCCAAAATGCTGATATATATCCTTTTTTTTTTTTAATGACAAAGTGAGCATGTAGTTTTCACAATGAATTGACATTAAATGCAATGAAAAGTATTAAATTTCACCTCTCCATCTGCAGGGGCGCCGTAATGGTTGGAGTGCCTATTATCTGATTTTAATTCCACTACAGAAGAGACTTTATGATCTTTAAATTTGGGTGGAGGAAAAAAGTAGATATATCTACAGATTATTGGCCAAATGAGTTGTTATATATCAGCATATTGAATTTTAAAAATCCAATATCATGCATCCCTGAATTGTCATTTACACACCACAACTTTGATTAATACAGCCAAACATTGGTAAACCATAGGAGCTACGTGACCAATCCTTCCTTTGCTTATCCTGAGCATGTGGACCAAACTCTTTTTATTTTATTCTATTAAAAATCTAACCATATTTGTTTTTTATAAGAAAAACTTATTGAGCGTATATTTACTCACTTAGTCCCTGTATACCTGTGCCCCTCCCAACCCCAACCACCAGGGCACTACATTTTAACAGGGGCAAACACCTTTCAACAGAAGAACACACTTTAATACAGCAAGTACTGTTTCTGTGATCTGGGATTTGTGTTACCAGAACAAAATCAGTTGAAGCATAACACCATTCATCATTATACATTTTACTGTCCTCTTTACTGCTGTCACCAATGAAACATTACAATCAGCACTGAGCTATAGCAGAACAACTCGGCTGTATGAATGTGTGCGGTCATCATCAACAAATATTTGATCATTGTTTCTGTTAATATGTTCATGGGCCGTAGGCATCATGGCGAGTCAGCGACCTCCCTCCAGCATTGGCCGCCCAATGAGCCGTAGTGGATCTGTGGCCCCTGGCGCTGGAAGACCCCCAACAGCTGTCCGACCACCTCCTACAGCTATCCGTGTCGCAACCGGGGTAAGTCAACTGCAGCTTGGATGCATTTTAGTGTGGGGTTACAAGTGCTCTTCCTTGCAGTATATTGGGATCTTTGCTAAAGTCATGGGCATCATATCAACTAGAAAAGCACAAAAGTCCAAAAAGTACCTCTCAGTGGCCTGGCCTCTAATGACCATATTTTATGTCCACATATGTAGTTTCTCAGAAAGGTGGATCTAAATTAAAAGAACTACATTTTTTTTTATTTTGTGAAACAGATTTTTTTTAAGTGATTTTGGTTAAACTTGGTGCAGTTTTAAACCGCTGTGCACAAACTCAAAAGTTCTATTTGGTTTTTCTGTGTAGCAAAGAGGAAAACAATATCATTTGAGACCATGTCCTGATAATCGAGCGTTTATTGCAGCTTAAAGGGAGAGTTTGGATCTTTTGAAGTGGGGTTGTGTGAGATATTTATCCATGGTCAGTGTACTGTCTACAGTAGATGTTTGGAGAAGCAGCAGGTGAGCAAAGCACTGTATTGCTGTGGATGGGGGGCAGCAGCAAAATGTATTTTAGCCACTTAAAAAAGGCCCACCCCAAAAATATTAATATCTGTCTGAGTGTACACTATATTGAGAGTGTTTTCGCTGGTTTAATATTCTTTCAGGATATTTGTCTGACAGGGAAGCCGTTAACCACTTCAGTTCCACATCTTTGCCCTTGTCAAAGCCACCAGACTCCATTGAGAAAAAAACAGTAATTTTGGCTCAGTGAACATAGGAGCTGCTGGTTTGCTGCTGCCTTGATCAGTTAGTTAGTTTGTGTTATTGTGTGACTTTTGTAAATCCAAACTGAGCATTTAAACACTTAAGTCAAATAATAACACAAACAAAAAAAATTGACTGAGGTAATTATACACCATCATCTCTTGTGTTCAGTTGTTACTGTTTTTGTCAATGGAGTCTGGCTTTAAAGAGAGAGATGTAACAGCTTTGTCAGAAATCACTCTCTGACAGCAAGGTCAAAAATTGAAAATATTCTCAATATAACATACACTTAAACTTTTAGTGGGAGGAAAGTTAGTGCTTGTATTTGGGATCTGGATGTGATTATCACCTGATCTACTAAGGCAGCATTTTATTTCACTGTCAGCAGTAACATTTTCTACAAATGAGCAGGTAAAGACTTTATTTCCTTTTTAATCCAGATGGTTCCAGGTACAAGTGGTCATCCTGGCATGAGAGGCGGCATCCCCATCGCCACCCCTGGGGTCCTTTCAGCACAGATCAAAGTGACTGACCGACCTGTGACCCAACAGGGGCTCAGTGGTATGAAGACCGGCATGAAAGGTAACTGTGACATGAGCTGACATTTTTAACACGCATAGATTTGCATATGTATGGTTTCATTTTAGGGCAGACACTTTGAGCCATGTTGAAACGATGATGATGATGATGATAAAGTGGCAGTAACAGTACATACTATACTTGTCTTGTTGATGATGATGATTATGATGCCAATGTTTGGGTTACAGTAGCTTTACACAGTGTAATTGTAGTATTGATGATGATGAAGATGTTGATGAGAGAGTGACAGTAACAGACAGTAACATATAGTACTTGTGAGCTATATTGCAGCATTGGCCTTAATGGTGCCGTCCTGATGCTACATTCTTCTGACTGTCATGACCTATTCAGAGTGCTGTTAACTAAATTGAAAATGGTTTACGTTATCAGGAGATGTTGTAATATTAAAGCTCACTAAATAATTATCGGCCCTATGGAGTTATGGTGAACACTTACTAATCTGCTACTGTGGAGTTTGAATGTGCACAGGTGCAAGTCACCCTGTGTACAGATGAATGTCAACTGTTGTATGTTTCTGTATCATATTGTTTGTTCTTTATGTGTTTTATTATGTTTTACACTTGCTGCAAATGATTTGTCCTCTGGGACAAAAAATAAAATGAACTGAAGTCTCACATCTCTTTCTCGCCACCACCTCAGGACCTCAAAGACAGATTCTGGATAAGTCCTACTACCTGGGCCTTCTTAGGTAACACGTAACGCATAACCTCTCAAACATTCTACTGGTATACACTGGTCACTTTACCATGTGAAAGTGAATGTTTTGCCGTTGTGTTGTTAGGAGTAAAATCAACGAGTTAACCACCGAGACCAGCAAACTGCACAAAGAGATCGACAACTACCGTCAGGAGAATTCTGTTTATCTCTCCTATGAGAAGAGGTGAGTGGTGTTTTTACTAGTTCGTGCTGTCACTGTACATTTTTTAATAAAAGACAGACCATGTACTCCTGTGTTATTAAGGCTCACTGTACTGCAGTATTGCAGTATGAGGAGATACACTCAATGACTGGAAAAAAGGATATGTTAATATGATAATAGAAAGTGAAGTGTCGCACACTCTGGCTACAAATTAAGCGGCTCTTGTAATAAAACATATGATAAAACAAAAGAATGTAATAATGAACAGTTACATAACACCTTTGTTTTCTTTCCTCTTCAGAGCTGAAGGCCTGGCTGCAGAGATTAAGGATCTACAGGGCCAGCTTGCTGACTACAACATGGTAAATAACTGTAAACTAGATGTTTTAGTTATTGTCTATATTGTCTATAACTCATATTTTCAATGAGTAACTGCTGGAAGATCTTTAGTTCTGCATCCTGGATATTACAAGCAACCAGTTGAACATGAATTACAACAATATCAGAATGTAAAATGGGGGAAAATGTAAAGCACTAAAACGTCGTCACAAAAAAAGAGTAGAAGTTATCCATAATGATCTCCAATGAGTGTAAAAATATAGAAGGCAAACAGCTCAGCAATTGAATGATGGCGAATGGTTGGTCATAGTTAAATCACTTTATTTAGATCAACTTAACATCATTTGAATGTTAGTAGAGTGCCTCAAAAGCTTCAGCGTTGTTATAATACAAGGTTTTTGAAAAGTCTTGAACTGTTGACAATGGGCTGCGTTATCAGTCAGTATGTTTACATGTACATTTTGTCGAGTTATGCTCGATTAGGCCATTTAATTGGACTACTGTCCTTGTCCCAGGTATACAAGCACCGGGGGAGGATTGATTTATTCACAGAAGTATGTCAGATTCCTTCACGGCAGGTGGAGTTATGCTCTCTTTCAGCTAGTTGCAATAAACCTAAATTATATATATAGTCTACGATATAGAGTGAATCACAGTCGCAACTGTTTAATTTACAAAAAATTCAGTTTAGAAAACAGCTGTGTCATGTACATATAATCAAAAAGTGCTAAGCAAACTCTGCCGTTATTGATTAGTTTTAAACCAACTTCAAATTCTTTGTCATGCCATTATATTTTTAAAAAACACCAGACTCCATTGGGAAACAGTCATTTGAAATGAATATAAAATACTACCCTTTCAAGTTGTATGTCCCTCACCTTTCTTTTTAAAATGCCTGACCCGTTTTGCAGCATCTCTTCCCCCCTCATAAGTGACGAACAGTCCCTCTTCGTAAACACAGACGGAGGCCAGCGCAGCGACTAGGAGCACCCGCAGAAATCCTAGTCCAGTTAAAGTCTGACTGAGGTGTTTACCTGACAAAGTAGCTTGACTGTCAATATCATTATCGGGGTGTGTTAGTTCGATTTTGTGAAATTCAATTTAGTCCAATTTCAGTCAAACTAAAATGTTTACATGGATTTTAAATGGACTAACACAATAGTTTGACTTTTATTAACATCATGTAAAGATACTCATTGTAGCTTAAGTTTTGTTATTCATGTTTGCACATTTTATGTTTGTATTTTCAGCTGGTGGACAAGCTCAACACCAACACAGAGATGGAGGAAATGATCAATGACTACAATATTGTATGTAAAACGTAAAGGTCACTTTTCTGATACCTCCTGCTTTAAAAAGAATATGTGATTCTGTGGCTGCTTTTGATTATAAATTTGACAGACTGTCCTTCATTGTAAATATACTCAGAATGTCTGCTCATCCCTGTAATTTTCCTTCCTCTCTACCCTCCCAGTTGAAAGCCCAGAATGACAGCAAGGCTGAAAGCATTGATAGCATCTTCACTGAGCGGAGAGAGTAAGTACTGGACGTTTAATTCTGGTTATTACACAGAGATCACTGGGGTAAAGATTTATGTCAGGATATCCTGTTCATATTTTCATTTAATGTTGGCTTCCACCCCCAAATAAAGAAGTCTCTGAAAGAGCAGTCCATACCAAGAACAGTCGCGACAACTATAAATTGATTGTATTTTAAATTGTTTCAACTCAAGTGCATGGTGGAGTCACACTACAACATAATTAACGACAACGAAAGTGATGAAAGATGTGGTTTGGATCACTCCTAGAGTGATTTCATGAATGATAGAAATACAGACAGCCAATCAGTCTAATTTAGTCGTCACATCCAACATAGATCCTAACATCTAATTTGGACCATAAAATGTGTATTTTTATTTTGAAAAACATGTATGAAGCTATTTTACTGCTTGGTTTTCTTAGTCTTTAGTCATCAGTAACTGATTCCTCTCTTTGACTATAGCAGAGTTTGTCCAGTAGATGGTGCTGTTGGCTGCTATCAGAGGAAGATGAAAGAAAAAAGTCCTTGATTAAAAACAACACCTTGATATGGTGATTTAAAGGCTAAATAACACATTTTTAATTTAGATCCAAATCCTCTGAATTTAAAGTGTTAAGTTTGGGTGTCATCAGTACATTTCAGGAACATTTTTCCACAAAATAAGTGCTTACAATATTGGCTTTTTAATTGTAGCTTATCTCTTACATTTAGGATTTAGGAGCAACCTTTAAAATGGTATAATCAGTAAATCACGGATATTAACTGCTATATTATCTATTATTGGGCTCCAGATTACACAAAAAAATACAAATTTGCAGCCAGACAGTCTCTGGTACTGATGGGGTCTATGAAGTTTGTCCTCTTTTACCATCACCAGAATGTCAGCAAACTGATGTTAACTCTTTCTAAAGTATGAATGACACTTCTCGTGACCAAAGCGATATCTTACTCAGAAAATAGATACCGAGTAAATAGATATATATTTTTTTAGATAAAATAATAAAGAATTTTCTCTCTCTAGACCCTGATAAACACGATTCTCACTCTGATATATACATCATTTGTTGCATATATAGATCTGCGGGACGTGTTGTCTGTTGGTAAAGTAACACATCTTAGATAAAGAGGGATTTACTGCAGTTCTTTTCTAGGTGTATTTTATTTATGCAAAAAAAAAAACACTTTTCTTTTTTTTATTTTTAAGTTTGTTCGAGTGAGAAAAGGTATTGTCACCTGGTGCAGTTTTAGAGAAAATGTAAAACATATTTAATAGTCAGTCAGTAAGAACACACAATTGAATTCTCAAAGTTCTAAAACCAGCCAAGAAAACTGCAGCCGGTGCATCTCTAATCCTAACTTTCATCTCAGAGTCAAAGTGGCTCTTCTAAGTAATGCCATGCAACCAAGCTGAGTGTGACATGTAGAGTAAAGATCCAGATCTATTTATATCAATTAAGAGTGGGCCTTCCATGTATTTGTCAGCCAGGAAAAAGGGCGTCTTAGTAAAAAAAAAAAGGGCTCAGATGTTATAGTTATTGTAGAAACAGAGCTAGGACAATGTTTTAGTGACCCCTAGAATGATGGTGCCAACTAGTACTTAGAACATAAATAGCTAAATTATTTTATTTAGCCTCAAATTTTCCACCTAATGTGATATATACCGTATATATCAGATCTACAAGAAATGTTCTTTACGTAGCCTAAACCAATCCTCCAGTGAGCACAGAAGTGACAGATTTTTCTTTTGTGCTAATTGCCTTCTCGTCTTGTCACTGCTCACCAGCTGCTTTTTGCTACTTCCTGGTTCAGCTGAAGTCTCCTCTCCTGCATGTCCTCCTCCTCCTCCTCCTCCTCCTCCTCCATCTGCCCGTTCTCTTGTTCAAAGGTGAATGTCTGATGGCTCAGATATCTCCCTGTCTCTGAAAAGACTGTTGACACAGTGTCCTCCTCATCGTCCTCTTGGTGCAGTCGCTGATGACGGTAGTTGTGGAGGAGCTTGTACCAGGAGGGCCCCTTTATGCCACCTACGATGAGCATGGAGGTGCAGAGTGCTAAAGCTACAACACCTGCAGTGAACTTCCAGGAGTTGCCGTTGACAGGCGTCTGGTCTAGTTGTGTTTGCAGGATGGAGAAAGGGAGGAGAGACCAGTCTGTTAAGCTTGTCATGTTGTGTTTTTAAGTCCACATAATGTGTAACAGAAGAGTTGGTAATACCTCTGTTGATGCTGTGGTTCTGGCTTGATGTCAGGTTGGTCTTCATCACAGTGGATGAGCTCCAAGGCTGTTGGGAGATGACTGTTTTTGTTGCTGTTGTCTGTGGGTCTGTAGTTACAATGGGTGGTGATGATGATGAGTAACACATAGCTGTAGCCTGCAAAAGATCCTTTCCAGCCTGCTCCTCTGGAGAAGCACATGTGACTTGTAGTCCCTCTGTAGAGCCGTACATAGAAAAGTATAATAAAAATACAATTTAATTTAAGCCCCTTTCAAACATGCACCCCTTTACATTAATATGACAACAGTTTAATTTATTCACATCTGAGTAAGCACCCCTGTCACAACAATCTGTTCTGATGACAAAGCGGCACATGTGTATCCTGTCAGATTAAAGCTACAACAGCCCAAGATAAAATTTACAGAGAGATTAAATGCATGTTCTGGTACCACCTGCTAAGACAATTGTAATAAATGAATTATTTGAACCATCATCTCTTATGCCCAAAATCAGTTTAATAAAAAAAAAACCTGAAAGAGCCAAAAAAAGGCAAAATGAGAAACACCATCAGAACACCATTCACAAATTGAGAATTCCAATGTTGTTTTTAATGGTCAGTCAGTATTTGTGACAAGAGATACTCTCTGGCAAAGCCAGAAACCAGAAAAGTAAGCCACAAATTTGTGATGCCATTGAGTATGAAGTCTGACTGCTCCATAGACAAGGATTTTTTTTTTTCATACTCGAATGAGCTTTATTCTATTGTAGTGTTTTCAGTTCTGTAAGAAGAAAATGTGTCCATACAGACAGAATCACAATGACCTTTTGCTAGTACCAACAATCACCTGACGATTGGTTTCAAATGTAGAGACTTAAAAATTGGCAAATTTGATTATTTCTGTTTTCATTTTCAGCCGTAACCAACATTTAAGATAGTTGAACTTAATGGTCCAACCAATCTGACGTTTCTTATTTTATGTACTGTGATGATTTGCTAGTGTCTTTGATAAACCAAATCTACAAGCACCGAAGCTAAACAATGCACTGTTGTGGACAGGGGCAGCAGTAAAACCTTTTTAGCCACATGAAAACACCCACATACAGAAATGAACATCAGTTTAAGTGAATGCTATATGTGAAATATTTCCTTTGCTTTACCATACACACTTACCAACTGCTGTAAACCAGCAACTCCCATTCTCTACAAAGTAAAATTATTGTTTTTTTGTCAGTGGCTTTGGTATAACAGCTTCAGTTACGTGTCGGGAAATGCTGTCCAACTGCAAGGTAAAGTGGTGAAAGTATTTTAAATATAGTGTACACTTAACTCGATATATAAACATGTTTTAAGTGGGCATTTTTATATCTTGCTATAACACAGGAATTTTCTGCTCAAAGTTATTGCAAATAAACATTGGGATTCAGTCTATACTCAAAACATTACCCTGGGTGCTCTCAGTGTCCTCCAGAACCTTTTTCCCAATCATCTGTCCTTGGAGCAGCTCCAGACTTTATACTAAATTTAAGCTTTTGTACTTCAGCTTTTGGATTTAGGAGTGAGTTGTTTATGTTTCCTAATATTTTTGGACTGTCTTAGACCATAGGAATAACATGAATGAAATTTGAAAGTGGGATTATTACACCTTTAAGGTACTGAGAAGATGGAAGTTCTCATATTAGATCAAATGAGACCTTAAAAGTAGGTCCTCCAAGAAATCTGAACCAGTCTAGATGTCACATGTCAGCTATATTAATGAAACTTTAAGCTGCAGAAAGGACATCATTACCAATGGTAACTCCAGCTGCTTGGACCTCTCTGATGTTGCTCAGCAGCGGACAGGAACAATTCCAGGGGTTTTTCTGCAGGTTCAGCACCTAATGAGACCAGACTGGGTCAGGTTAATGCATTAATAGTAACTTGGAAAACGCGATGGCTTGGGAAGATTTACACTTTGCTGTGTTTCCTTTCTTTTGCATAGAAATGACTCTGGTCTACTGATAACTACATATTTGCTTTAGCATTTTAAACATTGAAGAATTCAACTGGAATTTCAGGATAACACAAGATTTCATTATATTTTATGTAATAGTCAGTTTTAGCCCACATAATACACACACACACACACACACACACACATATATATTTATGTATTTATTTATTTATTTTAACTTAATTCTAATAAATATAGAAAGCCTAACACATTTTGAGGAATCATCCTCCAATATTTTCATGGAATTTGGGGTGTTACCTTCAGATTTTTCAGCTGTCTGAATAGCTGTGAATGGAGACTTGTCAGCAGGTTGTGGGACAGGTCGAGCTTGGTCAGGACATCTAGACCAGAGAAAGACTCAGGGTCCAGGCTGCAGTAAAAGTCATCAGTAGGATCAGATGTAAATGCAACAGCAATACACATATTACCGTTACACAGGGTTCCTGCATATCCTTAAAGCATCTTGAAAGGCATTGAATTAATAAATCTAAAAATAAGGCCTTAATTGGTATTAAATTGACCTAAATTGATCTTTAGAAAGTCTTAAAATACTCAGACATGGGGTGTTGGATTTTGTGATTTTTTTTTCTAATGTTGCATTGTAAAATTTCATAAATAATTGGCAACATCCCCTTTTTTTGATTGAATAATTCTGTAAAAAAATTTTCTCATGCTGGTTATGATAGGAATCCAAGTGCTGGAAAACAGCCAGAAATGCCAGACATTTTCCACTTCTGCTGGTAAACCAAATAGATACTTATAAAAATATAATATGTTCCTCATCTTCCATGTGTTTCACTCTAAAAAGGGGTTTTTCAACATTTAACGTAGATAATTTAACTTTTTTACTGGACAAAAAAGTCATGTTTTATATTACAATAAACATTTGGGAAAATAAAATTGTCCTTTAATTTTTGTTATTAGAAGATTGGTCTTAAACTTAAGTCAAAGTGGCATTAAAAAAGCCTTAAGCTGCAGGAACCCTGTTACAGTCATACTTACAGCACTGATACAGACAATTTCTTAGCTAATCATGAACAGATATTTAGCCTTATTTTGGTCTGTGCATATTGAAAGTCTCATGCAGTACAGAGATGTAACATTCCCCCAAGTTAAACCAAATGTGGTAACAGAAAACACAAAACTCTAACAAATGCATAATTGCATACTGTCAACTTTTGACACTTAAATGTGTATATAGAAAAGAGGCTAGCATATTTTTGCTCTCTCATTTACCTGCTGATTTTGTTCCTGGACAGAGATAGCACTCTGAGGTTTGGTGCCACAGAGAAGCACTTGGCTGGTATACTGGTCACCTGGTTACCATCCAGGTGGAGTTCTACCAGTCTGGGATAACTAGCCAGGGCTAGTCTGTCAGCCTCACTCAGAGTGATCAGATTCCCCTCAATCGCCAGTTTGGTCACATTAGAACTGTTGTTGCTATGAGGAATGACTTTCAGAAGATTGTTGGTTGAGTTCTTTTCCTGCCAATAGATGGATGAACAGGTATTACAATCAGTTAAACAATCTGAATAAATACATGCAGATAAACCATTGTCGCTTGGACAATAACAGCAAAAAATGAATCATTTCCACTCACTGTGAGTGCAAGGTTAACAAAAAACAACAACAACAAAGAATAGAGAGATAGAGCATTGCCTACCACAGTTTCTTCCTCCACAAACTCAGCGTTAGTTCCCAGTATATTCACAGCTACCACTGCAGCCAACCACAGCACAAGAAGACGTTGCTGGCAACTCTCCATTATCCTACCCTGAAAATAACAGAAAACCCAGATTCTTTTTTTACGGAAGATTTGGTGCCTCATAATCCAATATGGCTACTCTGCACATCAACAATAGTGAAAACTGTAGTAATATACTGTTGTAATATACTGCTGTCTTATTGGTGTCTCACTAAAACAGCCAAACAAACAGTCCTGTCCGGTTTCTATCTGCAGACATGTTGTTACACTTGTGTCAACACCCCGGCTTGATCTGTTTAAGCTAAAAACATCTTGGTTTTCCAAATTGTACTGGAATGCAATCAACTCAGGAATGACATCATTCTGATTTTAAGCACTCACCAGCAGCCAGTCACTCATTCATTAAAACCTACTTTTCATTCATTGCAGACGTCTTTGAGTTTGCCTATTCGATCGCTTTGAGTTCAGTTTTATTGGTCAAACGTAGCTTTACTACACTACAGATTCCGCTTTCTTATTACTGTATTTGTTGCAGTTTACCACCAATCATTTTTTACGCTCAAAATATAAAAGTAGAAGCAGATTTATAACAAAAACAAAAAAATGTTTTCCAAGTTTTTATATTTCTCTTTTGTATGGCTGCAGCAAAATATTATTTTCATCGAATATTTAATGTTTTTTAGGCAGTAAAATGTCAGAATATAGTGAAAATTGCTCTCTAAACATAGTAAAGAGAGTTTGGGGGGAAAAAGTCTCTTTTATAGGTTGACAATCAAACAACTTTCATCTAACTGAGCCTCTCATTAAAGAACTCTTTAAATACATCCATGTGAAAGTGACATACCTTTACAGTCCTTTGATTTCCCAGTTTATTAAAGGTTCAGTTTGTGAGATTTAGGGAGATGTAGTAGCGGCCAGCAGTGAGGATTGTAGATTGTAACCAGCTAAAATTAAACTCCCAGTTAGAATTCCTTTAGTGTTCATTGTTCAGGAGGTTTTTAGCAGGTGCCACATTATTTTCAGAGATCTCCTTCTCTCCAAAACAAACAGACCAGTTGATTTAAACTAGCAAAAACTCCAAATAAAGCATTTTCATGTTACAAATCAGTGTTTTCCCAATGCTGTTTATGTCGGAATCAGGCTGTTAGCCCTACACCTTAAAATGTGTGGTCACCATTTTTCTCTGTTAAGTTATGACATTCAGGAGGTTTTTACCTCATGTTAAACCTGTAAAAACACTGAATAAAACATTTTTACGTTGTTTAGTTTGTCTGTTCTGGACTCCTGTAGAAACATTTTAGTTCAACATGGCAATCTTCATGGACAAGGACCTGCTCCTTGTATGGATATAAACTGCTCATATTAACGTGAGGAATACACAATGGTTAGAAAACATGATAGTGTTGATTATACACTGAAGAAAACATACATATTATATTGTATTCCATTTCTGCCAGTAGATGGCCCTAAATCCTACATGCTTGACTTTTAACTTATAGAGCACAAATTCTCCTGGACACTAATATCAGCCTCTCTTATGAACTCTGATAACTGAGACGAGACATTACACAGAACCATGTCAACACGTTAATCAAACTAAGACTAGGACATGAAGATTTCCCACCCATTTACATAGACACATATAATGGACAGACACATCTACTGACGCATTTCAGCATACAGCTTGATAAGGGCACAGTATATATGAAACCTGGGTCAATGAGCTCTCTTTTTAAAGGACATCACACAGTCATCAATTACACCAACACACCCACACTGAAGTCGTTTAGTCTCCTGATATCCTTTAGAGAAAACAAACACATTCAACTTCTTGAGACTGAAATTCAGTGAAGAACAAGCCCATCTGTTTACTGCAGCTGAATAACCTTTAACCTGCATCCAGTACAATATCTGTCAGTGTCTTTATTGTCGACTTTCTGTCATGTTTGTCATCGCTGACTTTATTCATATTCTGGTACTGTTCTCTATCGCTGAACAACAACCACTTACCTGTGCTTCAAGGGGCACTCAGACGAACCTCAGTTCACCTGTCAGCGTGATGCAGCCAGCACAGCAAATGACCTTTGTTCCTTGTTGTAAAACCTGCCGGCTTACATACACAGTTTCTGCTTGCTAAACATTATGTTTGAAGAAGTCATTCCTCCTTTACTGCTTTCCCACTTCTGGTTTAAATATTAAAACCACATGCGACATACTTTTCATTTGAAAATTGAAATAGTAAAGCCAAAGTAATGAATTGAACTAATGACTATTGAAAATTTAAGTCTAAAGGCTGAAGGAAATCAAGTAAAGAAAGCAAAGGAGAAGGATTTACAGTAATGGATTAGAGTTAGGATGGAAGACAGAAGAATGTAAAGGAAGTTTGAAATATGTTAGAGAAAAGAGACTAAAGTGAGAAATAGATGAAAGAGATATTACTTCTAAGCTGTGTTATTGCAGTGCCTAATCAGGTTGCTCCTGCAAGTCTCTTAAGGTTCTCCAAGTGATCCAGAATGCTGCAGCATGTATACTGACGGGAATTTTGAAAAGAGATCATATTTCTCCCATTGTAGCTCCCTGTTAAATCCAGATATGAATTAAAAATACTTATTACGAGGACAGAGGGACGTTGTATGATGTAAAGCCTTTAGAGGTAAATTGTGTTTTGTGATATTGCGCTTTATAAATAAAATTGAATTGAAAAGAAGGTAGGAGTGTAATTTGATTAGAAGGGAAGAAGAAAGAAGTAACACAGTTTAAAGAAAGAAAGTGAGACACACAAGGAGGGAAAGGGGAAAGAAAGGCAGCAAGGAAGTGATTTGCTTTTGTTTTCCATGTCCCTTCTCTGCATCTTTTCTTTATCTACACATCTGTCTATCTTATCAGCCCTGGCTTTGTCACATGTCTCCATCCACATGCTAATGACTAATGAAGATAAAGTAAAAATTAAAAAAACAAAATACCTCTCCCTGTTGTGTTTGCTGTGTAGAAGAGAGGAGGCCATCAGGGCGATAGAAGAAGAAATCAGGAAGGAAAGGCGGGTTGCTGATGAGGTCATCCAGGCGATGCCGGCTGCAAAGCAAGAGAAGTATTTCGCCATGACAGCAGCCAATGAGGAACTGCTACAGGTATGAATGCAGTTTTAGCCTAATATTGGTATGATACTGCTCTTGTCCTCATTATTCTGTAGTGACTGTTTGGTGCATTTTACACACTTTTCAATCCTTATTTTTTAATAATTTTGCTGCCTTCACCTATATTGCATACATTTTGTCAAGATTGTGTATTTTTGTTCAATCTTGGAATTTCCAGCTCAGCTATGACAATAAGTCTAACATACACTGTAAACAAAATTGTTACATTCATGCTGTTATGAGCAACAAATGCTCCATTGAAACACTTTCAAACTGCAAATTTTTATCCCACAGCCATCAAAGCATAAAAACATGCATTGTTTTATTTCTGGGTGTCATTCTGGGCTTTTGTATTGGAATTTTACTATTTACCGCCTGATGGCGCCATTTTTAACCATATTTGGCATATGGAGAAAATACATGCTATTTCCATTAGGTGCACTTTCACAATCTATGTTGCTGCAAATCATTGACGTATCCTTGGCTGTGATCATCCCAAAATAATAAATAAAATAAATCTACTTTGCATGTAGTATATTGAATATAATCCATTATTTGTGTTTTTTTCATTGTGTTTTTTTTATCTAAACACATAGTGGCATCATTACAAATACCTGGCATTTAAAGGGTTAAAATTCTGAAAATGAATGAATATTTGATATTTATAATTCGGACTGATGTTGGTAAAAAAAATCAAACTCAATGAAAGTAGAAAGTAATATTAATGTATAATATTTTTTAAAGCTTGATTTCGAAAAGCACAGCAATGTTTGCATGATGCATGAGTACTATTGTAGTGTTAAACTGCTCGGCCTGCAGTTTGACTTGTTTGTGTTGCTGGCTTTTTTTTATACAAGTCACATTATCATTCTGTTTAGAGAAGACGTAGTAAAAAGCCTCACTTCCCCTGTCTTATCTGTAATTCTTATATTTCATACTGTAGTATGACCACCATGTAAAATAAATGTACTGTTTATCTACTTTCTTCATCTTCTCCTTGCCTCCTTATGTTTTGTTTTATAGGAACTTGCTGTTCTCCAGGAGGAGCTGGACATTCTTCTAACCAGGAAGGAGGACTACGACGCTGTGAGTCGGGCTAAAAAGATGGGGCTAAGATCAAGGAAGGGTTAATGTACAGAAGGAAAGAAGGGTGGTTTCTGCAGGGTTCAACTTAAATTTAAGATTAATTAATCTTTAATATGACCTAGATGGACAGATTAACCAATAAAGAATAATAACGTATTAATCCATATGTTCATATGTCTATCCATAGGTCCATATGTGATTTTTAGATAAGGTCAAAGATGTAGAACAACAGAGATTTTCTAGTAAGGTTGCATTAAAACAATTTCTAATTAATGTTACTACCAACGTTTAGAAAAAATAATCACGACCCTTGAAAATATAATTTCAGACATTTTAAGACCTGAGGCTGTTTTTTAGGGAATCTAAATGAATGCATTTTGAGACTTTCCAAGGCCTGCAGATACCCCAGGAGGGAGGAGATGAAGCGTGGAAAAGAGGAAGGGAAGGGAAAACAGACAGTGAAAAAGAAGAGGAAGAGGAAAATGCATGTTAAGTAAAGTAAATGGGACGCCAAGTACCTCACTTGGTAGAGCAGGCCCATTTATGTCCTCGCCGCTGCGAGTTTGATTCTGGCCTCGGCCCTTGTCATCCCCTCTCTCTCCCCTTTTCACTCCTAAGCTTTCCTTTGTCCAATAAAGGCAAAAGCAAAAAAAGGAAATGCAAACAGACTTTCAGTGAAAGTGTGTGTTGTAATGGTAACTGCTGTAGCAGCAGCAGTAACGTCCAGCTGTAGTGGTTACAGTAGTATCAGCAGTAGTAAAAGTATAAATTGTTCTTCCATTCTCCTGTGTGCAGGAGCTGTCCCACTCGCACATAAAGCAGGAAGTGGTTCGGCTTCATGAGACTCTGTCGGCGCTGGAGGCGAAGCGTGACGCCATGGAGGCTGAGCAAAAGAGCCTCAGCTCTCCACAGGAGCAGAGAGACCAACTTCTAAATCAGGTTCGCTTCACAACCAGACAGAAAACGGCTGAATGTTAGTCAAGAACATAAAACTACAGACAATAAGAGGCAAAAATGTTTCATCCAGTTAAAACAAGCAGCAAAAATTTAAAAAACTTTGATGTTTTTGAAGGCTTCAGTAACTAGACACATTTCAAACTAAACAAAGTTTAAAATGACAAATTCAACATCAGTGACTTAATGTAGACAGACTGACACTAGAGGTTAGGTCAGGGAAATGGAATGGCTGAGTTAACCCTTTAAAATGTGGGCTGACACACCCCCCTCCCTTTTTCCAACTAATATTAAGGTTATTCTGTTGTCAACTTTTACTTTTTTGAAAGTTTTTGGAAAATTTGTGCCAGTTTGGTCATTGACTTTTTTTCCCCATCAAAGAAATCAAACCGACATCAACCAACTAGTCAGTTTGCTCACGTTTCAAAAGGTTAAATACCTTGTAAAAAGCATTTGAACACATCACAGAAAACTGATGTCGATCTTAAAGGGTCTTTTTAAAGGGTTAATACTAACAAACGAGGAAGGCAGTGCAACATCAACACATTGACTGCAGGACCTCAGACTGAATATCTTTAGTGATTTCTTTCATTTGACTGATTTAAGAGTTTGACTTAGTAAAAACAAAGGATTGCTGTTTTATATTTCAGGTTAAGGAGGACAACCAGGAAATGGCCAGCATGGAGAGACAGTATGTATTCATATCAAACACAATGTGCCAATGAGACTTTCCTGCATTGTCAGGTATCATTTTCTTTTTTTATTCAAATGTATTTCTTACTTTAATTAGAAGTCCAAACATAAAACCCCAACCAGATGGTGGGCACTGTGACACACAACTTAAAATCTCAGTTTTTGTTAAAAAAAATTAATAAATTTCTGGCATGAAGCCAAATGAAATGAATTAAGTTTGCAGCATCTCCATCTGCAGCATATTTTGCCAGAAGATATCAAAACAGTTTTGATGGTTCAAATAATTTGCTCCTCTCTTAAAAGGATCCATTTGGAAGTTAGAGGTTCATGAAGAGTTTATATATGTTTTGCTTCACTCAGCCTGTGACCTTTGATCTCACTGTCGCTTATAAATTGTAAACCCATTTTGCATTTGTGTAATGATGTGTGTGTTTGTGTGTTGAGACTTACAGAGATCAGGGAGAGGATGGGTCAGATCACAGAGGAGATCCGACAACTGGAGCAGGACTCAGAGGAAGCTCAGGGTAACACTCGATTGCTGCTTTCAACTTCTCATTTTACAATCTTTCATCTTGATATATGCTTTTGAAAAACTGCATTGAAAGCCATCGTATAGTGGAAACTAATTAAGGGCCAGATGTGTAAATTATGCACACACACTGAAACCATGCGTTTTCCCTCACATAAACTGGTATTTACAGAGGAGGAAGTGCAGCGCACCTCGCACATTCTTCAGATGGCTGCAGGAGAAATCATGATCAAATATGAGTTAAGAGACAGGAAACATTGTTTTTAGGTTGTTTGCCAATCTCAGACATTATGTTATTATTATTGCAGTCACCACATGCTCCGTAAAAAGTCCATTAAAGGCACATTTATAGAGTACATTTTCAGTCATGAATTTCTTTAAATATACATTTGAGCCATCATCTACCTGTCAAGGGTCATATTATTCTAATTATGAAGCACTTGAAGTCAGTCTCAATATGAGCACCATAATCATCCTTTTAATGTTAAATAAGAACAATAACTAAAATTTTATCACGATGATGGTTTGCAGAGATGTGATGTATTAGTTATATGGATGCTACAAATGTCCACAGCCACACTGTCACAGCCGCACTTCTTTTCTAGGTCTAATTACTGATGGAACAGGCTCAAATACTGATTATGCAAATGGGTTGTTAGATGCTTTTCTACATCCACTTATGACTAATAGTGTATGTGGAAATAAAACTTGTGCGCATCTCCAGTACCAATGTGACTTAGATTTATAAACATGCAGATGTGCTACTTCATAAATTTGACAAAAATAATACATGTATGTCTTTGTACACACAGTTTTAGAATCTACACAGTATTATACATCTGACCCCTAGTGTGACACTATAAACTGCACCAGAGACTGTCAATCTCTCTTTTTTTTAATATATCAAGAGCTGAAAGTTGTCATTTTCATTAGCAATTAATCTGCCGATTGTTTTCCAAATGAATTGATTGGTGTATGATATGATAAAAAAATGCCCATCTTTGTCCTTTACTTGGACATATTACTTAACTCCTACACACTACTTTTATGACAGTGCTACCAGATATAGTATGCACCTTTTAACTGTTTAATAATGATATAATGACTGCCTGCTAAACTAATAGTTGTTTTGTTTCTGTCCATAAGGGGAGTGTCAGCAGAAATACAAAGAGCTGAAGAAGAAAGAGGAGGAAATTGACCGTGAGTTTAGTATTTGAAGATTAAGATGACCAACCTGAGTTTGATAATGACAGAAACTATAGAATTATTTACTCAGACCTGATATCAATAATGTCTCACTATGTGACAATGAAAATTGATGTTTCCATTTATTTTGCAAAACCAAGGGTTAGAAAATAGTCTCTGAGAAAGTGTCCTAACTGTTGAAGATATAATAGCACAGCAATAGGAGGTTATTATCATGACATTATCCAGTTACTGTAAATCATATCTAGTCATCGCAATTGCATTATTGCTATCGGTGTATTTGCTGGTTTTGTCATTGTTTTAAGAATGGTTTCGCAAATCCAGTAATATGAAAGATGACCCAAATACATATACGGAAGCACACACTATGCAGTGCCCTTCTGGAAGCTACCACCAGGAGTTGCCAAAGACAAGATATTTTTAAATCCTGCACATAGCAGTGTTGTGTTCGACTGGCTGAAACGGGACTTCTAAAATACATGTAAACCTGTTAGTCTGACTGAACTCGGACTAAATCGAATTTCTCGAAATCACAACACACTCCGATAATTTGATGTCAAGCTATTCTGTTATGTGCACACTGTAGTCAGACTTTAACTAGACTAGGTACTCTCTGCATGCTCCTGGTCGCCACACCAGCCTCCTTTGGTGGTAAGTGATAGGGACTGTTTTGAGGGGGGAAGGGGTGCTGCAGGCATTACAATAATGTAAGCACTGAGGAGAGGTTTTTGTTTTTAATTTTTGGCTTAGTTGTGGGATATACAACTTGAAAAAGTTCTATTTTTGTATTTATTTTAAATGTTAAAAAAAAAAGTCACAGCCCAGCCACCCCCTCCTCTGATAAATAAAGTACAGCCCTATAACACTGGCACAGAAAGCTAAGTGATGTACTGCTTTGGGTGGGGCCACAGCAAAACATACTTAAACACACACATACTTACACCTAAAAAAAATCAATACCAGTTTAAGTTTACAAATATTTGAATATTTGCTCCTCTTTACCTTCCACAACAGCCAATAGAGGCAGTAGTAGAGGAAAATGACTGGTGTTTTTGATATAATGGCTTCAAATCCCTGTCGGTAAGGGAAAGGTAAAGCAGTGAAAATATTCTAAATATAACATAGGCTACATTTTAACTGACATAAATTATTTTTTAGGAGACTTAAAACTAATCCGTTAAGGAAGAGTTTGCTCAGCACCATTTGATTATATGTACATGATGCAGTGGTCTGGTCTATATCATAGACTGTTCAAATAATACAGGTTTATAGCATTTAGCTGGAAGAGGACATAGCCCCACTCGCTGTGGCAGAGTCGAACATACTTCCATCAATAAATTAATTCTCCCTGGTGCTTGTATACTGGGACAAGGAGAGTAGTCCAATTAAATGGTCTAATTGAGCTATAGCTGTAGCTCAATTAAACTGTGCATGTAAGCATACTGAGTATATCGACATGATAAAATATTTGTTAAGTATAACTTCTTGCAGCTATAAACAATACCTTCTTTAATTTCTCCCTTTGTTCCAGGGTACCTGGAGTCATTTGAGGAGGTCTGGGCGCAAGAACAAGACAAGATGACACAGACCCAGGAGAACATCGTCTCCCTCCTGGAACACTGCAGCAGAGTAAGTAGAAAGGGGAGAGGTGGAGAGGGGAAGATAGAGGGGGCAATGAAAGTACCAAAGAGGGAATGTAAATTATGTCATAAATAGTATAGTGTGTGATTTAAAAAATGTAACACTATGGTGTGTCAAAAAAAAGTCATACAACAGTATGTCATGAAGAAATCATAGTAAAGTGTCAAAAAAAATTGTATTGTATTTCACAAAAATGTTACAAAAAAATCACAGAAAAGTCATAGTGTCATAAAAATGTCATAGTTTAATATATTAAAAATGTCAGTATGATATGTCATAAAAATGGCGTAGTATAGTATACCAATAAAAAAATGGCATTAAATAGTCAGTATGGCATGTCATCCAAAAACGTATAAAAATGTCATACTTACTAAAAATAGAAGTAAGTAAAAGAAAAAGTATAGGATTTTGCCCAAAATGGCATGAAAAAGTATAGAAACATAGCACAAAAAGTAAGGAAATTTGTTTCTTTGTTTTAACAATGCTTCTTGGCAATACATCTTAAACCATTGGAAAGCCTGTTTATTTCCCTTTTATATAGCCCCACATTTATAAGGAACATGCATTTTATGGGATGAGCAGCAGGGCTGAGTATATGGGTTGCGCCCATGAAAAATTTGCCCTATCTTCTCTATCAATGCCAAACAACTTATTCTGCTATTGACTCTTGTTTGGTGTTGTTTGGTGGATTGGACAATTGAAGTTTGAAGAAACAGTACGTATTGGCAATTCAACAATTATTCATTTAACAAACAGGAGCCTCAGTAGTGTGTGGAAGAACCATACACAGCCATAACAGCCTGGCGCCTCCTCCCCATGCAGGTCACCAGCCTGGTCCACACATTGCTGTAAGATGTCATCCGCTTTTTCAACCAGCATTTGTCGCAAGTCAGCCAACGTGGTTGTGTTGGTCACTCTGGCATGAACAGCACGCCCAAGCTGATCCCACAAGTGTTCAGTGGAGTTGAGGTCAGGCCTCCTGGCAGCCCTATGAGACCGGAGATTGGCTGCGTGCAGTCTGTTCCGGATTGTCTGGGCAGAAAGCTGTCAGCCATATCATCCTGCAAACCTTGACTGCAAATCTGTAAAAGACTGCCTGCGGTTCCTAAGTGGCACCTGATTGTCAGCACCTGGGGGTACCAGAAGCTCAAAACAAGAGTCAATAGCAACAACAAGAAAAGCTGTTTGGCATTGACAGAGAAGATTGGGCAAATTTTTCATGGGCGCAACCCACATACTTAGCTCTGCTGCTCATCCCACAAATGCATGTTCCTTACAAATGTGGCGCCATTTAAAAGGGAAATAAACAGGGTTTCCAAAGATATAAGATTTATTTCTAAGAAGCATTGTTACAACAAAGAAATAATGTACCATACACAAATTTCCTTACTTTTTGTGCTTAGTTTCGTAAGTATTTAAAGTATGTCATCCTAAATAGCATAAAAACATCACAGACAAGCATGTCATCCAAAATAAAAGAATAAAAAAAAAAATCATAGTATAGTATGTCTTCAAAAATAGCATTAAAGATTCATAGTGTAACATGTCGACCAAAAGAGCTGGAAAAATTCAGTGTATAGCATGTCGCCAAATAGCATAAAAAACTCATAACATAGAATGACAAAAAATGTCTTTGTATGTCTAAACATTTTACAGTATAATGTGTCAAAAAATGGCAGAGCGTAGCATGCCATTTAATACCTTTAAAAAGTAATAGATAGCATGTCGTCCAAAACAGCATAAAAAAATCATACTACAACGTGTTGTCTAAGATAGCAAAAAAACTTCATATCCTGTCTTTCATATTAGCAAAAAGTCATTGTATAGCATTTCACCCAACATAGCATTTAAAGTCCATGTCCTCTAAAATAGCATGAAAAAGTCATAGTACAGTATGCTCGTACTGAGTGGCATGGAAAAAGTAACATTATAGCATGTTGTCCAAAATTGCATTAAAAAAGTCGTAATATAGCATGTCATCCAAAACAGCAGAAAATCCTAGTATGACATGGTCCAAAAAAACATGAAAACCTCATTGTAAATTCCAAAACTGAATGAAAATAGTCATCATATAGTATCTTGTCAAAAGTACTATTGAAAAAGTCATAGTATCACATGCTGTCTGAAATGGCATAAAAATATCATACTATACCGCATCCAAACTATATGAAAAAGTCATAGTATAGCATGTAGTCCACAACTGCATAAAAAACATAATATTGCTTGTCATACAAAATGACAAAAATCTCATAGTATCGCATGTTGTCCAAAATAGCTTGAAAAAGTCACACGATACCATGTCCTCCAATGCATGAAAATATACTTGTCATCCAAAATAGCATTAAAAAANAAAAAACATAATATTGCTTGTCATACAAAATGACAAAAATCTCATAGTATCGCATGTTGTCCAAAATAGCTTGAAAAAGTCACACGATACCATGTCCTCCAATGCATGAAAATATACTTGTCATCCAAAATAGCATTAAAAAA